>NC_056001.1:100185849-100541092 GCF_018446385.1 Zingiber officinale | reverse complement strand
AAAATCGCGACTGTAATGCTTCTAGCCATCGTCGTTCGCTCTGTTCGCCTAAGCCACAACCCTGGTCAACACCATCTCCAACGAAGGCTAGGGCATTGCTAGGTTGTTGTGCCCTAATTCCTCTTGTCTTTTCTATTCGCGCCGTCAGCACAATCACCGACCACTTGCTGTTGTGAGTCGTTGCTTGGGCAATGAACATCCACCGTAAGAAGTTGTGGTGTAATGAAATTTTGCTTCTTATTAAACTTACACCAATGATTTGGCTAATTGGGAGAATTCAGATTCTAATGCATTGATTACTTGTACGTTTAGGAAATTAGTGGATTAAATTTGATAATAGATCAGTTAAGGATAGTCTAACTACAAATTTATGTAGGATATAGATTTAGTAGTTGAGAGGTAAACTGTACCCATCGGTTGGGGAAATTAATTAGTGTAATACCATTGAACTCGGGTGAGTTTTGAGAGATGACTCATGAATAAACCTAGTATAATTAGGTTATAGAATGGATAGGGTTAATAACATTTCAATAAGGGTGTACACCAATTGGATTTGGGTTTTAAGTTAGCTAATTGATGCATGATGAAATTAGCTAAATACACTATGTGATTACAGGACTTGGATTCGGGACGAGCGTCTCGACGTGAGATTTCTGGACACGATTTATGTATTAAAGCGGGTAGTTCTTATCTTGATTCTATAGTTGGTGTTGACCTTTTTGCATGTCACAAGGCACCCCAAATTGATAAAGATTGGGAACTCAACTAAACTAAATAAAACACGTGTAGTAAGGAGTCTCAAGTCAAATTTTTCCAAGGATAACTAGTAGGTGTGTGTGAATTCAAGAATTAATTCACACATCGACATCTTACATCCTCAAGCTAACAACAATCAAGCATCATTGAATCGAATGAATCAATTACTTTCTCTCAAATCCACCGTCATAGTATCAATAAAACTCATAAGCGCAAATTCACTTAAACAGACTGAAATAATCTCAACTTCCAAATCATAACCGAATTAAACTATTGACCTCAAGGGCTTAATCACAGTATCAACAAATCATTTGAATAGCACCAATTACATAACTTAACAAACTTGTGACAATTGAACTTCTAATTCAAAACAGGAAATAGATTACAAACTAAGTTAGTAGCTAAGGCAAGTATCCAATTGCAGAAATTCAAAGAAAACAGGAAACAAAACTGAGAAATCAAATCTGAATTGCAAAACTAGGTTAGTAGCAGAACATGACCGGGATTTCAGCAAAGAAAATCATAAATGAATTGCAGATAACTGAAATAAGAAGAAATGGTAAGGAAAATGAATCAGATCTGATGATCTGAGCAAGTCGAGCACAATTCAAATACTAAAACAAAGAAATCTAAACCCTAAACATTCCACAAACCAAATTCGGATCAGATCTTCTCCACTCTGTTGTGAAAACAGAGGTGCTTGCGGAAACCTCCCTTCAAACACCCAACGAGCAATGTGTTGGAGTGTATACTGAAAGCCTAAGCTTTGTAAACATTCATTATGAATAAAGAATCACATTTGGTCAAATTGTCTACATTTAGTTGTAGTTGTTCAATTAATTTATATTGTAGATAACATAGTATGTGGTGTCACATGTAGAAGATAATGTTATCAGTACCTTATAAATTATAAACAGTAGCTCACGACCAAAATGGAAAGGAACAAACCATTAGAAGGTCGTAGTGTAATTAGGTATTAGTTTATCTTGACTATATAATTACACTAGTACACTCAGAGTGTATTGAGTAGGACCATTTGAGGTCGTTTCTTTTATACTGACTTTATAAAGGAACAAAGACCTCAGTTATTATGGAAGTGTGTGCTCTTAATCCTAATATAATAACAAGCACATATATTTGATATTTATTTCTTTAATTTATCAATGGGTGAGATTTAGTTCGATGAATCAATAAACCCGATAAGTTGGGAAATGATATCACTTATAGTGTGTGTTGTTGATTATAGAAGGAAACTGTGTCCTAGAGATACTAGGTTGATAATGTCCTCAAGAGGAGCTCATAAGGATTGTCATGTTAAACCCTGTAGGTGGACTTAGTCCGACATGATGATAATGTTGAGTGGTACTACTCTTGGACTAAGATATTAATTAAATGAGTTATCAGTAACTCACTTAATTAGTGGACATTCGATATCTTAAACACAGGGAGACTAACACACTCATAATAAGAAGGAGCCCAAAAATATAATTTGGGATTGGTGCGGTAGTTCAATAATAGTTCTCTAGTGGAATGAATTATTATTGATAAAATTAAGTTGTGTGTTCGGGGCGAACATGGGATGCTTAATTTTATCGGGAGACCAAAACCAATTCCTCCTCTCGGTCCCTATAGCCTCTTATTTATAGAGTACTATACCCACCTATACCCACCTTCTATACCCACCAATAGGGGGCCGGCCAAGCTAGCTTGGGAACCAAGCTAGGGTCGGCCTAGGTATAAATTGGGGTGGCCGGCCCTAGCTTGAACCCAAGCTAGTGGGGGCCGGCCAAATTAAATTAAAAATAATTTTAATTTTAATTTTTATTATGTGGAAGAAATAATTTATTAAAGAGAATTAAATTAAAATATCTCTCTTGTAAAAGATCTATAAAAGATTAAAGAAAGAGATTAGATCTCTTTCCTTATTTGTAGATTGGTGAGATGTTTAATTTTCTCTTTAAAATTATTCACATGATGATAAAATTAAAATTATGGAAATTTCTTTTTATCAACCATGAAGAGATTTTAAAAGGAAATTTTATTTTTTAAAAAATTTCCAAAGACAAATAAGGAAGTTTTAATTGTTGATTAAAATTATCCTATTTGCTCTACATGAGGTGGCCGGCCATTAGAGATTAATTGGGGAAATTTTATTTTATTTTTCTCAATTAAATCATGTCAAGGGAATTAAGGAAATTTTATTGTAATTAAATTTCCTAATTTGCATAGGCCAAGGAATATTAAAGAAGGGGTGAGGGTGCCTTCACAAGACACCCTCTATTATTTTCTCTCCCTCTTTTCCTTGGTGTTGTGGCCGGCCATCATGCTCTCCCTCTCTTCCTCTTGTGGTGGCAGAATACTTCATCCCTCTTGGAGTATATGTGGTGGCCGGTACTACTTGGAGAAGAAGAAGAAGAAGAAGGAGAGAAAGCTAGCATCTCTTGGAGCTTGATTGGTGTTTTGATCTTCTTCCTTGGTGAAGCTTCCTTATTGTTGGCCGAACCTAGCTAGGAGGAGAAGAAGGTGGTTGGTGATTTCTCATCTCGGAAGATCGTTGCCCACACAACGTCCGAGGTTAGAAGAGGAATACGGTAGAAGATCAAGAGGTCTTTCTAAAAGTTATAACTAGTAATTTTTCTTTCCGCATCATACTAGTTATTTATGGAAATAATACCAAATACAAGAGGCTTACGATTCTAGAATTTCGAATATGTTTTTCGATGTTGTGTTCTTTTATTTTTTCTTTTCCTTGTGATTTGATTGTTCTTTTCGGTTAACCTAAAGTTATTTTAGGAAATTAAATATTAGCTTTCCATAAGAGGTTTTGTCTAGTCGGTGGTAGTTGCTCCCATATCCAAGAAGGTCATGTGCCTCGCCACGTCAGTACTGGGAACCAATTATGGAAATTAATATTTAATGGTGATTTAGGTCGAACGTGTTAAGTTCCTGGGAGATCCAAGTCAAAACCTAAAAGAACAAATAGATTAAGTTTTGGATCAAGCGTGTTAAGTTCATGAGCGATCCAAAATTTAATTGAACACACAGTAGCTAGGAAAGGTTCAGACCTTTGTACAAAATTTTTATGCAGTGGATTCTCTAGGTTTTCCGAGTACACAACAATTGGTATCGAGCTAGGGTTTTGCCTCTTGTATTTGGTATTAGTTTAATTATGCACATGTCATACATAATTTAGGCAGGTTAATAGTAGGATGTGCTAACTTTGTGTATTATGTGTGTGATTGGACCCTTGGGCATGTCAAGGGCATTTATATGTGTGTGCATGATTGTATTAAAATACAGCAGGAGTGTGTTTAGTTTTATTAGGATTTTATTTTGATCTAGATACATGTACATTCCTTTTATGGAATATAAGATCAAAATGTAAAATTCTATTTATGTCGTGGATTGAATCTTGCAAGCGTGGAACCTTCTAAGGACCAGAGGTGCAGCGGAACTAGGAGCAAGATGGATATGACAGCTGGACCCGGTGGCGTTGGCCAAATATGGCAGCAGCTTGGGATGACAACACACGGAGGACAACTAGAGATAAAAGCCATAATAGTTGAAAATTAGATTTTCTATTTATTGCTTTTATATTGTCATGATGTGCATGTTAGTTTACAAGTTTAGTAGGCTAGCATAGTTAAAATTCCTCATTTATAAATAACTAAGTGGGAGAGGATTTTAAATAAATCCCGTGGTCTCCATTCTTGGTTTGTAAGTGATACAAACAAGCTTGCGCGTTGGCTGAGTGCCTTCCTCCAATGGATGAGCTTGTTTGCGGATCACTAGAAAGACTTCCATTTTGGATGACTATAGGAAATTAATTAAGAGCGTGTGCCCCAACGGAAGGGCATAATCTTATTAATGGACTTAGTGTCAAGATGGTATACACTTAGACACATCTAATAGTATCCTCCCCATCGGAGTCCTTGCTATTATTTGTGTGACCAAATTATACCAACTATTAATTTTATTTGTCAAAAATTAGGTTGACAAGATAATAAAATTAATGGGTTAAAACCCTCCTTTTACAAATGTTGAATTTGTATACGTCCACTAACGTGGCATACAAAATTCACGGTGTTATGAGTGTTGGTTAATTTAAAATAGTATTGTTTGAGGAATCAATATTATTCTAAATTTAGAGTTCGACCAAAGTTATTTGTGATTCTTAGGATGACTTTCAACCCACTATCCATCATACTAAGAGAATAGACTTCTGACCCTAATTACATAGATTGGAAAGAAACCTAGACATTGTTCTTCTTTGAAAGCTATAAATTTATCTTGGTGAGTAGTGCCTGAAGCACCCTCTTGGTGAATCTAGAGGAGATTGAATATCATAGGAAATGGGTAAAAGCAGAGATGGCGCGGTGTTACATTTTGGCTTCATGTCAAATGTATTGCAACATCAGCATCAAGATTTACCAACAACCTATGTTATTATGAACAATCTCAAGGAACTCTTTGGTCATCGGGATAGGGCTTCTAGGCAAGAAGCCATGAGAAAGATAATGGCACCACCATGCAAGAGGGTACTCCAGTGAGGATCATATCCTAAAGATGATGGCTTATCTGAGCGAGATACAGATCCTTGGAGGAGAAATTGATGGGGAAACTCGGATCGATATGATCCTCCAAGCGCTACCTAGAAGTTTTGAGCTTCGCCGGAACTATAATATGAATAAGAGGATTTATTCATTAGCGGAACTCTTGTGAGAACTTCAGCGTGAAGGATTATTCGTCACATGCTCAAATTCACTATCTTTGAAATGGTTCTACTTCTAAACGAGGAAAAAGAAGAAGAAACAAATTGGTTCAAAGAAAGTGAATAAATCTCAGTCTGAGTTTAAAATTTGGAGTGAAGAAGTAGAAGGGCAAGTGCTTCATCTATAAGCAGCGGGACATTGGAAGGTATCCTCGTAGGAACCAAAACAAAGGTATATCTCATGCTCTAGTTGTTGAAACATGTTTAGCGGTGTTATCTACCGACACTTGGTGTGAACCACCGATCATGTCTGCAATTCCTTGCGGGGGTTCCAGGACCCGACGACTATCTGAAGGAGAAATTACCGTCTACATGGGCAATGCTACTAAGGTGGCGGTTGTTGTAGTGGGAGGCGTCTACTTATCTTTTAGTAGAAATAGAAATTTGGTTTTAGAAATTGTCTTTGTGTACCCAGTTTTAGAAAGAATTTAATTTCAGTTTCTAAACTATTTTTAGATGGATATTCCATTTCTTTAGAATGATGTAGTTATTAAAAGAAATAATGTGATTATCTATTCCGGTGCATTGGTTGGCAATTTGTATACTTTAAATCCAATTTCTTCCACAAAGCAAAACATGAAAATTTATAACTCATCTTCTAATTCTAATAAGAAAAGAACCTTGATGAAACAAGCATATCTTTGGCATCTAAGGCTTGGTATATTAACTTAGGATTCAGGGGCTTATAGCCGATGGACTTTTAGGTTCATTAGAGTTGGAAAATTTTCCAACTTGTGAACTCCTTGGAAGGTAAAATGACCAAGAGGCCGTTCAAGGCCAAGGGTATAGAGCCAAAGAAGTGTTAGAGTTGGTTCACTCCGATTTGTGTGGTGTCTGTCCGGGCAAGAGGAGGTTTTGAATATTTTGTCTCTTTCATAGGCGATTATTTAAGATATGGATACATTTACAGAGCGCCACAAGTCCGGTACTTTGATAAGTTCAAAGAGTACAAGGTGATGTGGAGAAGCGACTAGGTAAAAGTATCAAGACACTACGATCGATCGTGGTGGCGAATACCTCTTAGGAGGTTTAGGAATTACTTATCGAGGTGGGATTCAATCCCATTATGCTCTGGAACACCCCAGAATGGTGTGGCGAGCGAAGGAATAGGACTCTTATGGAAATGGTTAGATCGATGATGAGTTATTGAATTACAAATTCATTTTGGGGATATGCTCTGGAAACAGCAATATGTTCTGAACTTAGTACCTAAATCAGTTTCTTCTACTCCATAGAATTATGGAATGGCGAAAACCAGTCTAAGACATATTGAATTTGGGTAGTCCAGCACATGTCTTTGAAACGGATCTCGATAAGTTAGAATCTCGTATGAAGTTAGTGTTTGTCAGGATATCCCAAAGGAGCGAAAGGAGGTTTATTTTATAGTCCTAAGACCGAGAAGGTCATTGTTAGCACCAATGCCAGTTTTAGAAGAAGACTATATAATGGATCACAAGCCCAATAGTAAAGTTGTTTTAGAAGAACTAAGAGAGATACGTCTACTTTAGTACCAGCAGTACAAAAGATGAAGTACCACAAGAAAGCGCAACACGTGTCACATGATACACAACCACATAGACGGTGCCTCGTCGTAGTGGGAGGGTTGTAAGGCGACTGAGAGATTCATGTTTTTGGGAGAGTCGGACTTGATCTTGGGTAAACATGAACTGATCCCGACATATGACGAAGCACTCCAAGATATAGATGCGACATCTTGGCAAAAAGCTGAATTCGAAATAGAGTCTATGTATTCTAATAAGGTGCAGGAGCTTATAGAACCACGATGGTGTAAAGCCGTTGGATGCAAGTGGATCTACAAAGGAAAAGAGGAGAGACGGAAGGTAGAAACCTTCAAAGCTAGGCTTGTTGGAAAAAGGGTACACTCGGAAAGAGGAATCGATTATGAGGAAACGTTTTCACGGTAGCCATGCTTAAGTCTATTCGGATACTCTTATCCATTGTGCTCATATGAATTATGAGATTTGGCAAATGGATGTCAAGACAACTTTCCTTAATGGAAGTCTTGAAGAAAACATCCATATGAACAACGAAGGGTTCATTGAAAAAGGCAAGAGCATCTAGTGTGCAAGCTCAATCGGTCCATTTATGGTGAAAAAGCTTCAAGATCTTGGAACATCGGTTTAATGAAGTAATCCGGTCATATGGATTTATTCAAAGTCGGGATGAGTCTTGTGTATATAAGAATGTAATGGAAGCGTTGTGGTATTTCTTGTACTATCGTAGATGATATTTTGTTAATTGGCAACAATGTCAAGGTATTGTCAGGCGTAAGGGTATGGTTGTCCAAACAATTTGATATGAAGGACTTAGGAGAGTGTGCACACATACTTGGGATCAAAGTAATAAGGGATCGCAAGAAAAGAATGTTGTGTCATCCCAAGCTTCATATATAGATACAATCCTTGCTCGTTTTAGCATGCAAGATTCCAAGAAAGGTTTCTCACCTTTTAGGCATGGAATAGCTCTATCTAAAGAGATGTCTCCTAAGACTTCAAAGGAGATAGAAGACATGAGCGTTTCTTATGCCTCGGTGTAGGAAGCCTTATGTATGCAATGCTATATACGAGACCCGATATTTGTTTTATCGTGGGCATGGTTAGCAGATATCGGAGTAACCAGGACAAGGACATTGGACTACGGTAAAGCATATATTAAAGTACACAGGAAGGACTAGAGATTATATGCTAGTTTACCAAGCAGACGATTTACTCCATGTGGGTTACAAGGATTGATTTCCAATCGGATAGGGACAATAAGTCTACATCGGGCTATGTGTTTACTTTGGGAGGTGGAGCCATTTCATGGAGGAGTAGAAATGCGTTTCGGACTCAACCATGGAAGCAGAGTATGTAGCGACCTCTGAGGCAAGAAGCAGTATGGCTCGGGAACTTTCTAATGGACTTAGATGTGATTCTGGTTTGCCCAAAATCATCACAATTTATTGTGATAATAGCGGTGCGATTGCAAACTCGAAGGAACCACGAGCTCATAAGGCAAGTAAACATATAGAGTGCAAGTACCACCGATACGAGATATCGTGAGCGAGGAGAAGTTGTCATCGCCAGATTGCATCGCGGATAACCTGGCGGATCCTTTCACTAAGGCCCTTACAGGCTTTTGATCGGCATGTGGAGGAATGGGAATCGGATGTATGGTAGAAGATATGCGACTTAGTCATTAGTATAAGTGGGAGATTGTTGGAGTGTATACTGAAAGCCTAAGCTTTGTAAACATTCATTATGAATAAAGAATCACATTTGGTCAAATTGTCTACATTTAGTTGTAGTTGTTCAATTAATTTATATTGTAGATAACATAGTATGTGGTGTCACATGCAGAAGATAATGTTATCAGTACCTTATAAATTATAAACAGTAGCTCACGACCAAAATGGAAAGGAACAAACCATTAGAAGGTCGTAGTGTAATTAGGTATTAGTTTATCTTGACTATATAATTACACTAGTACACTCAGAGTGTATTGAGTAGGACCATTTGAGGTCGTTTCTTTTATACTGACTTTATAAAGGAACAAAGACCTCAGTTATTATGGAAGTGTGTGCTCTTAATCCTAATATAATAACAAGCACATATATTTGATATTTATTTCTTTAATTTATCAATGGGTGAGATTTAGTTCGATGAATTAATAAACCCGATAAGTTGGGAAATGATATCACTTATAGTGTGTGTTGTTGATTATAGAAGGAAACTGTGTCCTAGTAATCTAGGTTGATAATGTCCTCAAGAGGAGCTCATAAGGATTGTCATGTTAAACCCTGCAGGTGGACTTAGTCCGACATGATGATAAGGTTGAGTGGTACTACTCTTGGACTAAGATATTAATTAAATGAGTTGTCAGTAACTCACTTAATTAGTGGGCATTCGATATCTTAAACACGGGGAGACTAACACACTCATAATAAGAAGGAGCCCAAAATGTAATTTGGGATTGGTGCGGTAGTTCAATAATAGTTCTCTAGTGGAATGAATTATTATTGATAAAATTAAGTTGTGTGTTCGGGGCGAACACGGGATGCTTAATTTTATCGGGAGACCAAAACCAATTCCTCCTCTCGGTCCCTATCGTAGCCTCTTATTTATAGAGTACTATACCCACCTATACCCACCTTCTATACCCACCAATAGGGGGCCGGCCAAGCTAGCTTGGGAACCAAGCTAGGGCCGGCCTAGGTATAAATTGGGGTGGCCGGCCCTAGCTTGAACCCAAGCTAGTGGGGGCCGACCAAATTAAATTAAAAAAGAATTTTAATTTTAATTTTTATTATGTGGAAGAAATAATTTATTAAAGAGAATTAAATTAAAATATCTCTCTTGTAAAAGATCTATAAAAGATTAAAGAAAGAGATTAGATCTCTTTCCTTATTTGTAGATTGGTGAGATGTTTTATTTTCTCTTTAAAATTATTCACATGTTGATAAAATTAAAATTATGAAAATTTCTTTTTATCAACCATGAAGAGATTTTAAAAGGAAATTTTATTTTTTTTAAAAAAAATTTACAAAGACAAATAAGGAAGTTTTAATTGTTGATTAAAATTATCCTATTTGCTCTACATGAGGTGGCCGGCCATTAGAGATTAATTGGGGAAATTTTATTTTATTTTTCTCAATTAAATCATGTCAAGGGAATTAAGGAAATTTTATTGTAATTAAATTTCCTAATTTGCCTAGGCCAAGGAATATAAAAGAAGGGGTGAGGGTACCTTCACAAGACACAACCTCTATTATTTTCTCTCCCTCTTTTCCTTGGTGTTGTGGCCGGCCATCATCCTCTCCCTCTCTTCCTCTTGTGGTGGCCGAATACTTCATCCCTCTTGGAGTTCTTGTGGTGGCCGGATACTACTTGGAGAAGAAGAAGAAGAAGGAGAGAAAGCTAGCATCTCTTGGAGCTTGGTTGGTGTTTTGATCTTCTTCCTTGGTGAAGCTTCCTTATTGTTGGCCGAACCTAGCTAGGAGGAGAAGAAGGTGGTTGGTGATTTCTCATCTCAGAAGATCGTTGCCCACACAACGCCCGAGGTTAGAAGAGGAATACGGTAGAAGATCAAGAGGTCTTTCTAAAAGGTATAATTAGTAATTTTTCTTTCCGCATCATACTAGTTATTTATGGAAATAATACCAAATACAAGAGGCTTACGATTCTAGAATTTCGAATATGTTTTTCGATGTTGTGTTCTTTTGTTTTTTCTTTTCCTTGTGATTTGATTGTTCTTTTCGGTTAACCTAAAGTTATTTAAGGAAATTAAATATTAGTTTTCCATAAGAGGTTTTGTTTAGTCGGTGGTGGTTGCTCCCATATCCAAGAAGGACATGTGCCTCGCCACGTCAGTACTGGGAACCAATTATGGAAATTAATATTTAATGGAATTAATAACTTAAGGTGATTTGGGTCGAACGTGTTAAGTTCTGCAGGAGATCCAAGTCAAAACCTAAAAGAACAAATAGATTAAGTTTTGGATCAAACGTGTTAAGTTCCGCAGGCGATCCAAAATTTAATTTAAAAGAACACATGGTAGCTAGGAAAATGTTCAGACCTTTGTACAAAATTTTTGTACAGTGAAACCTCTAGGTTTTCCGAGTAGCAACCAACACAATGTACAAGCTTACAACTATTTCTAGAAGGTGCTCACCGCTCTTGGAAACCTCCCTCAAAGCTCACATCTGACTGGAAACCTCATCAGCCAAAGAACAAAGCGAAGATCCTGTGATTGGTGAAGCTAATCCAATTGATCAGATCGACTTAACCTCGTTGTGAAATGGAGATCGGAAAACGACCAGAGACTCGCGGAAACCTCCATTCAAGCTTTGGTGGATGCGAAGATCACTGATTGGGAAACCTCCCTCGATCAAGATAGCGGTGGTGGAACAAAATCCAAGTAGCAATTGGGAAACCTCCTTCAATCACACTCTGCCCTCGAAAGATGAATGCGGATGCTTGAAGATCGCCGTCGGTGAAGAAGCATACCCTCAGATCTGGAATTGGAGAATGGGAGCTGCGGCGTCGCTGTGAAGAAGATACAAGAATAGTGGAAAAATCGCGAAGCCGAGCCCCAAGTCACTGTAGCTTCTTACGAGGCTTTTAAATCCTCCTCAATTCTGATCCAACGGTTCAAAACAATCCGGGGCTCAATCAACGGCTGGATTGTCTCGGATCAAGATCAAAATTCCTGGATCTTCATCAATGAATGTGATCTACTCCTCATTAGGTCGGATGGTCCAGATCTTCAATAGATGGTGTAGATCTCTCCGATCTTCAATGGACGATCCAAATCGCTCCCAAACTTGATCGCTTTGTTTAGCCCTAGATTTGAGCCCAAGTGTGGTTTGATCTGATCGGGTCCATGACCCTTTTGATGCCTACAAAATAAAAATAAAATATTAGCATCAAATACCATGAAAATAAGATAATTTGTAATTAAGTCCAAAATCAAATGTAATTTATGAAATGTAGAGTAAACATAAATTTAAGCTATGAATAGACCATTAAAAACATGTATTATGAATTAAAATAATATAGCAAAATCATGGTTATCAGTAGTTCTTTGAACTTAGTGCATGAGCTACATTTGGATAGAAATTACTTTTACCTTGACTCCACTCTTATTTTTCCTACATTTGATACTTCCACGTGATCTTTGAGATATTTGTTTCCATATCTATACAGTCTCTTGTTTTTGTCCATAATAAGTAGCAGATACTAGATACAATGTTTGTATGTTTTAACTGCTGTTTATTTATGTACTATATTGAGCATGCTGCATTTATATAGCATACCTAATTTCTGCTTATATTTGTATGATGATTGTTGCTTTTGGCACATCATATCATGGCATGCATGTCAACGACCAATTCTCCCTTACGGTCGAGAGAGTTGTTGACCAAGGTCGTATCCTCGGCCACTCGAGAGAGTGGTAGCAGGAGTTGATACCGCTTGTCTTATCATTTATAGTTATTTTCCAACGAAAGCGATCAACGATCGCAGGCCTTGGAGTAGGAGTCGTCATAGGCTCCGAACCAAGTAAAAGAAACCTTGTTAGCATTGCTCCTCATCTCTTTATATCTTCTGCTGTGTTTTCCGAAATGATTGAAAAAGCCACAACTCCCCCTCTAGAATGCATCGATCCTACAGTTTGGTGAAGCTTTTTTGAGTTTAGTGAATATCTTCCTTGCCATGTTCACCAGTTGCACTTCTTTGTCTAATTCAAATTTAGATTTAGTTTATGCTTTGGGTTTAGTTCCCTATGAAGTAACTGCAAGAAAAGTAATTTCTTTCTCGACCTTTGGACCATTAGTTTGTTCGTGTAATTCAAGCTCGTAAAATAATTCAGCTAATTTTAACTTAGAGAGGTTCCTTGAAATTTTATAGGCATCTACGATCGATGCCCATAAGGAGTTTCGAGGGAACGAGTTCATAGCATACATGATAACGTTACGATTCTCGATTTGGTGTCCGATCATGTGCAAGCCATTAAAGATATCCTTGATCCTTGCGTGTAGTTCGCTCGTAGTTTCTCCGTCCTACATTTTTATATTAAATAAAGAATTAAGGAGTAGGTCACGTTTTGTTACCTTCAAATCGGGAGTTCCTTCGTGTAGTTCAATTGGCTTATCCCATTGCTCCTTTGTGTTCTCGTGCTGGCCGACTCGGTTGATTTCTTCTTTTGTGAGTTAGCACTAGATCGTGTTTAAGGCTTTTGAGTCGGTCTGGGCTTTCTTCTTGTCTTCTGGACTCTATCTTTCTAGATTGAGTGGTACTTTTATTGCTTCGTCTACAGGTGCTCGGTACCCTCGTCGGATGGAGAACCATTGCTCGATGTTCATCTTTAAGTAAACCTCCATTCTATTCTTCCAATGCAGAAAGTCATTTTTGTTGAAGAGAGGGGGGGCTAGCGGTGCTATATTCCTCAAGTTGGGCCATTGAGCACTGAGAATAGAAAACTAAAAAGGAGGTACCAAGATTTGGTCTTAGATTAGCAGAGTTTGAGAAGAGAAAAAAGAATTAAAGAACTCGAGTGGTGTTGCAACAACATCAAGTTAAAATCAAACGAAAAAGTAATTATCTAAAGAGATAAAAGTTTACCAATTCAAACAAAATGCGAAAAACTGAAATCTTAAAATAACATTGGTTCCCCAAGCCAGATTGGTGGTTGCACCAATTCAGAGCAGAACATGCTCTGATACCACTTGTCGGATCAAGTCACACGTGAGGGGGGATGGGGAGGGGGGGGGGCTGAATCACATGGTTTTGAAAATTTGTTCTTTTCAGTTTTGAAATCAAGTGAACGGCGGAAATCTAAGATAGAAAGCGAAGTAGAAAAATGATCAAAAGAATAAGAACATAAGTTTACTTGGTTCGGAGCCTTTGACAGCTCCTTCTCCAAGACCCAGGTCCCGTGGACCATCGATGGGTAATTCACTAAAATACCATTTCTAGAACCACCGGAAGAGGGGATCGAGTATAAAAAAAAGTTGGTCAGCTTGAGCTCAGTGTTTGGTAGGCTTCTCAGTGACAGTCAGGCATAGCAGAGTCGTAGCAGGGCAGCAGCAGGAGACCGTAGCAGTTGGAAAGGCTTTTGGACACATAGAATCTCGTATCGAAGGCATCTCTGAAGTTTGCTCAACCCCTCCATTTAAAGCCCTTTTAAGGAGTCTCCAGAGCTTATCAGATCCCAAAAGTTCTAATCAGATGAGAATAATTCGGCCTTATCATTTACTGTTCGAATCTGGTTGATCTAAGGCACCTCCATCAAGTTGATTCAACACACAAATCTTCCAGAGGCCTTATCTTTTGACTCCAAGCTAAAAATCATGCTCTATCAGTTGCCATGCGTGTAAAATTCGAAGATCTACATTTATCTTTACAATATAGAGTTAGAATATATGCATGAATAGTTTATATATATTTATGAGTTAGATCATTCTTACCAAGACCAGGATCTAGTTAGGGTCTCAATTTAGATTTTCGAAATGAACCTAAATTGGATCCACGCCTACTGTCCCTTCGAATGGGGACGCATCCTCACTTAGTCACTCTCCTTCAGTTACTTACCTCTACTTACCAAGTGTAGAGTTACCTCCTAGAATCACACATCTGGACTTCGGGAATCAAACATCCTGAACTACTGGAATCAAACATCCGGTCTTCTCTAGTCTGGAATCACACATCCCGACCTGCCAGAATCATACATCTGGACTTCACTCATCGGGAATTGGACATCCCGGCTATCGATCAAGAATCGAACATCCCGACAAGACTTTCTTCCAATCGGGAATCAAATATCCTGACTACCAATTGGGAATCGAACATCCCAAAATCTGTACACTTAGTAAATGCATTAGATCATGACAACACCTAACTTAACTCATTTGTCATTCATCAAAACCTGAGATAGACCATTATTACAAATTACACCAATAGTCAAGAGTTAAATGTGGATGCTAGTTATGATAACTAGTTCAGTGGTGTGACTCGCTGTAAGACTTCATATGGTTATCTATATATATGGATATCTCTGTGAAGCTCTTACTGTATCTCAAGTGTAAGTTTCCTTCTACTCGAGATACACAAGTCATCTTGGTCATGAATACTAATACTTTGACATCTTAAGGAAGCACCTAATTGAGGTGTTGATTCGGGATTATTGGGTATAAGTCGAAATGTCCGATCGAGAAAGGCATTTCGTTAGTTGTAGGTAAAATCAATACGAAAGAGCTGAAGCACAAGTTCTAATCCAAACTTGAATCCAAAGAAGATTTGGATTTAGAATATGATGACAAGATCACCGTCGAACTCGTTAGTCTAGTTCAGAGAACGCTTAAGAAGAAGAAGATGGTCCAATCAAAGAGCAAGCAATAGAGTTCGAGTCGAACCACGAAGCCTGAGTCATAAGTAACTTGCTAAGTGTGCAATCAGAAGGAACTTTACAATCTAGAGCGTATGAACATTAAGGAAACTAAAAAAAGAAAAGAAGAAGGAAGGTCTTAAATGCAACATGGTCCGAGTCGTTGGAAGAGTCGGATGTGGTAGAATAAGCTCAAGCAAGTTTTCTGGCACTACCAGCGCGAGAACAAGTGGTCAAGGCCAAGTTCGAGCCTGAGTCTGGATCTGAATCAAAAGTTGAGTCCGAGACAAGCCACAGATCCTTATCCATTTCAGACAAACAAACAACAAGGTACATTCTCCCCTAGTCGAAAAATTGCATGATATGATTCACTATTTGATGTGCAAGCTAGTCAAGTCCAATGTCTGGGTCAAGTCACTCCAAAAGGAGGTAAAAGCCCTTAAAATGGAGACTAACCCAAGTTCTTTGATTGAGCAAGTTCAAAGTGGAACTTAATATCAAGTCCAACAATTTGAGGAAGAAAATTCCACTCTGAAAGGTCAAATCAAAGAACTTAAAGAATCATTAGAACGATTCACTTTGTGTTTCAAAATCTTGATATGATACTTGAAAAATAAAACGTTGTATACAATCGATCCAAGATAGGATACAAAGTTAAAACTTGACTTAAATCGTACCTATCAATTATCAATTGTGAATCAGAATACTAGAAACCAAATCCAAGCATGAGCCATAAATCAAATTTCATTAATCAAGTTGAACAAAACCAATATTAGATCCCCAAGGGTCAAATACATGACCTAGATAGATCTTATCGAGGTTATGATCCTGGAAGAGCTAATAGAAACATTGTTTCGTTTAGATAAATTTGCACGTTTGTTTAATTTACAACTTTCTTTGCATGCTTATTTTTCTGCTAAATTTAAAACGGTTAGATAAATACTTCGATTTTATTGATACTTGTCCAACTTAGTATCAGGGTGGGGCGAGATGATAATACGTTAACAAAGCTTTGTTTAGAGAGGCAAGTGGGATAAGAAGTACCCTACTTGGTCTACTTAACTAAGTGAAACTTGCCGAAGCTATCTCATCACATCCTAGAATAGTTATATCAAAGTTTCTCAAGAAAAAGCTAAGTGTATAATTTCTTTAAAATACTTTATTTAGAAGTGGTTGTTGCTTCAATACTCAAGAAGGCCCTTGTGCATCGTCACAACCTAGAAACTTATTTGGAAATGTGCACTTAACTGACTAATTGTTAAATTTAAATCTGACTTAAATGTCAATCAGTAATTAAAATTCAAATTAAATGTACAAAAATAAAATTAATAATCATCTCACCGAACATATATATAAGGTTGTTTATTTGAAAAGTTAGAAACGGATGAGATGGATGTAAGATTTAACTTTAAACATAATCTTAATAAATTTAATTAAAACTTAAACAATTAATTCAATTAATTAAAAGTATTTAATTTTCTTTATAACCTAAAAACATAATCAACTTAATTAATCCTAAACTAACTAACTAAATTAACTAATTCAAAATGTGACTTAATTTGATATTTTATCTAACTAAATCCAATTAAAACTAAATTCATAATTTTAATTTTTAACTTAAACCTAACTTAAACACACCTAAATGACTCCAAAATTAAACCTTAATAGTCAACCTTAAATTAACTTAACTAGAACTTAAATAAATTTAACACTATTAAAACTTAAGTAATCTTAATCAATTTAATTAAAACTTAAACAATTAATTCAATTAATTAAAAGTTTTTATTTTCTTTAAAACCTAAAAACTTAATTATCAATAAACTTAATAAACCTTAATTAATATGATTAATATAAGTTTAATTTAACCTAATCCTTAATTAATTTAAATCAATTAATTCAAATTCCAATTTAATTTAAAGTTAACTAAAGAATTTAATTCATACTTAATTAGTGAATAAATCTTAATTTAATTAAGAATATTAATTCAAATCAAACTTGATAAATTAACCGCAAATTCAATTAAACAGTTCATAATTACAATTAATATATCAAAATTTGAGTAATAATTGTAAATCTTAAACTTACTTACCAATTTACTCTAACTTAAATAATTCTGACTTACACTTAATTAATCTTGAACTAATACTTCTAATCTTAATTAATCCTTAATCAGTTAATCCATACTTAACATTTTAGTTAATTCGAAATCAAATTTAAAATCAAATAATTTAACTTCATTATTTATTTAACCTCACTTAATTAAACTTCATTATTAATTTAACCTCACTTAATTTAATTAGTTAATAATCAAGCTAAAACTAATTAGATCATTATATATGTGACTCACAGGAAGAGCTAAAATTAATTAGATTTAATTATTATGATAAATGATGGAATAATCCAGTGAGTAGTAAAAGTTGATAAAAATTAAGGAAAAAATAAATTAGATTTAAATAAAATATGAATATACATGGAAACTCATTATTAATTATGCATGTTTCCACTCTAAGATCTTTGAATTACTATTTACTATACATTATTTCATTGTATAAATATTGAAAAAACAGTAGAATCTTTTTTAAAATTCTTTTAATTTTGAAAATGTTTATTCAAAATTAATCATTCGTTTTCCTTTTACAATGACCATTACCAAACAAAGCATTCACATCAATCTCCGCCGACTCCAACAAGAATCCATCCCATAAATAAGATTCATCCCATAATTATCCAATGATTCATCCCATAAATAAGATTCTATTCCATTCCATTCGTCATTCCCAATCAAACAATGAAGCCAAGTTTCAATCATCTCTTCCTCCTCCTCTGTTTCCTACATTGCGTGGCTTCCAGCACGGTGAGGCAGAGAGATGCGCTGAACAAGTTCTACTTTAACAACGGAGTAGGGGGGTCTTCTTCTTCTTCTTCTTCATCTTCTTCTTCTTCTTCATGGGCGAGCAGTCTTCTTTCGGTATCCGGCCTGAAGTCGAAGGTCTACGACAATAGCGGGCTGAAGGAGGGGGACAAGGTTGTTCGGCTGCCTGGCCAGCCAGAAGGTGTCAATTTCGATCAGTACGCGGGGTATGTCACAGTTGACAGAGCTAATGGACGGGCTCTATTTTACTACTTTGCCGAGGCTGCCGAGAATAGCAGGTCGAAGCCTATTGTGTTATGGCTCAATGGAGGTATGGAAATAATAGAAAATGACGTTGCTTTTCAATCGATAGAGTGGTGATTGTTGTGGCGTGGGTGGGTGCAGGGCCGGGGTGTTCGTCACTGGGGTACGGCGCCATGGAGGAGCTCCGGCCGTTTCGGGTCATGAGCGATGGTAAAACTCTGTACAGGAATCCCTACGCTTGGAACGAAGGTTAGGATCATCTGACATCGTCGTCGTCATCATATATATATATATATTTATGTTATTTCCTTGAGCTTAGGGAGTAGGGTGAAAAAAGGTTTCTGTTTTGGCATGATCCCGAACCACTGACGTGCATCGTGCAATGCAGTGGTGAACGTCTTGTTCTTGGAGAGCCCTGCCGGCGTCGGCTTCTCCTACTCCAACACCACATCGGACTACGCCAAGAGCGGAGACCGTAGGACGACGACCGACGCGCTGGTTTTCCTCGTCAACTGGTTCGAGCGGTTCCCAGAGTATAAGGGGAGGGATTTCTTCATCACTGGCGAGAGCTATGCCGGCCACTACGTCCCCCAGCTTGCCCACGCCATACCCCACCATAAAGATTGCCTCATCAACCTCAAAGGCATCGCGGTAAGCAATGAATCCCGAAATCAATCAGTCTGATTGACCCTCTCTCCTTTTTATTGCAAATTAAATTGGGAAAGATGGATCTTGATCAATTTCAAATTGATTTTGGATGACCTAGATTGGGAATGCGGTGATCAACAAGGAGACGGATAACAAGGGGGTGTTTGACTACTTCTGGATGCACGCATTAATCGCCGACGAGACCATTCGCGCGATCCACAAGTTCTGCAATTTCTCGCCGGACACCCGGCAGATAGCTCCAAAGTGTGATAGTGCGCTCGACGAGGCCAGCCTCGCCGTTGAGGAGTTGGACGTCTACAACATATACGCGCCACTGTGCTTCTCGTCAGGCGTGACGCCGACTCCAAAATCGCCCTCGGTTTGTCTCTTTCGAGCATCATTACATTTAATTATTTCCATCTTCCTGGTATTTTCAGAGGCAATTTAGATTGAATCGATTTGACCTGTTAACTCAAGAATCAGAGTTCATCGCATTCTTATTGGATCACTACAAGGAGCAAGCTCTAACTAAAGTTGGAATTTGCCCAGATTGAAATGTCATACTTAAATTCTGATGCAGATTAAGAATTTTCACTCAATCATATCAATTGTGAATAGAATTAACTAACAGATTGAAATGTCATACTTAAATTCTAATGCAGATTGAGAATTTTGATCCTTGTACTTCTAATTATGTGGAGGCATACCTTAACAATCTTGAGGTACAGAAAGCTCTACATGCCAATATCACAAAGCTCAATTACACCTGGTCTGGTTGTAGGTATATACATATCTCATAAATATAATACGCCATTTGATAATTTTATTTTTCTTTTAAACAAAATAATAAAAATTCAACTCATTTATTTATATTTATCTCGATGCAGCCAAGTGATACCTAGTTGGTCAGATCAGCCTTCCACAATGTTACCAATTATTCACGAATTATTATCTAATGGGATTAGGATTTTAAAATACAGGTAAAAAATCATTAGA
Source organism: Zingiber officinale (assembly GCF_018446385.1). Taxonomy (NCBI): domain Eukaryota; kingdom Viridiplantae; phylum Streptophyta; class Magnoliopsida; order Zingiberales; family Zingiberaceae; genus Zingiber; species Zingiber officinale. Next base: position 100,520,924 of record NC_056001.1, on the reverse strand, counting down.
TGTCTTCATCATATCATAGGGTGTGAATCAGCTTTCCATTTCAATACTTTCATTTAGATAGGTGTATAAATTTTGTGGTCCTTATACACATTATGTAAGTAAAAATAGCATATATAAATATATCAATTTTGCAAGTAGGGTAGCTTTAAGATTTCCGCATAACATATGTCATACGACAAAGATACCATTCATTAGATTGCGAGTGAAGGGGTTTTCAATCAAATTTTGTCTCTAAGTAAGCATTGGTTGGGTTTGAGCAGCGGTGACATTGATGGAGTAGTTCCTGTTACTTCCACAAGATACTCCCTCAAGAAGCTAAAGCTTAAAGTGAAGGCTCCATGGAGAGCTTGGATGCTTAACAGTGAGGTAAACAATTGTGTCATTTTAAATATTTTCATAAGATATATAGTTAATTATCCTCAAATCCACAAGGAATTAAAATGTTTACATTAATGACAAGTTTTCCTCTATGATACTCTTCGTTGCTCTAATGATGGTGACAACTAGTAGAACAAACGACATTAATTTTGATGGTTTTTATTATGAATATGTAGGTTGGGGGATATACTGTGATGTATGATCACAATTTAACATTTGCCACTGTTCGAGGAGCAGGACATGAGGTTCCAAGTTATCAATCAGCTCGAGCTCTGGAGATGATCAAGAATTTTCTTCAAGGGCTGCATCTACCTGCTATTTAAGCATTTCAAAATAGAATAAATTGATTTGTTGTTATTTATTGTGATATCAAACATTACATAAAATTTAATCTATGATTTTTAAATATTATCTCTGGCTCGATTTAATCATGGTTTCAAAAAATAATTATTATTTTTAAAAAATCATTTTTCTTTTTTAAAAAAATCTTAAGATCGGTTCACTAAACCAAATGCCCATACTATGAGTCATGAGCATGATACAACAATTAAATGGGCTACTAACCATTATGTGCCAAGCCTAATAAACCTAAATTACTATCATAATTAATTACTTATTATATATTCTAGTATTAAATTATAAGACTTGTTGTCACGTTAAATTTTAATTAAAATTTCTTATTTTTTTACTCATTGACAATTTTGTGCATGTATATATAAATTCTCAATTTAAAGAATCAAAATGTAAAATAAAATGACAAAAAATTATTAGAAAAATATTTTTAAAATAATAAAAAAACTAGATATATTGTCAGAAACACCTCTTGTATTCTTAAAATTAGAAGACAAAGAAAGATTGAAAGTATTTAGAGAAGTCATCCGCTAACTATCCTGAGATCTGACCATCAGCTCGCTACTTTCTCACCCTTATCTCTCTCGCAACACAAGTACATCCTTCTCTCCTTGTCGGCGGCAATGATGCGGATCGGGCCGCTATCTTGTACTTCACCCACACGTCGGTCGTCGTGCCGTAGGCCAACGCGACAATATATTCTTATTCGTTACACCCCTCCAACCGGACATGAACACGCTCTATGGCTAGACGGTGCAGAGGTAGGAAAACCAGAAGGAGGGTAGCATCGGCTTCCCTCGTTGTTAGTTGTCAATGATTAGATCATAGATGTTGAACTGGCCAATGAGGCAAAAGGTGAACACATCCCAATCATCGACTAGCAACAGCTCTCGCCCGACGACCACAACATACGGCAACAGGCCAACATGGTGTGGGGGCAGTCGGCTATCAACCGCCTTGATCTGGCAGAATATTCCTACAGCTCCCCACATATCTCATATGATTAAAAGTAGTACTGGCTTGCCAATCAAAGTTAATGGGGGTCCAATGGGAAAGTCCTGAAGTATCGGGCACTAAGCAAAAGTCCAATCAGTCTAGAGGACCGATTTGACAATAGGTAACTTCTCCTGACAGGAGTAGGTGAGGATATGTTCACCGTTGAGGGAACAATATTTGTCGGTTCTACCTAGGGTTTCTGGGAAAATCGAAAGTCAGAATCGGACAGCTCAAAGGCAATCAAAAGTTATTTTCATATATTGCTTGTTATTTGTCGAAACTCTGTTTTGCAAGGAAACTAACATTTTATAGCTTGAAGTTTCGGCCTTGATCGGTCGATCGAACCAGGGATAGATCGACTGAACCTCCAAGCAAACAGATTGGATTTCTAAAGAGATAATTGGGTTCGACCAAGGGATTGGTCGACCGAACCTGGGGTTCAGTCGATCGAAAAATGGATAGGCATCGATGTGGTCGAGCCGAGTTGATCGGACAAGATGAGCTGGGGATCAGTCGACTGAATGGCGGGATTGGTCGATCGAACAAAGACTTCTATTCCAGCAACAGAACCTGGACGGGAAGCCAGGCTAATTCGGGTAGGATCGATCGACCGATCCGAGGGATTAGTCGACCGATCAGAGTCGTGGAAAACCTGATTTCAAGATCGGTGGATCTAGATCAGGTCTGAGGTGGTAATAAAAAGGGGGCTCGGCCGACACTTCAAAAACAATGCATTCAGAACGATCTTGTTTGCTGTATACTGCTCTGAAATAACTCAACAATGCTCAACTGCTACTCTTACAATCGATGGACAACTGCTAAACATTTGTTGTCAGTATACTTTGTCTTTTCAATACTTGTACTTGCATATTTGTAAAGAATTTTCATATTTATAGTTATTTTCCAACGAAAGCGATCAACGATCACAGACCTTGGAATAGGAGTCATCATAGGCTTCAAACCAAGTAAAAGAATCTTGTTAGCATTGCTCCTCATCTCTTTCTATCTTCTACAGTGTTATTCTGTGTTTTCCGAAACGATTGAAAAAGCCACAACCCCCCTCTAGCATGCATCGATCCTACAATTTGGTAAAGCTTTTTTGCGTCTAGTGAATATCTTCCTTGCCATGTTCACCAGTTGCTCTTCTTTGTCTAATTCGGATTCAGATTCTGTTTTTGCTTTGGGTTTAGTTCCCTATGAAGTACCTGCAAGAAAAGTAATTCCTTTCTCGACCTTTGGACCATTAGTTTGTTCGTGTAATTCAAGCTCGTAAAATAATTCATCTAATTTTAACTTAAAGAGGATCCTTGAAATTTTATAGGCATCTACGATCGATGCCCATAAGGAGTTTCGAGGGAATGAGTTCAAAGCATACCTGATAATGTTACGATTCTCGATTTGGTGTCCGATCATGTGAGAGCCATTAAAGATATCCTTGATCCTTGCGTGTAGTTCGCTCGCAGTTTCTCCGTCTTACATTTTTATATTAAATAAATAATTAATGAGTAGGTTGCGTTTCGTTACCTTCAAATTGGGAGTTCCTTCGTGTAGTTCAACGATCTTATCCCATAGCTCCTTTGTGTTCTCGTGCTGGCCGACTCGGTTTATTTCTTCTTTTGTGAGTTAGCACTAGATCATGTTTAAGGCTTTTGAGTCGGTCTAGGCTTTCTTCTTCTCTTCTGGACTCTATCTTTCTAGATTGAGTGGTACTTTTATTTCTTCGTCTACAGGTGCTCGGTACCCTCGTCGTATGGAGAACAATTGCTCGATGTTTATCATTAAGTAAACCTCCATTATATTCTTCCAATATGGAAAGTCATTTTCATTGAAGAGAGGGGGGCAAGCGGTGCTATATTCCTCAAGTTGGGCCATTGAGCACTGAGAATAGAAACTAAAAAGGAGGTACCAAGATTTGATCTTAGATTAGCAGAGTTTGAGAAGAGAAAAAAATATTAAAGAACTCGAGTGGTGTTGCAACAACATCAAGTTAAAATCAAACGAAAAAGTAATTATCTGAAGAGATAAAAGTTTACCAATTTAAGCAAAATGTTAAAAACTGAAATATGAAAATAACACTGGTAACCCAAGCTTGATTGGTGGTTGCACCAATTCAGAGCAGAACATGCTCTGATACCACTTGTTGGATCAAGTCACAGGTGAGGGGGGGAGGGGCTGAATCACATGATTTTAAAAATTTGTTCTTTTCGATTTTGAAATTAGAGTGAGCGGAGGAAAACTAAGATAGAAAGTGAAGTAGAAAAATGAGCAAAAGAACAAGAACATAAGTTTACTTGGTTCGGAGCCTTTGACGGCTCCTACTCCAAGACATAAGTCCCACAGACCTATCGAAGGGTAATTCACTAAAATACCTTTTCCAGAACCACCGGATGAGGGGATCGAGTATAAAAAAAGTTGGTCGGCTTGAGCTCAGTGTTTGGTAGGCTTATCAGTGACAGTCGGGCATAGCAGAGTCGTAGCAGGGTAACAGCAGGAGACCGGAGTAGTCGGAAAGTCGTTTGGACATGTAGAATCTCGTATCGAAGGTATCTCTGAATCTTGCTCAACCCCTCCTTTTAAAGCCCTTTGAAGGAGTCTCCAGAGCATATCATATCCAAAAAATTCTGATCAGATGAGGAGAATTCGGCCTTATCATTTACTGTTCGAATCTGGATAATCTGAGGCACCTCCATCAAGTTGGTTCAAAACACTAATCTTCCGGAGGCCATATCTTTTGACTCCAAGCTCAAAATCATGCTATGTCAGTTGCCTTGCGTGTAAAATTCAAAGATCTACATTTGTCTCAACAATATAGAGTTAGAATATATGCATGAATTGTTTATATATATTTATGAGTTAGATCCTTCTTACTAAGACCAGGATCTAGTTAGGGTCTCAATTTAGATTTCTGAAATGAACCTAAATTGGCCTGACGCTTACTGTCCCTTCGAATGGAGACGCGTCCTCACTTAGTCACTCTCCTTCAATGACTTATCTCTACTTACCAGGTGTAGAGTTACCTTCTAAAATCACACATATGGACTTCGGGAATCAAACATCCCAAACTGTAAAATCTGGCATTTAAATAATAGGGGTTATTGGACGAATAACCTTAACGGAATTTTTAGAAATTTTTCTAGATTTAATCGGAGCTCATATGACAGGGTTAAGAGGGGCAGATCGGTTAAGCTAGATAAAGTCTGTTTGGATCTCCCGATTAAGTTAGGAGTTGATTGATTAAATTAACCTAAAGTTGGTTAATTAAAGCTTAGATATAAAATATCTAACCTAGGTTTTCTTTTTCCCAAACACGCCATTTTCTTCTATTCTCCTCCTCGAGCCTCACCTTACGACACCACTTCCCCATTCGTCGAGCTCTCCCTCCTCCGCTCTACCTCGCATGAGCACCCCTGAACGCCGCCGGCGTCTCCCCTTCACCGGAACCTGAGCACCGCCGGCACTTACTGGCGCTGCCCTCTTCTTTTCTTCTGCCTAACGTCAACTCTACGCCCGATCCTTCCGTCGCTGCCGCCTCCCACCGCCGAGTAGCGCCGCCACCGGGGCATCTCTTTGAAACTATCTCCTCCCTGAGCTTGCGACACCGCTAACCCCTCTCCCATCTCCACGTAAAGGAAAATTGCATCCGTAATGCTTCTAGCCGTCGTCGTTCGCTCTGTTCGCCTAAGCCACGACCCTGCTCAACACCATCTCCAACGAAGGCTAGGGCATTGCTGGGTTGTTGTGCCCTAATTCCTCTTGTCTTTTCTATTCACGCCGTCAGCGCCATCGCCGACCACTTGCTGTTGTGAGTCGTTGCTTGGGCAATGAACATCCACCGTAAGAAGTTGTGGGGTAATGAAATTTTGCTTCTTATTAAACTTACACCAATGATTTGGCTAATTGGGATAATTAAGATTCTAATGCATTGATTACTTGTACGTTTAGGAAATTAGTGGATTAATTTTGATAATAGATCAGTTAAGGATAGTCTAACTACAAATTTATGTAGGATATAGATTTAGTAGTTGAGAGGTAAATTGTACCCATCGGTTGGGGAAATTAATTAGTGTAATACCATTGAACTCGGGTGAGTTTTGAGAGATGACTCATGAATAAACCTAGTCTAATTAGGTTATAGAATGGATAGGGTTAATAATCATTTCAATAAGGGTGTATACCAATTGGATTTGGGTTTTAAGTTAGCTAATTGATGCATGATGAAATTAGCTAAATACACTATGTGATTGCAGGACTTGGATTCGGGACGAGCGTCTCGACGTGAGATTTCTGGACGTAAGGCGGGTAGTTCTTATCTTGATTCTGTAGTTGGTGTCGACCTTTTTGCATGTCACAAGGCACCCCAAATTGATAAAGATTGGGAACTCAACTAAACTAAATAAAACACGTGTAGTAAGGAGTCCCAAGTCATATTTTTCCAAGGATAACTAGTAGGTGTGTGTGAATTCTAGAATTAATTCACACATCGACTTCTTACATCCTCAAGCTAACAACAATCAAGCATCATTGAATCAAATGAATCAATTACTTCCTCTCAAATCCACCGTCATAGTATCAATAAAACTCATAAGCGCAAATTCACTTAAACAGACTGAAATAATCTCAACTTCCAAATCATAACCGAATTAAACTATTGAACTCAAGGGCTTAATCACAGTATCAACAAATCATTTGAATAGCACCAATTACATAACTTAACAAACTTGTGACAATTGAATTTCTAATTCAAAACAGGAAATAGATTACAAACTAAGTTAGTAGCTAAGGCAAGTATCCAATTGCAGAAATTCAAAGAAAACAGGAAACAAAACTGAGAAATCAAATCTGAATTGCAAAACTAGGTTAGTAGCAGAACATGACCGGGATTTCAGCAAAGAAAATCATAAATGAATTGCAGATAACTGAAATAAGAAGAAATGGTAAGGAAAATGAATCAGATCTGATGATCTGAGCAAGTCGAGCACAATTCAAATACTAAAACAAAGAAATCTAAACCCTAAACATTCCACAAACCAAATTCGGATCAGATCTTCTCCACTCTGTTGTGAAAACAGAGGTGCTTACGGAAACCTCCCTTCAAACACCCAACGAGCAATGTACAAGCTTACAACTATTTCTAGAAGGTGCTCACCGCTCTTGGAAACCTCCCTCAAAGCTCACATCTGACTGGAAACCTCATCAGCCAAAGAACAAAGCGAAGATCCTGTGATTGGTGAAGCTAATCCAATTGATCAGATCGACTTAACCTCGTTGTGGAATGGAGATCGGAAAATGACCAGAGACTCGCGGAAACCTCCATTCAAGCTCTGGTGGATGCGGAGATCACTGATTGGGAAACCTCCCTCGATCAAGATAGCGGTGGTGGAACAAAATCCAAGTTGCAATTGGGAAACCTCCCTCAATCACACTCTGCCCTCGAAAGATGAATGCGGATGCTTGAAGATCGCCACCGGTGAAGAAGCATACCCTCAGATCTGGAATTGTAGAATGGGAGTTGTGGCGTCACTGCGAAGAAGATACAAGAATAGTGGAAAAATCGCGAAGCCGAGCCCCAAGTCACTGTAGCTTCTTACGAGGCTTTTAAATCCTCCTCAATTCTGATCCAACAGTTCAAAACAATCCGGGGCTCAATCAATGGCTGGATTATCTCGGATCAAGATCAAAATTCCTGGATCTTCATCAATGGATGTGATCTACTCCTCATTAGGTCGGATGGTCCAGATCTTCAATAGATGGTGTAGATCTCTCCGATCTTCAATGGACGATCCAAATCGCTCCCAAACTTGATCGCTTTGTTTAGCCCTAGATTTGAGCCCAAGTGTGGTTTGATCTGATCGGGTCCATGACCCTTTTGATGCCTACAAAATAAAAATAAAATATTAGCATCAAATACCATGAAAATAAGATAATTTGTAATTAAGTCCAAAATCAAATGTAATTTATGAAATGTAGAGTAAACATAAATTTAAGCTATGAATAGACCATTAAAAACATGTATTATGAATTAAAATAATATAGCAAAATCATGGTTATCAGTAGTTCTTTGAACTTAGTGCATGAGCTACCTTTGGATAGAAATTGCTTTTACCTTGACTAGACTCTTATTTTTCCTGCATTTGATGCTTCCACGTGATCTTTGAGATATTTGTTTCCATATCTATACAGTCTCTTGTTATTGTCCATAATAAGTAGCAGATACTAGATACCATGTTTGTATGTTTTAACTGTTGTTTATTTATGTACTATATTGAGCATGCTGCCTTTATATAGCATACCTAATTTCTGCTTATATTTGTATGATGATTGTTGCTTTTGGCACATCATATCATGGCATGCATGTCAACGACCAATTCTCCCTTACGGTCGAGAGAGTCGTTAACCAGGGTCGTATCCTTAGCCACTCGAGAGAGTGGTAGCAGGAGTTGATACCGCTTGTCTTATCATTTATAGTTATTTTCCAACGAAAGCAATCAACGATCGCAGGCCTTGGAGTAGGAGTCGTCATAGGCTCCGAACCAAGTAAAAGAAACCTTGTTAGCATTGCTCCTCATCTCTTAATATCTTCTGCTGTGTTTCCCGAAATGATTGAAAAAGCCACAACTCCCCCTCTAGCATGCATCGATCCTACAGTTTGGTGAATCTTTTTTGAGTCTAGTGAATATCTTCCTTGCCATGTTCACTAGTTGCTCTTCTTTGTCTAATTCAAATTTAGATTCAGTTTATGCTTTGGGTTTAGTTCCCTATGAAGTACCTGCAAGAAAAGTAATTCCTTTCTCGACCTTTGGACCATTAGTTTGTTCGTGTAATTCAAGCTCGCAAAATAATTCATCTAATTTTAACTTAGAGAGGTTCCTTAAAATTTTATAGGCATCTACGATCGATGCCCATAAGGAGTTTCGAGGGAACGAGTTCATAGTATACATGATAACGTTACGATTCTCAATTTGGTGTCCGATCATGTGCAAGCCATTAAAGATATCCTTGATCCTTGCGTGTAGTTCGCTCGTAGTTTCTCCGTCCTACATTTTTATATTAAATAAAGAATTAAGGAGTAGGTCGCGTTTTGTTACCTTCAAATCGGGAGTTCCTTCGTGTAGTTCAATAAGCTTATCCCATAGCTCCTTTGTATTCTCGTGCTGGCCGACTCGGTTGATTTCTTCTTTTGTGAGTTAGCACTAGATCGTGTTTAAGGCTTTTGAGTCGGTCTGGGCTTTCTTCTTGTCTTCTGGACTCTATCTTTCTAGATTGAGTGGTACTTTTATTGCTTCGTCTACAGGTGCTCGGTACCCTCGTCGGATGGAGAACCATTGCTCGATGTTCATCTTTAAGTAAACCTCCATTCTATTTTTCCAATGCAGAAAGTCATTTTTGTTGAAGAGAGGGGGGCAAGCGGTGCTATATTCCTCAAGTTGGGCCATTGAGCACTGAGAATAGAAAACTAAAAAGGAGGTACCAAGATTTGGTCTTAGATTAGCAGAGTTTGAGAAGAGAAAAAAATATTAAAGAACTCGAGTGGTGTTGCGACAACATCAAGTTAAAATCAAACGAAAAAGTAATTATCTAAAGAGATAAAAGTTTACCAATTCAAACAAAATGCGAAAAACTGAAATCTTAAAATAACACTGGTTCCCCAAGCCATATTGGTGGTTGCACCAATTCAGAGCAGAACATGCTCTGATACCACTTGTCGGATCAAGTCACACATGAGGGGGGAGGGGGGGGGATGAATCACATGGTTTTGAAAATTTGTTCTTTTCAGTTTTGAAATCAAAGTGAACGGCGGAAATCTAAGATAGAAAGCAAAGTAGAAAAATGAGCAAAAGAATAAGAACATAAGTTTACTTGGTTCGAAGCCTTTGACAGCTCCTTCTCCAAGACCCAGGTCCCGTGGACCATCGATGGGTAATTCACTAAAATACCATTTCCAGAACCACCGGAAGAGGGGATCGAGTATAAAAAAAAGTTGGTCAGCTTGAGCTCAGTGTTTGGTAGGCTTCTCAGTGACAGTCAGGCATAGCAGAGTCGTAGCAGGGTAGCAGCAGGAGACCGTAGCAGTTGGAAAGGCTTTTGGACACATAGAATCTAGTATCGAAGGCATCTCTGAAGCTTGCTCAACCCCTCCTTTTAAATCCCTTTTAAGGAGTCTCCAGAGCTTATCAGATCCCAAAAGTTCTAATCAGATGAGAATAATTCGGCCTTATCATTTACTGTTCAAATCTGGCTGATCTAAGGCACCTCCATCAAGTTGATTCAACACACAAATCTTCCAGAGGCCTTATCTTTTGACTCCAAGCTAAAAATCATGCTCTATCAGTTGCCATGCGTGTAAAATTCGAAGATCTACATTTCTCTTTACAATATAGATTTAGAATATATGCATCAATAGTTTATATATATTTATGAGTTAGATCCTTCTTACCAAGACCAGGATCTAGTTAGGGTTTCAATTTAGATTTTTAAAAATGAACCTAAATTGATTCGACGCCTACTGTCCCTTCGAATGGGGACGCATCCTCACTTAGTCACTCTCCTTCAGTGACTTACATCTACTTACCAGGTGTAGAGTTACCTCCTAGAATCACACATCTGGACTTCGGGAATCAAACATCCTGAACTACTGGAATCACACATCCGGTCTTCTCTAGTCGGGAGTCACATATCCCGACCTGCCAGAATCGTACATCCTGACTTCACTCATCGGGAATTGGACATCCCGGCTATCGATCAAGAATCGAACATCCCGACAAGACTTTCTTCCAATCGGGAATCAAATATCCCGACTACCAATTGGGAATCGAACATCCCAAAATCTGTACACTTAGTAAATGCATTAGATCATGACAACACCTAACTTAACTCATTTGTCATTCATCAAAACCTGAGTTAGACCATTATTACAAATTACACCAATAGTCAAGAGTTAAATGTGGATGCTAGTTATGATAACTAGTTCAGTGGTGTGACTCGATGTAAGACTTCATATGGTTATCTATATATATGGATATGTCTGTGAAGCTCTTACTGTATCTCAAGTGTAAGTTTCCTTCTACTCGAGGTACACAAGTCATCTTGGTCATGAATACTAATACTTTGACATCTTAAGGAAGCACCTCATTGAGGTGTGGACTCGGGATGATTGGGTATAAGTCGAAATGTCCGATCGAGAAAGGCATTGCGTTAGTTGTAGGTAAAATCAATACGAAAGAGCTGAAGCACAAGTTCTAATCCAAACTTGAATCCAAAGAAGAATTGGATTCAGAAGATGATGAGAATATCACCGCCGAACTAGTTAGTCTAGTTCGGAGAACGCTTAAGAAGAAGAAGATGGTCCAATCAAAGAGCAAGAAATAGGGTTCGAGTCGAACCACGAAGCCTGAGTCATAAGTAACTTGCTAAGTGTGCAATCAGAAGGAACTTTACAATCTAGAGCGTATGAACATAAAGGATACTAAAAAAAGAAAAGAAGAAGGAAGGTCTTAAATGCAACATGGTCCGAGTCGTTGGAAGAGTCGGATGTGGTAGAACAAGCTCAAGCAAGCTTTCTGACACTACCAGCGCGAGAACAAGTGGTCAAGGCCAAGTTCGAGTCTGAGTCTGGATCTGAATCGAAAGTTGAGTCTGAGACAAGCCACAGATCCTTATCCATTTCAGACAAACCAAACAACAAGGTACATTCTCCCCTAGTCGAAAAATTGCATGATATGATTCAATATTTGATGCGCAAGCTAGTCAAGTCCAATGTCTGGGTCAAGTCACTCCAAAAGGAGGTAAAAGCCCTTAAAATGGAGACTAACCCAAGTTCTTTGATTGAGCAAGTTCAAAGTGGAACTTGATATCAAGTCCAACAATTTGAGGAAGAAAATTCCACTCTGAAAGGTCAAATCAAAGAACTTAAAGAATCATTAGAACGATTCACTTTGGGTTTCAAAATCTTGATATGATACTTGAAAAATAAAACGTTGTATACAATCGATCCAAGATAGGATACAAAGTTAAAACTTGACTTAAATCGTACCTATAAATTATCAATTGTGAATCAGAATACTAGAAACCAAGTCCAAGCATGAGCCATAAATCAAATTTCATTAATCAAGTTGAACAAAACCAATATTAGATCCCCAAGGGTCAAATACATTACCTAGATAGATCTTATCGAGGTTATGATCCTGGAAGAGCTAATAGAAACATTGTTTCGTTTAGATAAATTTGCACGTTTGTTTAATTTACAGCTTTCTTTGCATGCTTATTTTTCTGCTAAATTTAAAACGGTTAGATAAATACTTAGATTTTATTGATACTTGCCCAACTTAGTATCAGGTGTTGGTGCAATATCCCTTAGGTCAAGGTTGACTGGTTTGACCAAGCTTGAGTCTTGGTCATAGTTTTGATGTTTGACAATACATGTAGACACATGGACAATGCAGGTGCAGTTGTTCATATGGGGAGATTCTGATCAGGGACTGATCAGTGTGAATGAAGAACAGTCAAGTAGGTATACCTGACCAAATGGAAATCCTGGTGAGTGAAGCCAGGTGAAAGTCCTAGTGAGTGAAGCTAGGCAGATGGAAATCCTGGTGAGTGAAGCCAGGTGAAAGTCCTAGTGAGTGAAGCTAGGCAGATGGAAATCCTGGTGAGTGAAGCCAGGTGAAAGTCCTAGTGAGTGAAGCTAGGCAGATGGAAAACCCTAGTGAGTGAAGCTAGGTGAAAGCCCTGGTGAGTGAAGCCAGGCAAGGGAAAATCCAGATGGATCAAGGATGATCGGATATCTGGTGTTGGGAAGTTCTGGCAGGTCAAGGGAGTGACCAGATGCTAAGCATGATGGACCAACAGGTCAAGGTTGACCGGATGTTGGTTTGAGAGGCTTGGGACTTGGTTTTGAGAAAAAAAAAACCAAGAGTTGGATCGATCAGTGGATCGATCCAGGCCTTTCCTAGCGAACAGAGAGCCTCTGAATCGATCAGTGGATCGATCCAGAGGTCCCAATCAATCAGCCGATCGATTGGGATGCTGCTGCTTCGCACGATAAGCGCTGGATCGATCCGTGGATCGATCCAGGCATTTTTCCATAGCACAGAGGCGCTCTGGATTGATTCGTGAATCGATGCAAAGCCTCCCCGATCGATTGGGAGTTTTTAAATCGATCGGGATCCGACCGTTGCGTCATATTTGAGCTGCAGGCAAGCGTCTCCTTCAGCAGTTCTTCACCGATTCATTTCAGATCTTCACCAGCTCCTCCACAGCTCTTCTCAAGCTCGAGATCGCCAGTTCTTGAAGGTTCTTGGAGGTTCTTCCAAGTCAAGAGGCGGATCAAAGCAAGGAGAAGAAACTAGGGTTAGGGCTTTTGCACTCATTGTAAGCTTGTTTGTATTTCATTACCTTTCCCTTTCTTCTTGTATTGAGTCTTGTAGGGCTTCTCCGCCCTTGGTAGTTACCATAAAGGAGAGTTTTATTAGTGGAGGGTGTGTGTGTAGGTGTGGATCCTTGGACTAGTCACCTCTTGTGAGGTGGATACCAAGTAAACCAACCGTGTTAGCGTTGTGTAATTTGTTTCTGTATTTTCCACTGCGCATCATTTTGAAGAAACAAGCAACGAAGCACGACGAGCGAACGCGAAGCTATTCACCCCCCCCCCCTCTAGCTACTTTTCGGTCCTAACAAGTGGTATCAGAGCAAGGTCGCTCTTCACCGGAATCATCGCCGGAAGGGGCAAACATAACAAGCAAAGCTAGAGGGTGAAGAAGTTGGAGCAAATTCATCAAGTCAAAGAATTCAAGAAGCTCAACTTCAAGATGCAATTCCAAGATGGACTTGGATTTGATACAAGGGTGGCTCCACCGTACACATCTACAAGCTTCGATCTTTGGAAATCAAGGATCGAAAACTTCTTAATGGTGGAAATAGAGCAATGGTTTGCTCTTATGGAAGGCTTCAAAGCTCCAACGAATTCAAAGGGAAAAGTTCTCAAGAGAAGCAAAAGGAGCCCGGAGCAAGTCCAAAGGTGCGAAGCAAATGACAAGGTAACCAAATTATTGGTTAATTTATTGCCTAGCACAATTCTATGCAAAATTGGAGAGTTCAAGGATGCCAAGGAGCTATGGAGCAAATTGGCATCAATGCATGAGATCCCCTCCACTGCACCAATCCAAGACGAATCCAAAGAGGGCGACTCATTGGAGCAAGACCAAGAGGAGGACTCCGAAGTTGAGAGATGCTCAACTTCCGAAGAAGAAGTCTAAGAAGAAGAAGCTTCATCTTCGAGAGAATGCAATGAAGAGGGCAAGGAGGGAGCATACTCCTTGTTCCATGTACAAGATGAAGATGAAGAAGCCTCCACCTCTAGGATTGAGGGGGAGCAACCTTCATTGACACCGGATCAAGAGCAAGAAGAATCTTCTACATCCGGGTCAAGAAGAGAAGAGGATGAAGAAGCTTCCATCTCCACAAGTCAAGCTAAATCAAATGGAGGAGCATCACTATCGGATCAAGAGGAAGCCTCTACATCCACATCATATGGAGGACCAAGTGCCATCCCTACATGTGAAGGTATAAACAATTCAATTAAAAATAAAAATCACATTATATGTTTTGAGTGTAGGGAGAATGGGCACTACAAGAGCAAGTGTCCCAACTTGGCCAAGAAGAAGGGCCAAGTGGCACCCAAGGGCAAGGAGAAGCCCAAGGAGACGATTTCCGAAACAAAAAAGAGCAAGGAGCACATTGTGTGCTTCTTGTGCAACCAAAAAGGGCATTACCGAAGTCAATGCCCCAAGGGGAAGAAGATGGTCAAGGCTCAAGGAGGCACTAGTCAAGGGGAAGCCTCCAAGGTAAAGAAGAAGGTAACATTTATTGAGCCTACCCCTTTACGTTATGGTAAAAAGCATGATAGTTCTAATTTTTATCATTTTAATGCAATTTACCATAAGAATAGAAAGCATGAGGGCATTAAGGAAAAGCATGTGGCCCTACATGCCAAGACTACCCAACCTAAGGTTAGGAAGGTAGATAGGCATTTGGGCAAGAACACTAAGGATAATAGATACAAGCCCAAGAATAAAAATGCTCATGGATCAAATGAAAAATCAAATACTAAGGACTTAGTGAGGGAAAATCAAGTCTTGAGATCAAGACTTGATAAATTAAAAAAGACCCTAAAAAGATTGGAAAATATCCTATTAGGGCAAAATGAGCATAACCTAGGTTTAGGGGTACAAAAGCCATCAAATGACCATAGAGGTTTGGGATACAAAACCAAAGCAAAAAATGATGTGCCTAGTTATCATAGGGTTCCATATAGTTATGGAACAAACCCTAAGTCTAGAGGTCAAGTCAAGGATACAAGGGAAGATATCCCTAGAAGTATCTTTGCAACAACAAATGTGACTAAGACTTCTAAGAAGTCTAAGAAAGTCACTAACAAGGTCACAAGGGAGGCTATCCCTAGAGTTGACCTAGAAAAAGTGACCAAGGCTTCTAAGAAGCCAAACAAGGTCACTAGGAAGGTATCTAGGGAAGTTATCCCTAGTGAATACCTAGAGCATCCAAGGAGCACCAATAGGTTTTGGGTTCCTAGGAGCATCTTCTCTACCCCATAGATGGGTTAGAGAGTGTCAACTCTAAGAAGAAGGGTAGTTAACCCAACTTTGAAGAAATTGACACTCAAGGAGCATTTTCAAGGTTATTATTAACCTTTGAAAATGAAGTGGATTTATGTTTACTCTTGGGAAGAGTAAAATGTGTCACAATTTGATAAATTGGATGATATTTTAAGTGACACAAATTGGGAAAATCATAAGAACTATCAAGTTGGGATTTTGGTATGTTCTTAGGAAATTTAAGGTCAATCTAAGCCTTAATTTAAAATGCTACTCTTGTGGAAGAACGAAATATGCCAACATTTGAGGAATAAGCTTAATTTCAATTGGCATAAGTTAATCAAGAGAACTAGAAATGCAAATTTAGGCTTTGGCATTTTCTTGGAGCATTTAGAGGGCAATCTAGGTTTAACATTTTAAGTTAAAACAAGTGGAAATAGCTAAGTGGTTAAGGATACTTAGATAAGAAATCTAGGTATATTTTATTTATGCTAAACCTTGCCATGATTGTTTGCCCATCATATGCCATGACATCATGTCTATTTTTTGCATTCATGTCTTATTATGAAAAATCCAAAAATACCATGTCATGACATTCATACATCATGTAGTTATAGGACATTTTCTTTTGAAAAATTATTTCCTTTTGATGTATGCCATAACATAATCATGCATTAAGGTTAATTCCTTGTAATTAAGGACAAATGACATTTAACAACACTTATTAATAAGTGACATCCTAGGTGGATGTCTAATATCTCTAAAATGCCTAGATAGATATGCATGATCCCTAGAATAGGGTAAAACCAAAATCTCACATCTCACAAGGACTATAAGGTGACTTGTATGTGTTTTAGTGCACATTAGATACAAGTGAGATGTTAGGAAGATGAATAAAACTCAAAATGCTGATTTAGTGCATTCTTTTGAGTTTTAGAGTCATCAAAACACATAGTTATGTGTTTTCCCATCATTGGGAAAGCTAATGTACAAGACATGTGCATTTAGCCCAAGGAAAATGGTGGGATATTGGTTTTGAAAGAAGTTTTAAAAATGATTTTGGAAAACCTTGGTGAAGGCTATCTTTTGATAGTAATCACCATTGAATAGTTAGACACAAACTTGAAGAATACGCTAAAGTTTTAGCAAGTTTTCAAGCTTGTGTCAATCTTTGAAAATATGATGTATTTTCATAGAAAACTATTTTTCCATGATAAAGTATACCCTAAACAATGTCTACACGAAATTTCATGATTTTTGAATTTTTGTAGAATTTTCTAGGGGCCTCTGAAGGTGACTGAAATCATTTTTCAGCAACTATCAGACCTCAATCGATCCACCGATCGATTGAGGGTCTCATTCGATCAGTGGATCGATTGGGAGCAAGCTTCTCATGAACAGAAGCTTGCTGGATCGATCAGCCGATCGATCCACAATGCCTGAATCGATCAGTGGATCGATTCAGCAAGGTTCAATCGATTGGAACCCAACTCCAATCGATCCAAGGTGCTGATTTTGGCTGGGAAGGCTTGATTTCAGCATTTTGAACCTGTTTTAGTCTACGTAACCATTCCAAACCCCTCAAAATACATTTGTATACATAAAAAGGGTGTTTTCGTGTTGAAAACAAGGATGGATTGGTTAAGGAAGACTATATTGAAGTCTAGGGTGAGGTTTGTTTCAAATTTTGAATATTTGAACCTTAAAGCTTCTAAATTTGGGTTTCCTAAAGGATTAGGGATTCCAAGTCATTGTTGGTGCAATGACAGAAGTTACCACCATGTCTTTAGGGGGAGGGACTCTTTAAAGGCATGAAAATTATTTTTCATGAAACTTGGAAGGTGGTTAACCTTCCGTTAAGTGGATAATGCTCAAGGATGGACATTTGCCTACATTGAGGAAGAATGTAGGGTTAAGGATAAATGAAGGGTATGGGACCTTCAGTTGGGTCATTAGACCATGTTAATGCTCCAGAGCGAGCATTATTTGAAAATGAAGGGAATGAGTCCTTCATTATCGTGTTGGTCACAACGAGTGAAGTTGTGAACAACGATGAGCAACTCTTCAGGGGGAGAGTTTTCAACAATGGGGCATTTGTTGAAGTGTGCCCAAAATTGAGGCACGGGTTGATGTGTGCTCAAAGATGGGTTGATGTGTGCCAATAGGGGGAGAATGTGTGGTTTAAGTTAGGCCTTCATTACCTATGGGGGAGGTCATAGAGGGAGAATGAAGAGAACCAACATTCATACTTTGGCATGAATGGAGTTAAGGCTATGGGATTAGCTTAACTCAGAATGGTCCAAACTTAAAGGTATTGTCAAACATCAAAAAAGGGGAGATTGTTGGTGCAATATCCCTTAGGTCAAGGTTGACTGGTTTGACCAAGCTTGAGTCTTGGTCATAGTTTCGATGTTTGGCAATACATGTAGACACATGGACAATGCAGGTGCAGTTGTTCATATGGGGAGATTCTGATCAGGGACTGATCAGTGTAAATGAAGAAGAGTCAAGTAGGTATACCTGACCAGATGGAAATCCTGGTGAGTGAAGCCAGGTGAAAGTCCTAGTGAGTGAAGCTAGGCAGATGGAAATCCTGGTGAGTGAAGCCAGGTGAAAGTCCTAGTGAGTGAAGCTAGGCAGATGAAAAATCCTGGTGAGTGAAGCCAGGTGAAAGCCCTGGTGAGTGAAGCCAGGCAAGGGAAAATCCAGATGGATCAAGGATGATCGGATATCTGGTGTTGGGAAGTTCTGGCAGGTCAAGGGAGTGACCAGATGCTAGGCATGATGGACCAACAGGTCAAGGTTGATCGGATGTTGGTTTGAGAGGCTTGGGACTTGGTTTTGGGAAAAAAAAACCAAGAGCTGGATCGATCCAGGCCTTTCCTAGCGAACAGAGAGCCTCTGAATCGATCAGTGGATCGATCCAGAGGTCCCAATCAATCAGCTGATCGATTGGGACGCTGCTGCTTCGCACGATAAGCGCTGGATCGATCCGTGGATCGATCCAAGCATTTTTCCAGAGCACAGAGGTGCTATGGATCAATCCGTGAATCGATCCAAAGCCTCCCCGATCGATTGGGAGTTTTCGAATCGATCGGGATCCAACCGTTGCGTCGTATTTGAGCTGCAAGTGGGCGTCTCCTTCAGCAGTTCTTCACCGATTCATTTCAGATCTTCACCAGCTCCTCCACAGCTCTTCTCAAGCTCGAGATCGCCAGTTCTTGAAGGTTCTTGGAGGTTCTTCCAAGTCAAGAGGCGGATCAAAGCAAGGAGAAGAAACTAGGGTTAGGGCTTTTGCACTCATTGTAAGCTTGTGAGCTTGTATTTCATTACCTTTCCCTTTCTTCTTGTATTGAGTCTTGTAGGGCTTCTCCGCCCTTGGTAGTTACCATAAAGGA
This sequence comes from Zingiber officinale, assembly GCF_018446385.1. Lineage (NCBI taxonomy): Eukaryota > Viridiplantae > Streptophyta > Magnoliopsida > Zingiberales > Zingiberaceae > Zingiber > Zingiber officinale. The sequence goes on along the minus strand of NC_056001.1, from coordinate 100,502,194 downwards.
GAGTTTTATTAGTGGAGGGTGTGTGTGTAGGTGTGGATCCTTGGACTAGTCACCTCTTGTGAGGTGGATACCAAGTAAACCAACCGTGTTAGCGTTGTGTGATTTGTTTCTGTATTTTCCGCTGCGCATCATTTTGAAGAAACAAGCAACGAAGCATGACGAGCGAACGCGAAGCTATTCACCCCCCCCCCCCCCCCCCCCTCTAGCTACTTTTCGGTCCTAACATCAGGGTGGGGCGAGATCATAATACGTTAACAAAGCTTTGTTTAGAGAGGCAAGTGGGATAAGAAGTACCCTACTTGGTCTACTTAACTAAGTGAAACTTACCGAAGCTATCTCATCACATCCTAGACTAGTTATATCAAAGTTTCTCAAGAAAAAGTTAAGTGTATAATTTCTTTAAAATACTTTATTTAGAAGTGGTTGTTTCTTCAATACTCAAGAAGGCCCTTGTGCATCGTCACAACCTAGAAGCTTATTTGGAAATGTGCTCTTAACTGACTAATTGTTAAATTTAAATCTGACTTAAATGTCAATCAGTAAATAAAATTCAAATTAAATGTACAAAAATAAAATTAATAATCATCTCACAGAACATATATATAAGGTTGTTTATTTGAAAAGTTAGAAACGGATGAGATGGATGTAAGATTTAAATTTAAACATAATCTTAATAAATTTAATTAAAACTTAAACAATTAATTCAATTAATTAAAAGTATTTAGTTTTCTTTATAACCTAAAAACATAATCAACTTAATTAATCCTAAACTAACTAACTAAATTAACTAATTCAAAATGTGACTTAATTTGATATTTTATCTAACTAAATCCAATTAAAACTAAATTCATAATTTTAATTTTTAACTTAAACCTAACTTAAACACACCTAAATGACTCCAAAATTAAACCTTAATAGTCAACCTTAAATTAACTTAACTACAACTTAAATAAATTTAGCACTATTAAAACTTAAGTAATCTTAATCAATTTAATTAAAACTTAAACAATTAATTCAATTAATTAAAAGTTTTTATTTTCTTTAAAACCTAAAAACTTAATTATCAATAAACTTAATAAACCTTAATTAATATGATTAATATAAGTTTAATTTAACCTAATCCATAATTAATTTAAATCAATTAATTCAAATTCCAATTTAATTTAAAGTTAACTAAAGAATTTAATTCATACTTAATTAATGAATAAATCTTAATTTAATTAAGAATATTAATTCAAATCAAACTTGATAAATTAACCGCAAATTCAATTAAACAGTTCATAATTACAATTAATATATCAAAATTTGAGTAATAATTGTAAATCTTAAACTTAATTACCAATTTACTCTAACTTAAATAATTCTGACTTACACTTAATTAATCTTGAACTAATACATCTAATCTTAATTAATCCTTAATCAGTTAATCCATACTTAACATTTTAGTTAATTCGAAATCAAATTTAAAATCAAATAATTTAACTTCATTATTTATTTAACCTCACTTAATTAAACTTCATTATTAATTTAACCTCACTTAATTTAATTAGTTAATAATCAAGCTAAAACTAATTAGATCATTATATATGTGACTCACAGGAAGAGCTAAAATTAATTAGATTTAATTATTATGATTAATGATGGAATAATCCAGTGAGTAGTAAAAGTTGATAAAAATTAAGGAAAAAATAAATTAGATTTAAATAAAATATGAATATACATGGAAACTCATTATTAATTATGCATGTTTCCACTCTAAGATCTTTGAATTACTATTTACTATACATTATTTCATTGTATAAATATTGAAAAAACAGTAGAATCTTTTTTAAAATTCTTTTAATTTTGAAAATGTTTATTCAAAATTAATCATTCATTTTCCTTTTACAGAGACCATTGCCAAACAAAGCAAACACATCAATCTCCGCCGGCTCCAACAAGATTCCATCCCATAAATAAGATTCATCCCATAATTATCCAATGATTCATCCCATAAATAAGATTCTTTTCCATTCCATTCCTCATTCCCAATCAAACAATGAAGTCAAGTTTCAATTGTCTCTTCCTCCTCCTCCTCTGTTTCCTACACTGCGTGGCTTCCAGCACGGTGAGGCAGAGAGATGCGCTGAACAAGTTCTACTTTAACAACGGAGTAGGGACGCCTTCTTCTTCTACTTCATCTTCTTCTTCTTCTTCATGGGCGAGCAGTCTTCTTTCGGTATCCGGCCTGAAGTCGAAGGTCTACGACAATAGCGGGCTGAAGGAGGGGGACAAGGTTGTTCGGCTGCCTGGCCAGCCAGAAGGGGTCAATTTCAATCTGTACGCGGGTTATGTCACAGTTGACAGAGCTAACAGACGGGCTCTATTTTACTACTTTGTCGAGGCTGTCGAGAATAGCAAGTCAAAGCCTATTGTGCTCTGGCTCAATGGAGGTATGGAAATAATAGAAAATGACGTTGCTTTTCGATCGATAGAGTGGTGATTGTTTAGGCGTGGGTGGGTGCAGGGCCGGGGTGTTCGTCACTGGGGTACGGCGCCATGGAGGAGCTCGGGCCGTTTGGGGTCATGAGCGATGGCAAAACTCTGTACAGGAATCCCTACGCTTGGAACGAAGGTTAGGATCCTCTGTCATCGTCGTCGTCATCATATATATATATATATATATATGTTATTTCCTTGAGCTTAGGGAGTAGAGTGAAAAAAGTTTTCTGCTTTGGCATTACCCCGAACCACTGACGTGCATCGTGCAATACAGTGGCGAACGTCTTGTTCTTGGAGAGCCCTGCCGGCGTTGGCTTCTCCTACTCCTACACCACATCAAACTACGCTAAGAGTGGAGACCGTAGGACGGCGACCGACGTGCTGGTTTTCCTCGTCAATTGGTTCGAGCGGTTCCCAGAGTATAAGGGGAGGGACTTCTTCATCACCGGCGAGAGCTACGCCGGCCACTACGTCCCCCGGCTTGCCCACGCCATACTCCACCACAAAGATTGCCTCATCAACCTCTAAGGCATCGTGGTAAGCAATGAATCCCGAAATCAATCAGTCTGATTGACCCTCTCTCCTTTTTATTGGAAATTAAATTGGGAAAGATGGATCAAGATCAATTTCAAATTGATTTTGGATGACCTAGATTGGGAACGCGGTGATCAATAAGGAGACGGATAGCAAGGGGGCGTTTGATTACTTCTGGACGCACGCGTTGATCGCCGACGAGACCATTCGTGCGATCCACAAGTTCTGCAATTTCTCGCCGGACGCCCGACGGACAGCTCCAAAGTGCGACAGCGCGCTCGACGAGGCCAGCCTTGCCGTTGAGGAGTTGGACGTCTACAACATATACGCGCCACTGTGCTTCTCGTCGGGCGTGACGCCGACTCCAAAATCGCCCTCGGTTTGTCTCTTCCGAGCATCATTACATTTAATTATCTCCATTTTCCTGGTATTTTCAGAGCCAATTTAGATCGAATCGATTTGACCTGTTAACTCAAGAATCGGAGTTCATCACATTCTTGTTGGATCACTATAAGGAGCAAGCTCTAACTAAAGCTGGAATTTACCCAGATTGAAATGTCATACTTAAATTCTAATGCAGATTAAGAATTTTCACTCAATCATATCAATTGTGAATAGAATTAACTAACAGATTGAAATGTCATACTTAAATTCTAATGCAGATTGAGAATTTTGATCCTTGTACTTCTAATTATGTGGAGGCATACCTTAACAATCTTGAGGTACAGAAAGCTCTACATGCCAATATCACAAAGCTCAATTACACCTGGTCTAGTTGTAGGTATATACATATCTCATAAATATAATACGCCATTTGATAATTTTATTTTTCTTTTAAATAAAATAATGAAAATTCAACTCATTTATTTATATTTGTCTCGATGCAGCCAAGTGATACCTAGTTGGTCAGATCAGTCTTCCACAATGTTACCAATTATTCATGAATTATTATCTAATGGGATTAGGGTTTTAAAATACTGGTAAAAAATCATTAGATGTCTTCATCATAACATAGGGTGTGAATCAGCTTTCCATTTCAATACTTTCATGTAGATAGGTGTATAAATTTTGTGGTCCTTATACACATTATGTAAGTAAATAGCATATATAGATATATCAATTTTGCAAGTATGATAGCTTTAAGATTTCTGCATAACATATGTCATACGACAAAGATATCGTTCATTAGATTGCGAGTGAAGGGGTTTTCAATCAAATTTTGTCTTTAACTAAGCGTTAGCTGGGTTTGTGCAGCGGTGACATTGATGGAGTAGTTCCTGTTACTTCCACAAGATACTCCCTCAAGAAGCTAAAGCTTAAAGTGAAGGCTCCATGGAGAGCTTGGATGCTTAACAGTGAGGTAAACAATTGTGTCATTTTAAATCTTTTCACAAGATATATAGTTAATTATCCTCAAATCCACAAAGAATTAAAATGTTTACATTGATGACAAGTTTTCCTCTATGATACCCTTCGTTGCTCTAATGATGGTGACAACTAGTAGAACAAACGACATTAATTTTGATGATTTTTATTATGAATATGTAGGTTGGGGGATATACTGTGATGTATGATCACAATTTGACATTTGCCACTGTTCGAGGAGCAGGACATGAGGTTCCATGTTATCAGCCAGCTCGAGCTCTGGAGATGATCAAGAATTTTCTTCAAGGGCTGCATCTACCTTCTATTTAAGCATTTCAAAATAGAATAAATTGATTTGTTGTTATTTATTGTGATATCAAACGTTACATAAAATTTAATCTATGATTTTTTAAATATTATCTCTGGCTCGATTTAATCATGGTTTCAAAAAATAATTAATATTTAAAAAAATATTTTTCTTTTTTAAAAAAATCTTAAGATCGGTTCACTAAACCAAATGCCCATACTATGAGTCATTAGCATGATACAACAATTAAATGGAATACTAACCATTATGTGTCAATCCTAATAAACCTAAATTAATATTGATATGGGTTAGGTTTCATGGATCCCCGGTAAGGAGTGGAAAGAAGATAGCCGTGTTGAAAAGATGGATCAATATTGGCCGAGATATGCCTTCAGGGAGGAAGGCCAATATCGGCCGAGATTTACTTCCAAGTAGGCAGGCCAATATCGATCGAGATATACCTTCAAGGGGGAAGGCCAATATCGGCCGAGATATGCCTCCAGGAAGGCAGACCCATATCGAGCAAGATATACCTCCAAAGAGGGTGGCTAAGATCAGACGGGACATGCCTCCAGGAAGGTAGACCTATATCGAGCTAGATATACTTCCGAGTAGGCAGGCCAATATCGATCGAGATATACCTTCAGGGGGGAAGACCAATATCGGTCGAGACATGCCTCTAGGAAGGTAGATCCATATCGAGCAAGATATACCTCCAAAGAGGGTGGCTAAGATCAGACGGGATATACCTCAATGAAGGAAGGCCAAAATCGGTCGGGATATGCTTCCAAGTGAGTAAGCCAATATCAATCGAGATATACCTTCAGGGAGGAAGACTAATATCAGCCGGGATATGCCTCCAGGAATGCAGACCCATATCGAACAAGATATACCTCCAAAGAGGGTGGCTAAGATCAGTCGGGATATACCTCAATGAAGGAAGGCCAATATCGGCCGAGATATACTTCTAAGGGAGCAAGCCAATATCGATCAAGATATACCTTCAGGAAAAAAGGCCAATATCGACCGGGCTGAATAATACCTTGAAAAGATATACCAATATTGATCAAGATTACATACTTGACAAAATATAGCCCAATGCTAGCTAGGATAACAAACTCAGATGGGCACGGACAGGTATTACCCAAGGAGCCTCAGGAGAAGTAATGATAATTGACCAAACCTAGTTAAGTTCTGCCTCGACCGACACAAGGAATAATGTTATATTAAGCTATCTATGATATAGCAAAAATAGGAGAGGCAAATAGGAACGATAGAAACACTTTGAAAGGACTTGTGAAACAGGATAGAAGTAAATATTTCAAATAAAGTAGTCTATGAAGATATTTGCAGTATGTGATTGTATAACAAGTGTTATGTATTTGGCGGGAAATGTATTTTTAGACTATTTTGTAGGTACTAGACGACAAAGAATGTACATCTGGGGTACAAAAAAGATTCCTTAAAAGTCATTTACCACAAGTACGCAGCTTACGTCATCTCATAACAAACTCTAACAAACCGGGGTCCACTTCATGACTACGGAGGTTATATGAAGTGGTATAAAAAGGGGAATCCTCTCCGTTGGCTAGGTAAGTTCACATCATTGCGCAAACTCAAAACCCTAATTTTCAGCTACTGTTCATCTTCTTCTGTTTTCTTTCTTCTTCCACACCGAGAGAGATCACTGACTTGAGCGTCGGAGGGCATAGCCAGGGATTCCCACCCCGGTCTTAGGACACTGACGATAGTGTTGGTTGGTCTTTAGTGTGCAGGAAGCCTTGGAAGCTCCGGATCTGGGTTTTCTTTGATCGGATCTCTTCATCGCCATTGATACTTTGCGTCGGAAGGAAACTCCAAGGTTTCATCTTCTTGGATCCGCTTTGGGTTTCTCAGATCGGCATACCATAGGTATTATTTTTCACCAGCAGTAGGTTTTTTTTCTCCCGGCTCTCTGTTTTGTCAAGCTTCTCAGACAGGATCAAATTTGGCACTGTCTGTGGGAACTTCACCTGAATCTGAGACTACAAGATGGAAGAGGTTGGAAAATCAAATCTACTCACCATTAGCCGTGAGGATCTGGATTTCCTCATCAACACTCATGTGCAGAAGGCTTTGCAACAATAACAGCAACAACAACAAGCTCATATTGGAGCCACTCTACAAATGGCTCATAATCCAGCAATTTCAACTACTGAACACCAGAAAGGAAAGGAACCAGAAGAGGAAGAACATGCATATTTTCCTCCAGTTACGGCCTCTCCGACAAGGCGTCCGCGAGCCTTTCTTCGCACTCCCATGGAGCAGGGTGGTCGAAGGCCCATGTTTCAAGAATCTTCTGGCAAAGCACCAGATAAATAAAGGCGTAAGATTAAAATGATGACTAGTGATAGCTCACCAGAAAAAGTCATCTCTCCGTTCTCTCAAAGTGTACTAGATGATCCGCTCCCTAAGCGGTATCAAAATCTTCAGATCGGCGAGTACACTGGGACTACAGATCCAGAGGATCATCTATTGAAATTCGAGAATATAGCATTATTACAACAATTCTCTGATGGGGTGAAATGTCGGATGTTTCTTACTACACTCGGAGGAGCCGCACAACGCTGGTTCAAGAGACTGCTAGAAAAATCTATCCAAAAATTTAAGGACTTCAAGAAAGTTTTTCTACATCACTTTTCTAGTAACAAAAGGTATCATAAGACTCCTTGGAGTCTATTCTCAATTAAGCAAGCATCCAAAGAGTCCATCCGAGCCTACATCAAAAGATTTAATCAGGTAGCTATCGATGTACCCAATGCTACTACTAAAATCTTAGTAAGCACTTTCTCTCAGGGTTTAAATGATAATGATTTCTTTAAAGATCTGGTGATAAATCCTCCTGCCAATTTTGATTCTTTAATTGAATGTGCCACTGAATTTATTAATGTGGAAGAAGCTCAAGCTGCCCGCAGGAAAGAGGGCACTACTTCTTCTCCTACTCAGGTTAAGGAGAAAGCTCCTACTCCTGTTCCTCCACCTAGAGGACCTCGGGCAGTTCATCCACCTCATCGTCATCCAGAATATCGCCCGCAAGCAGTACAGCATGTGGAGATACAGCCAGAGGCACCCAGAAGATGGTGCACCTATCATAAAACTAGTAGTCATCATATTGAAGGCTGTTTTGTTTTAAGAAATAAAAGAGCCAACAGGGAGTGATACCAAAGGCAAAACTATTATCGACAGCGGTATCCTAGGCAGCAAAGTCCCCTCAAGTTGGAATATCGCCCGGTTGAGCCTCGGCAGGATGCGTTGCCTACCCCGGCCGGTACAAGTCAGGTGTCGGAGAAGGCTCCTTCTGAAACCATGACAGCTAGACAAGAAGAAAACAGGAGTAATGCCGCCCGGGGCAATATCAATATGATCGCGGGCGGGCCCACTGATGGGGATTCTAATAAGGCCAGAAAAGCACACGCACGAAGACTTGAGATTCATGCGGTGGGGTGCAGCATGGAACGAGCAGCCGGTCCCTAAATAAGTTTTGGACCTAGAGATCTTGAGGGGGTAGAAATACCCCATGACGACGCATTGATAATTAAGGCCGTGATAGCCAATTACACTATTTCTCGTACCTTTATTGACACTGGTAGTTCTGTTAATATTATTAAGAAGGCTTTTGATCAATTACAGATCGACCCGAGCGAACTTCAACAGATGGTAACTCCTCTATATGGATTCACGGGTAATGAAGTACAACCGCTCAGTCAAATAAAGTTGGCCATATCTCTAGGGGAGGAGCCCCTAATGAGAACGAGAAGATCTTTTTTCATCCTCTTATAATGTGATACTGGGTCTGACCTGTCAGAGGGTCAAGGTAGAACACCAGAGACCAGGAGGAGTTTTGCAGCCTATTCAAATTCCAGAATGGAAGTGGGAGGATATTTCCATGGATTTCATAGTGGAACTACCCAGAACCGCGAATGGTTTTGATGCCATCTGGGTAATAGTCGACAGATTGACTAAATCAGCCCACTTCTTAGCTATCAGGATATCCTACTCCATGGAGCAGCTAGCTCAGTTGTATCTCAAGGAGATTGTCAGACTGCATGGAGTTCCATGGACCATCATTTCAGACAGAGATAGTAGATTCACGTCACACTTCTGGGAGTGTGTACAGTCAGCATTGGGCACCAGGTTAAAGTTTAGCACAGCTTTCCATCCTCAGACAGATGGTCAGATGGAGCGAGCAAATCAGGTACTCGAAGATATGCTCTGAGCGTGTGCCCTAGACTTCAAGGGAAGTTGGTGTAAATATCTATGTTTAGTAGAATTTACATATAACAATAGCTATCAGGCCACTATCGGCATGGCACCCTACGAGGCTCTATACGGGCAGAGGTGTAGATCTCCAATCTGTTGGTATGAAGGTGGTGAACAGAAAGAACTAGAACTTCAGACAGATCTAGTAGCAGATACCACAGCAGCTATACAGCAGATCCGCCAGAGGATAGAGACAGCTCAGAGCCACCAGAAAAGCTATGCTGATACACAGTGTCGACCCTTAGAGTTTTCAGTGGGGGATACAGTATTCCTCCGAGTGACTCCCATGAGGGGAGTATTGCATTTTGGGAAGAAGGGCAAATTAAGTCCCAGATATGTGGGACCATACCTTATCACCAGAAGAGTTGGCAAGATAGCATATGAGCTAGAGCTACCCCAGGAGATGTCAACTATCCATAACGTATTTCATGTCTCTATGCTGAAGAAACATATCCCAGATGACACCTAGGTGATTGAGCCCCAGTCGGTACAAGTCCGTGAAGACCTCAGCTATGACAGTCGGCCTATTCAGATAATAGACCGAGCAGTTAAGAAATTATGAAATAATGAGGTACCATTAGTAAAAGTCATTTGGCAAAATCACACCACAGAAGAGGCAACTTGGGAGACAGAAGCTAGTATGAGACAGAAGTACCCAGAGTTATTTTAAGTTCGAGGATGAACTTTTTATAAGGTATGGGGGATTGTAACGTCCGAAAATTCTCAAATAAATTTTAGAAATATTCTATTATTTTTATGAAATTTTAGAATATTTTTATGGAATTTTTGGAGTAGCAGAAGTAGCAAAATTAAATAAAAACGTAAAATAGCCTAAGCGGGAATTGAACCCGCGATCTATTAGACCCTACAACTTATAGCATGACTTTAGTAACCAGGTGGCCCTAGCAGGGGTGTGCTGAAAGAAGAGGAGAGAAATTATATTTATGATTTAGCTGGGTCGTAATAATCACTTAATATAAATAGGGAATTTAAGTGAGGGTTTATTATTTTTGGATCGGCGACTCTTCCTCCCCCTCACCCTCAATCGCCGCCCTCTCCCTCTTCCTCACCCTCTCGGCACACCAAGCCCCAAGGGACCTAGGGTTCCATCCCTAGGGTCGTAGGAGCACCTTCCGGCGACGACTCTAGTACGAGGATGCTCATCTCCGCGAGAAGAACGCGTAGACATAAGAAGATCATCGAGGAGATCTTCTTCTTTGAAAACCTAGCGATCAGAACTGTAAGAAACCTAGCGCAGGAAGTAAGTAACCCCTCACCTGCAGTATAAGTAGTTAATCGTATGTTTTTATGTTTTTAGTTCAGCCATATACATATTTTTTGGCACAGTTGCCCCTAGGTTCAGATAACCTAGCTCTAGGTTCATATAACCTAGTAAAAGAAAGATAAGATAAATTAGCTTATGAATCAGTATTTTACTTTTATCAGTGGCACTGTGCTGGACTCTTAGTTGTCCTTGGGTTGGGCTCCCATAGTCGTCCCTAGGTTTAGATAACCTAGTAAACCCTACTAGATTCGGGACTAGCTACCTCGGGTCTAGTTAGGGATGCGCGCATAGCAAGTACAATTGTCGGGCCCATCAGCAGCATGATTATTATTTTTATCTATTATGAAAAATAGTTTTCAAAACTTCATAATTCAGTTATGTGAATACAATTCAGATTTAGCATTAGCCTAGCATTAATTTAGCTTAGTTTATGTATCCGTTCAGTTTTTTTCTTATTGATACAATAAGATAGTTCTATGGTCAGTATTTGATTGCCATGACTCATATATCAGTATGTCATGTTTTAACATTTTCAGTATAACTATCAGCATGCATTTCCAATAGCATCTTTTAAAATCATGATTTCATCGAATACATGTTTTGTGAGGTAGATGGTTCTTACTAAGCTCCCAACCTTATAGTTTCCTTTTCCTTATACTGCAGATAAAGGTAAAGGGAAGATGGATTAGTGGAGGCTGGAGGGCAATGTGTCAAGATGGGTGTGAGAAGGAACTTGGAATAAAGACTCTCGGGGACTAGCAAGTTTAAAGAATTAGAATTTCTTATTTTCTTATTACTCCACGCATTTAGAATGTTTAAATATCATGAACTGTGAAAGTATGCACCATGCTATGCCTAGACCACTGGTTATCTTGATGTTAGTTAATAAACCATGAATAATGACAGTAATGGCATGCCTAGAAATCTTATGATGCTTTTAAGTTGATACATTTGCATTGTATATGGATTAGTGGTGGAATGCAGCAGAAATCAGAGCTCCAATCGATCAGCCGATCGATTGGAGGGTCCTTAATCGATCAGCCGATCGATTGGGAAGTGATTTTCCGCGTACAGAGAGCTGATGAATCGATCAGCTGATCGATTGACCATGGATCGATCAGCCGATCGATCGGAAAGTAATTTCCTCGAACAGAGAGCTGCTGAATTGATCAGCTGATCGATTGGCCCAGGCTGGATCGATCAGCCGATCGATTCAGAAGGGATTTCCGTGCGCAGAAGCACGTTGGATCGATCAGTGGATCAATTGAAGCCCTTTCAATCGATCGAGTCTCAGCTTCAATCGATTGGGAAAGTTTAGATTCCCTTCTTTAGCATATGTACAACAATGAAAGTGTATTTTGATCATAACTTCCAGTTTTAATAGCAATTAGCAGAGTGAGTTTTAATTTAGTTCAGCCTTTTGCACATTATACATCAGTGGTAGCCACAGAATAGTTTAGCAACCGTAACCCCCGGCCTTACAGTTTAGTCAGTAGAAGGCGGGGCGTTACATCCAAAGAGGTTTCTGGCGTTTCTCCTGCAGTCATGGAGCATTCTTTACATGTCTTCCTAGATGCCTGGCCGGTCATGCAAAGGAAAAGAAATTTTAGCGCAAAACAGAACCAAATCATCAAGGAAGAAATAACCAAACTCATGGAGGCCGGTTACATCAGGGAGGTACAATTTCCTAGCTGGCTAACTAATGTGGTTTTAGTCTCTAAGCCAGGAAACAAATGGCGGGTATGCATTGATTTCCGGGATCTCAACAAAGCTTGTCCAAAAGATTATTATCCGTTACCCCGGATCGATCAACTGGTAGACTCCACTGCTGGGTGTGAATACATCTCTATTCTATACGCTTATCAGGGCTATCATCAAGTCCCCCTAGCTAAAGAGGATCAAGAAAAGGTCAGTTTTATAACATCTGAAGGTACTTATTGTTATAATGTTATGCCCTTCGGACTAAAAAATACAGGAGCAACTTATCAGAGGCTTATGAATAAGGTCTTCCAGAAGCAGATTGGAAGAAATATGGAAGTATATGTCGATGATATCTTGATTAAGTCTCTTCAAGCTGTTGATCTGTGCAGGGATGTAGAGGAGACCTGCAAGACATTGAGGCAATATGGACTCAAGCTGAACCCGAGCAAATGTTTATTCGGAGCAAAAGGGGGGAAATTCCTGGGATATATGGTGTCCGAGCGAGGAATAGAGGCCAACCCGAGCAAAGTCAAGGCACTTTAGAACATGGAGCCACCACGCAACATGAGGGAAGCTCAAAGACTTACTGGCCGGATTACAGCCTTGTCTAGGTTCATTTCCAGGTCGGCCGATCGTAGCTTCCACTTCTTTAAAATACTCCACAAGGCAAACAAATTTCAGTGGAACGAGGAATGTGATAAGGCCTTCCAAGAGTTAAAAGATTACTTGTCTACCCTTCCTGTATTAGCTAAGCCTATAGTAGGAGAGACCCTATGGGTGTATTTGTCAGCTAACGAGAATGTTGTAGGCTGTGTATTAGTTAGGCAGGAGGGGAAAGAACAACAACCTGTATATTTTTCCAGCCATTTATTAAAAGGAGCTGAGTGTAGATACACTACACTAGAAAAGTTGGCTTATGCATTAGTGTTGACTACTCGGAGGTTGTGCCCATATTTCTTAGCACATGAAATTGTTGTATTGACCAACAGTACACTCGGACGGGTGCTACTCAACCCAAAGGCATCAGGCCGGCTGATCAAATGGACTACAGAACTAGGTGAATATGACATACAATATCAACCTCGCTCGACCATCAAGGTACAAGCTCTAGCATATTTCAGTATAGAAGTTCAAGGCCCCGAGGAAGAAAATATTTGGAAAGTTTATGTTGATGGCTCTTCAACCAGACAAGGTAGCGGAATTGGTGTTCTTCTTATATCTCCAAGGGAAGATATGTTGGTCCCCGTGGGTGTTTTGATGTGATCAACCAAGTTGGTTAGGTCCTGCTTTGTTTGATCCTTGTGTCTGAGTGTGCAGGAGCTTAGGAGCGCAGGAAATCGAGTGGAAGATGTAGCTAGCAAGAAGGACGACACGGGAAGGGAGCCGATGGGCTCGGTGCGTCCGAAGGACGAGAGAGCTGCAGAAGAGTACTCCGGTGGAGCGAGAAGAACGTCTGCGGCGTTCGAGGGATGAGAAGCCGGACGGAAGCCTGCTCGAGGAGAAAGCCGAAAATTGGGTTTGGGTGAGCCCTATTTGTTAGTTAGAGCCCTAGAGCTAATCATTTGATGATTGTATGGACTCATGTATATCATATTCTTGTATATTAATAAAGGCATTTGTTTGGTTATTATACTTATTTATATTAGTGCCAAATAGACTAAGTATAATAGCGTCCTTGAGTAGAAGGTTCATACCTATATCAATCGATTAGTTGAATCGATAGTGAGATGATATAGGGAACACTACTCTAAATCATTCCTAGTCGAGTATTAGCATTTAGGGACAATGTTAATACAATAAGACTAGCATGTAGGTCAGCTCGATGACTTGATCTCACAAGTCATGGATATAGAGATATCAAGCTGACACATGGGTATGCATTAGAGAATGTATACTGAATGACCCGCCATGAGAAAGTATCATGGATCGTTATATGAGTGTCATATACTTTCTCATGTGGCTATTAGTATGACTATTAGTCCTTAGACCTGAAGTCACCATGGATCCCTACATAAGGAGTTATGTACTTTAGTTTTGTCAAACGTCACCCGAAACTGGGTGGACTATAAAGGCGACTGGGTATGTAACGAATTATGCAGAGGGATGTGAGTGATGTAGATGGGATCTATCCCTCCCATATGACGGGAGCGACATCGCTATTCTTGATAGAGTGAGACCACTAAGCGCATGGCCATGCCCAAATGAGTCAACATTAGATGTTGAGCTCATTTGATCGAGTGAGTCTACTTGGAGTTCAAGATTTAGATTGATTAGAGGATGACACGGTCTATGCCTCATATTGATCAATCTAGATGTCTAGGATAGAAGGACACTTGTCATTATTTTGTGAGGAGTCACAATTAGTAGTCACAAGGTGATGTCGGATCTCGACATTCTTGTAACTTGGGTAGTAATGATGTGTTGCTAGATACCGCTCATTACTTATGCTCCTAAATGGGTTTAGGGCATTGCCAACGTTACAAGAACCTATAGGGTCACACACTTAGGACAATTAGATGGAGATTAGGTTCATATGATGAACCAAGAGGATTAGATTCATTTGATGAATCAAATTGGATTAAGAGTAATCCTAATTGGGCTAACTTGAGTTCGACTCAAGTTGATTCATGTATTTAATGAGTCTAATTTAGATTATGACTTATTAAATCAATTTAATTTAATGAATTAGATTCATTATATTAAGTTGGCTCGAATCAAATGGTTGGATTAGATCAACCATGGTAGAGATTGGGTCAAGTTTGACTTGACTAGAGATGGAAGACCAAAGGTCAATTTTGACTTGACCTTTGCCACCTCATTGGTGAGTTGGCATTAGGTGGACCAATGATGATATTCCACATCATCATGGATGCCACCTCATGGAAGTTACAAAGCCATTTTCTTATTAACTTCACATTAATTGCAATTAATGGGGAGTTACTCTAGATGAAAGTGGCCGGCCACTTTGTGAATGTGGGTGAATTCATTTTCATTCAAGTGTGGTGTATCTTCTTCCTTCTTCCTCTCAAGCTCTCCCTCTCCCTCTCCTCCTTGCTTGGCCGAATCTCACCAAGGTGCTAGCACACCTTTGTGTGAGGTTTTCTCCACCTACGTGTCCGTGTGGATACTTCTAGAGGACCGGCGCTTGACGGTCTAGAGATCCGGCAACTCCTTGGACGAGCGGGATAAGCGAAAGGCACGCTTCGAAGGTATAACCCTTATCTAGTGTAGATCTAAAGGTTTTACAAACTCGTACAAGAAAAGGTTTTTCGAAAAGTTTTTATTTACGAATCTTTGCACGGATCTACGGCTTTGGGTGACTCGGGGTTTCCGCGACGCGAAAAAGCGGTTTTCGCGGCCCGAAGAACCCAACACTATTCCGGTTGGCCACAATCACCCAAAAGATCGAAGTGTCGGAAGTCAAATAAAAGCAAAGAAGCAAGATGGAATTCAAGCTTCCAGCTTGGAGGCGCCTCCATTAGGCTTGGAGGCGCCTCCAGCTTGAAGGCACCTTCAGCCTTGTTGAAGGCGCCTTCAACAGGTCAAAACTGACCGTTTGCGCTGCAGATAAAGTTTTATCCGCTCACCCCTTGGAGGCGCCTTGGACCTCTGTTGGAGGCGCCCTGGACCTTCGAGATAGAATTTCCTGGGGCTATAAAAGGACCCCTGGAGCTAGGAATTCAAGACAACTCAAGCAATCAATATTGTAAGCAATTACTAAGCAACTAGTGAGCTTCCAAAAGTATAAAAGGCTTCTCCGCCTTCAGAGAAGGAGATTTTTGTTAATGCGCTTTTCATCGCCCTGGATTAACAACCCTCTTGGTTGTAACCAGGTTAAATTTTGTTTCTGTTTATTTTCTGTCTCCTTAATTTAGTTGCTATTATTTTACTGCAACTTTTATTTTTGAGTTAAATTCCGAGGAGGGTATAGTTTTAATTTTTCAGGAACAATTCACCCCCCTCTTGCCGGCCTTCGCTGCACCTACAATTGGTATCAGAGCCAGACCACCTCAGAAGGACTAATCGCCGACTGAAGCACAACGATCAAGACAATGGCCGGAGCAAATATTCATCCTCCAAAGTTCGATGGAGATTTCGCCACATGGAAGCGAAAAATGGGGGTATTTTTAAAAACAGATTTTGATATTCTTATTAAAATGAAATATGATTTTGCAGCGTCGAAAGATAAAGAAGAAAACACATGGAGCAAGAAGGAGCAAGCCGATTTCGTCACCAACGGAAAGGTTGAGTTCCACCTGCTCAGCGTTCTACCACCTCAGGAGGTAAATCGGATCGGAAGCTACGACTCTGCGAAAGATCTTTGGGAAAAATTCTTGGAGCTCCACGAAGGTACCTCCGAAGCGAAGCTAGCGAGGCACGACATCCTCCAGAACCAGTTGACGAACCTCCGAATGAACCAAGGCGAGAAGGTAGCGCAACTCCAAGCAAGCATCAAAGAGCTGATCACGCAACTAACCAATCTTGGAGAAGAGGTAACGAACCGGGACTCTATCCAGTACGCGCTCAATGCCTTCCCCAGAACTCCAGAGTGGGCCTCCTTAGTAGATGTGTACTACATCTCTAAGGACCTCGAGGTAAGTACTTTAGAACAATTGTTTTCCACTTATGAACTTCACGAATCTCGAGTTTCAGAGCCCAATGGAGTAGAGAAGACCAGTCAGAACATTGCCTTAAAGGCAAAAATGAATAATTCTGACTCCGAAGCCTCGGTCGACGAATCAGAAGCGGCACTACTGGTAAGACACTTCAATAAATTTTTTAAATCTAACAAATTTAGATCGCAGAGGCATGAGAGAAAAAGAAGAATGACTCGTTGCTACAACTACAACAAAGAAGGGCACATCAAGTATGACTGCCCGAAATTGAAGAGCAAGCAAAAGGAGAAGGCAAAGACCAAGTACAAGAAACCAGAATCCTCCAAATACAAGAACCTGAAGGCCACTTGGTCAGACTCATCCTCCGAATCAGACGTCGAAGAATTCTCGGGGTTAGCTCTAATAGCTAACCATCAGCTGGAAGAAGAGTCAAGCTCAGAGATGAGTATCGATGAAGGGGGAGGAACATCAGAAGAGGAAAGCTACAGTGAAGGGGGAGCTTCACCGAGTCAGGTAAGTCAGGTACGCAATCTAACCCCGACTCAGTCTTTTCGCTTTATTAAATCTCTTTCTAAAGACTTATTCGAATTAGAAAAAGAAAATAAAGAATTGAAAATGAAATTAGCAAAAACATGTCCACTTGAGATGTACGATAGTATAAAATCATAAAATGATAAATTAAAATTAGAAATTAAAAAATTGAAATTTAATGCATGTTTAAATACATTTCCAAACTCAAAATTAAAAATTTATGAAAAATTGAATTGGTACATTAGAAACCATCAGAGTCAACTTAAAAGAGTACCCAAGAACTATGTACCCCTGAAATTTTTGAATAACCCTGTAGGAAGGAACCTCTATTGAGTTCCGAAATCTGTGCTAAATTAATTCATTTAAAGCTTACAGTAAGAAAATTAAACTTTGAATTTCTTTATCGAAGCTTTGTCTAAGGAAGTGGTTGTTGCTCCAATAACCAAGAAGGCTCAGTGCCTCGCCACGACCTGGAAGCCGAAATATCGAAATGAAAATGTTTAATTAACTTTCTGATAAAAGCATTAAAATTGGAATTAAATAATGCTTTGAAAAGTTTTTAAACATTTCCTTAAAATTCATTTTTTTAGAAAAATATCTCTTGAAAGCTTTGCTTAGAATTTCTTTTCTAAAAATCAATTTTTTACTTAGAAATTATTTTGAAAAATCCAAACAAATTATTGTGGTTAGAATTTTTTTTTTCACTTAGAAATTTTACTTAGAATTTTTTCCAAAAAAAAACTTCATTTTACTTAGAAATATCTTTGAAATTTCTATTTTCATCTTAAATTAGAAATTTTTCTAACTTAAAAATTTATGCTAAATTTTTTTTTTTTCTATTACCCCGTGTTTACTGTGATCAAAGGGGAAGAGAAAGGTACAAGCTTAGAGAAGTACATATTTAGGGGGGGAAATATTCTTTTTATAGTTGCAATTTTATTTATTGCAAACTAATGCTCAATATGTGAGTTTAGTAATTTTTATTTTAAAATTACTTTTCTGTCTATTTTTACCCTAACTTGAACTTGGGTTGATGCACATCAAAAAGGGGGAGATTGTTGGTCCCTGTGGGTGTTTTGATGTGATCAACCAAGTTGGTTAGGTCCTGATTTGTTTGATCCCTGTGTCTGAGTGTGCAGGAGCTTAGGAGCACAGGAAATCGAGCGGAAGACGCAGCTAGCGAGAAGGACGGCACGGGAAGGGAGCCGACGGGCTCGGTACGTCCGAAGGACGAGAGAGCTGCGGAAGAGTACTCCGGTGGAGCGAGAAGAACGTGTGCGGCGTTCGAGGGACGAGAAGCCGGACAGAAGCCTACTCGAGGAGAAGGCCGGGAATTGGGTTCGGGTGAGCCCTATTCCGGTTGGCCGCAATCCCCCAAAAGATCGAAGTGTCGGAAGTCAAAGTGAAGCAAAGAAGCAAGTTGGAATTCAAGCTGCCAGCTTGGAGGCGCCTCCATCAGGCTTGGAGGCGCCTCCAGCTTGAAGGCGCCTTCAGCCTTGTTGAAGGTGCCTTCAACAGATCAAAACTGACCGTTTGCACTGCGGATAAAGTTTTATCCGCTCACCCCTTGGAAGCGCCTTGGACCTCTGTTGGAGGCGCCCTGGACCTCCGAGATAGAATTTCCAGGGGCTATAAAAGGACCCCTAGAGCTAGGAATTCAAGACAACTCAAGCAATCAATACTGTAAGCAATTCCTAAGCAACTAGTGAGCTTCCAAAAGTGTAAAAGGCTTCTCCGCCTTCAGAGAAGGAGATTTTTGTTAGTGCGCTTTTCATCGCCCTGGATTAACAACCCTCTTGGTTGTAACCAGGTTAAATTCTGTTTCTGATTTATTTTCTGTCTTCTTAATTTAGTTGCTATTATTTTACTGCTGCTTTTATTTTTGAGTTAAATTCCGAGGAGGGTATAGTTTTAATTTTTCAGGAGCAATTCACCCCCCTCTTGCCAGCCTCCACTGCGCCTACAAGATAGACTTCAACTTTCTATCAGATTGAATTATAGAGCCACTAACAATGAAGCATAATATGAAGCATTGATAGCTGGGTTGCAAGCCGCTCGACACATAGGAGCAGCTCGGGTCCTCATTTATTCTGATTCTCAATTAGCAGCCCAACAATTATCAGGTAACTTTGAAATTAATAACGACAGGCTCAAGCTATATGCTGAGGCATTTAATAAGTTGAAGTCTTAGTTTCAAGAAGTGAATATACAAAAAATTCCTCGGTCTGAAAATCAGGTAGCAGATGAACTGGCTAAGCTGGCTTCTGCTATAACACCATAGAATTTGGATCGACCAGTGGAGCAGACTCTGTTGGTATCTTGTATTGAAAGACAAGTTGACGTAGAAATACAGGGTGACTGGAGGGCATAAATCATATTGTACTTACAATAGGGCATTCTTCCCAGTGATGCAGAACAAGCAAGGATATTTAAGAAAAGAGCTTCTCAGTATACTATGATAGGAGAACAGTTATATAAAAGAGTTTTCTCCAGACCTTAGCTAAAGTGTGTTAGCACAGAAGATATACAATTCATTTTACAGGAGGTTCACCAAGGCTCGTGTGGTAGTCACGCAGGAGGAAGATCCTTAGCTCGCAAAATTTTATTAGCAGGATATTTCTAGCCTACTCTACACGAAGACGCTAATAAATTGGTAAGAACCTGTATTTCTTGTCAGGAACATCAAAATATTCTGCATCATCTTACGCAATTATTGAGGACCTCTATAGTCTCCTGTCCCTTTGATCAGTGGGGCATGGATATAGTAGACACATTTTCTATGACAGCTGCACAAAGAAGGTTTCTATTAGTAGCAGTAGACTATTTCTCTATATGGGTAGAAGCAGAACCACTTGCTCGGATTACTGAAGATGCAGTTATTAAATTCCTATGGAAAAATATCATATGCAGATTCGGTATCCCTCATAAGTTAGTTTCTAATAATGGAAGGCAATTTCAAGGAGATAGAATCTTAGACTGGTGCAACAGTTATGGCATTATTCAAGCATTCACCTCCGTGGCGTATCCGCAAAGTAATGGTCAAGCAGAGGTAACCAATAGGGAAATCATAAGGGGCTTAAAAACCAAACTGGATCATGTTGGAGGTAGCTGGGTAGATGAACTACCCAGTGTTCTCTAGGCCTATCGTACTACAGCTCAAGAAGCAACAGGAATTACTCCTTTCCAATTAGTTTATGTAGGAAAAGCAATAATTCCCATCGAAGTGGGAGTAGAATCTGATAGAAAACGACTATATGATGAAGACAATGCTGGTCGACGACTCATGGAGCTAGACTTGATAGAAGAAATTAGAGACAAGGTTGCAGCTCGACTCACCTCATATCGACAACGAATGAGGCAAAATTATAACGAAAGGGTTATCCCGAGATTTTTCCAAGTGGGAGATCTGGTATGGAAGCATGTTAAACCCGTTGGAGATGTCAGCAAGTTAGCACCACAATGGGGAGGACCTTACAAAGTAATAGAGAAACTCGCATCGGGCTCATATTATCTTCAGGATATTGAAGGAAGAATTCTTGAGCATCGCAGGAGTGCAAATCACTTACAACCTTACCGAACCTAACGAGATTACATTATTCAAGAGTATATCTGGAAGAACAAATATAAATTAGTTGTTGCAAGATTCCCGGCGAACTGAAGACGAGCATGCTTATAGTATGTACTCTATTTCTTTCAATAGATTCAATGCAAGACAAACATCGCCCGAGGAATAAATGTGGTTCAAACAGTTTGACAATCATTGACCAAACTTTTATAATCTATTCGAACGATCAACAGTTGGGAACCCTAAGGACCTACCCAACTTCCTTAAGAAAAATTCAGAAGCCTCAAAACCATTACAAGGTCAGTGCAAACATTATAATTTTGCATTAGAACATAGTCGATCGGGAAATCTCATTAAGTAACTCGGACGGGTCTTCATGGGAGGAACCGGAGACTTTAAACTATCACAGAACATAGTCGATCGGGAAATCTCATGAAGTAACTCGAACAGGTCTTCATGGGAGGAACTGGAGACTTTAAACTATCACAAGAATATAGTCGATCGGAAAATCTCATGAAGTAACTCGGACGGGTCTTCATGGGAGAAACCGGAGACTTTAAACTATCACAAGAATATAGTTGATCGGGAAATCTCATGAAGTAACTCGGGCGGGTCTTCATGGGAGGAACCGGAGACTTTAAACTATCACAGAACATAGTCGATCGGGAAATCTCATGAAGTAACTCGGACGGGTCTTCATAGGAGGAACCGGAGACTTTAAACTATCACAAGAATATAGTCGATCGGGAAATCTCATGAAGTAACTCGGACGGGTCTTCATGGGAGGAACCGGACACTTTAAACTATCACAAGAACATAGTCGATCGGGAAATCTCATGAAGTAATTCGGACGGGTCTTCATGGGAGGAACCGGAGACTTTAAACTATCACAAGAATATAGTCGATCGGGAAATCTCATGAAGTAACTCGGACGGGTCTTCATGGAAGGAACCGGACACTTTAAACTATCACAAGAACATAGTCGATCGGGAAATCTCATGAAGTAACTCGGACGGGTCTTTTTGGGAGGAACCAGAGACTTTAAACTATCACAAGAATATAGTCGATCGAGAAATCTCATGAAGTAACTCGGACGGGTCTTCATGGGAGGAACCGGAGACTTTAAACTATCACAAGAACATAGTCGATCGGGAAATCTCATGCAGTAACTCGGACGGGTCTTCATGGGAGGAACCGGAGACTTTAAACTATCACAAGAATATAGTCGATCGGGAAATCTCATGAAGTAACTCGGACGGATCTTCATGGGAGGAACTGGAGACTTTAAACTATCACAGAACATAGTCGATCGGGAAATCCCATGAAGTAACTTGGACGGGTCTTCATGAGAAGAACCAGAGACTTTAAACTATCACAGGGCATAATCGACCGAGATTATATTGTCAAGGCAAATTCAAAGTTATACAGATTTCTTCCAAAAAATCATTTGGTATTCCACGTTGAATCAAAAATCAAGGTTCGAGGGGAATTCCAGACATACATATATATACATTACATTTCCTATCTGGAGGCCTGTTTACATGGAGCTCTTCATTTAAAATCGCCCGGAGCACTATACCCAGCTCAGAGCTCAGAAGTTTCATAAAGTTCTTTATATGAAATCGCTCGGGATTATTCGTTCTTTTGAAATATGAAGTATACTCGACACATGCCTACGTGAGTGAAACTTAGGGAGATTATGGAAAATTTCACTGATCAAAGTTATATGGTCATGGAAGATGTTATCGGCAAAGGAGTTTATTAAAACAATATTTAATCTCAAAAATTAAGCAAGGAATTCTTGTATAAAATAGCATTTATACTCAATATCCAGAAGCATTTCAAAGGGAGCAATCTCAAGCTAACACAAACTGGAAAAGGAAACAGGTAAGTATCAAACTTTCCCCTATATTGCAATCACTTAATTACAAAGTTTTCAGTTACAATTCCTTTTAGCACAAGTCTTTTCATTGCAAGATTCTGTCATTGCTAATCTTTTTGAATACATAGCCCTGCTTACTTAAAAGAACTCATCGAGTCTTCGGGTAACTCTTTGTTTAGTCTGTGACGGTTTATGAATGAAGAAGGGGGTTCTCTAGGTAGATAACCACCCTCTCTCAGTTGTTGAAAAATTCCTGACACAGAGTGATTCAAAGCTCCTACCATTCGACGAACATATTCTTTAACAAATGTCAGAGACTTTAGATAAGCTAGTCGTCACTCTTCCCATCGGTTCTTCTCCTGCTCCTTATAACTCTGAAAATCAGCTTGTAGTGTAGTGTTTTGATCCTTTAAAGCATCTTTCTCCAATTTGAGTTGTTCCAATTCCTTTTGGAGCGATGATAGCTCGGCATCTTGAGCCTTTCTTTGCTCTTGTTCCTGTAGGATAGCAAAATCATGAGAGGCTAGGTCTTGAGCTTGTTCAGAAAGACAGACATTATGAAGCCTCTCTACTTTCTCTAAAATAAAGCTTTTATGAGAAGCATCTGAGAGAGCTTTTTCCTTTAAAGCTATTTCCAGTCGAAGACCAGAATGTAATTGGTCCACCTGTAGCTCCAAAGTTCTCCTTGCAAGCTCTTTGTCTTTCAATAATTGTTGTGATTCCTGTAATTCCTACCTCAATACCCTTAGTTGTTGATCTTGCGAGACCACTTTCTCTTGCAACTGAGTTAGGTCATCGTGAGAAGGAGGTAGAGTAGCTTTCAATGTTTTTATTTGAGCCTTTAGCTTACTGTTCTCCCGTTCCCGAGCCATAAATAGCTGGTCTACATGAATACTTGAAGCAAGAAACTAAACAGAACAATAACAAGGATTAGGGAAAATGACAGGTAAATAGTAACCTATAACTAAGAATACGTACGGAGATAGCTTGACGACTATGATTGTCAGCCCGATCTGAAATATTGATGCCCCTTAATTGCTCTTGGCTGTGTAGCTAAGATTCAGCTAACAGACCTTGTAATTGGAGAGAACCATAACTAGGGGGATCAGGGATTTGCCCCATTTGAGAAGGTAGACCCAAGGCTTGTCTGAATAAAGGTGAGGAAACTAAAGAAGAAGAAGGTGAGGAAGAAGAAGACGAAATAGAAGGGAAAGAAGTAGTAGAAACAAGGGCAGCAGAAGAAGAACTAGATAGGATGGAAGGTGGTAATGCAAGGGGTGCTGACTCAATTGTCGAAACACGAATCGCTGAAGGCCCTGCACTGGGAGAAGATCTCCGGTAAGGTGTTCATTTTGCTCGCGGCCCAGAAGCCAAAGGAGGCAAGGCCAATGCAAGAGGTTGAGAAGACATAAAAGAGATAACTGCCATCTCAGAAGTAGAAGCAAAAGGAGCTGAAACAATAGCAAAAGAAGAGGGGATGAGTAGAGCAGGTCTCATCATCCTAAGAGTAGGATTAGAGATAATATGGGTAGGGGACATTGGTGCATTACCTCTCTCAAGAGAAATAGGCGCCGGAACAAGAGGAGCTTGCACAAAAGTACCAAAAAGGTCGCTAAAAGGAGCATCCTCAGTAAGCTTCGATTTTTGATTAAGGCAAGGAAGGGTTGTTCTTCTTCCTCTTCCATGGCCGCAACAGCTTCTGCTCTTTGCTCTTCTTTAGACAACAGACCCAGGGTAGAGGAATTAGGATTAACTCGTCAAGTTCGCAACCATTCTTCTCTAAGATTATTCACAAAAGACTTAGTCATAGTAGTATTTTTGTACATGAAAGCCGGAAGAAGAGCATCAGCTGAAACGCAAGAATTAAGCACCATTATAAAGGAGGTATATCAATCAGTAAATATAGCGCGAAATGTTTATACATACCGAAAGAGTCATCCAAGGAAGTGTCAATATTACTTATCCCAAAAGGGAACATTAAACCCTCCACAATCAAATGCGGCAAACTAAATTTTGCCCCCTTTAGTTTATATAAAGCAAAAGCAACAGTGGGGTCATTGAGGAGATTACTGGTACTAGGAACTGGAGGTAAATCGTATATCCATTGGATAGGAAAAGGAGGAGGAGAAGGGAGACGCATAAAGAAAAACTTGTGATACCATTCTCCCTGAAGAGGAATTCGGTTGAACAAAATGGCCTTGGGATGAGATTGAAATTTGAAGACACCATTATCTACTTGGCGAGGAACGAAGAAGTGGTGAAAAAGACGAGAGGATAAAGGAAAATCTAGCAATTTAGACACCCCAACAAAACCCATAAGAATAGAAAAAGACTGAGGGACAAATTGATTAAGGGGAATGTTAAAGTAGATGCTAACATCAGGAAAAAAGGAGTGAAGGGGGAATCGAAAACCTTGTAGGACTTAGTCCCGGAAGATAGATATACACCCTAAAGGAGGAAGATGTGGACTATCCAGCGGAGTAGGGCGAACTATATAAGAAGGAAAATCATAACTCGCCTTTAAATCCACTTCCTCTGTCTCTGTGAGGTCAGAAGCACACGAAAGAAACCACGCAGGAGGGGAAGTAGCCATGGTGGAACAGTAAAAGGAAGATGAATCGAGGAAAGCAAGAAGAAAGTCAGGAAGCGGAAGAGAACTCCTTAAGCCCTTGTTTTTTCCTTTCGACCCTATGCCAAAACCCCCAAATAAAGATAGCAGGAGGAGTAAAGAAAAGTACTCGGAATCCTAATCATCGTAAATAGGATAAAATCGAATTCAAAAAGAAGGATGAATCCCAAGAAAAAGAGGTTAAGTTGGGCAATCTTCCTCAAAAAATGCGATCAAATTTCTTTCGATATGGGCTTGATTCTTAAGAGAATCAAGCAAATACGGGGAAAATCGATCAGGTGCTATAAGTTTAGATTATCTGTTTAATAAAACAATAAATTCGGATGGGCATAATAGACTGGGCGAAAGTTGAGTATGAGGTATCAGTCGATATACTCCTGCATAAGGATATATCGACCAGGTATAGTAAACCAATGAATGTCAAAATTAGCACAGCGAATGGGACTTGATTAGAAACTACCGGACGGGATTCATAGATATAAGTATGAATCGTTCGGTCACAGTAGAACGCCCGAGATAAATACTATATGTCGATCAGAGGTTTATAATGGTAAATCAGGTAACATCTACCGTGATAAACCATATATAATTTGGTTAAGTATAGTACATTATATGACATTCATAAATGCAAGTATAAATTAATCGAGTATAATAAATCGACCGATATTGAGAGTATTGCAATAAGCTGCACTAAATCGAACGGGATTGAATTAACTACAAAACACCGGACAATACTTGTCAATACTAGTATGCATTGACCGGTCACAATAAATCGGTCGAAAGGAAGGATATTGTAGTATATTAAGTGAAGTTTTATGGTAACCAGCCAGATGATACTCAACACACTTATACAAAACAAACAACTACCACGAATAGAAATAGATTTAACAGTAAAGATAGAAGTTTTACTTTACATAAATTTACTAGGTTATCATCACAAAATCCTAGCCCATATTACAAGGATTTGAATTCAAATAAGAAAATCATTATATGGTCAACTGGGGAAATAGATCAAGAGGCCTATTATCGAGAAGTTTGCGACGGTTCAGGAATTTAGGAGGGGGATCACGAGATAAGAAGTCTTCCTCTCGCAATTGTTGCACCGCCCCTTCAGCTCCAGCATTGAAGGCTGCTAGGATTGACTTCACGATCGGCCTGTTGAACTCAGTAGATTTAATCATAATAGTGGCCCTATCCTTGAAGCGAGTGTCTTCATTAGCCTTGTAGACAACCAAAGCCGTCTGGGAAGTTTTCAGTTCGGCTTCTTTGGTGGAGACCTCGGTTTTAACTGAATTTAGGGAGGTATTCAAAGAAGTTATTTCGTCATCCTTCAGCTGCAAGGTCTTAAGTTTATCAGCCAATGCTGACTCATAATCAACCTTTAACTTGCCAAGCTCAGCTATCCATTTCTCCAAATTGGAAGTTAATTCTTTGTTAAGATCCGTAGCTGATTTGAACTGCGACTGGAGACATTCAATTTGGACTTCAAGTTGTTTCTTGGAGGCAGCGGAGAATGTGGCAGAAGATAACTCAATAACTTGCTGCTTCAGCTTGTCGTTCTCGGATCTCAGCTTCTTATTCTCGTTGTATAAATTATGCATTAGCTGAGACAAGCCCATATTTTCTACCCATCGCTAGAAATATGATAAAGGGTTATGACATAGTCATTGGTGCATAACAATTTGACACTAATAAACATACCTGATTTTCACTATAGGAAAAGCGATCAATTGTTTCGGGAGTGGTAAGTTCTTCAAAAATAGGGCAAACCTTCTCCCAAGCATTAGCAAAGGAACCTCCTAGCAATATGGGGAGGATGGGAATGGCAGAAGAACCCGCAGAGAAAGAGGAAGTAGGAATAGAAGGAGGAGCAAAAACTAAATAAGAAGAGGGCGAGGAAGGTAAGGATCCGGATTCTGGAATAGATAATGGAAAGGTGAAAGAAACATCACCAGGGGCACTAGTGCTGGAAGAAGGTGAGGCAGGGAAGGTGAGAGAAGGATAGAGTTCAGCCAAAGTAGGCTCGTCGGAAGGAAGGTCGGCAGGAACCAAACCTTCCGAGACAAGTTCATCAACAGGAAGGATAAGTCTCCTTTTGGGAGGAGGAGCCCTAGTAAGCTTGCGCCCAGGACGTTTGCTGGTAGCAACTTCAGCTATCGATTTACCGGAGCTCCCAGGAGGCATGAGTTCAATGATAGGAAGGGGGTGGATGATGAAGGAGCAGCAGCTACTGGTGAAGGAATAGTCGGCAAAGAAATAACAGAAATTTTCGCGGGAAGGCCTTCAGGAGCCTCAGGAACCACCTGAGAGCTGGAAACTTCAACCAGAGGAGTTAGAGCTTCAACTAGAGGCGGCGGAGTAACGACGGCAAGAAGTTCCTGTTCTTTTGCACGAATTGCATCCTCTTCCAGACACAGTTCTTCATCGATTAAAGCGGAATAAAAATTGTCCACTACAAAGATATAAAAAATGGTTTAGTTAATAAAAACCAATAAGAAAGAAGCAGAATTTTACCTAAATAGCCTTGTGTAGTAGGCTTGACGGGGCTTAAACCAAATAAGTATAGAAGATCGACCCTCAGCCACTTAGGGATAGAAAGCCAACGACATAATAATTTTTCACAGTAAATAGGAAAAGAAGGATGAAGATGAAACTCTCGGGCGTCAGACAAGGGAGGTAAGGAGGATTTCTAGGCATGAGACCAAGGAATGGGTCCTGGAAACTTTATGAAGAAGAAACAAGATTTCCAAGCCTTAAGAGACGAGGGCATATCCTCAAAAAGGACCATCTTAGTCCGGGATTGGAACAAGAAAACACTAGGCTCCGAACACTTGGGGTAAGAAAACATGAAGAAATTTTGAGGAGTAGGAGGGATATCTAACAGACGAAATAGCATGTAAGCACAACACAGATAACGAAAGGCGTTAGGTGCAAACTGCTGCAAAGGAATATCAAAATATTGGCTTACTACGATTAGGAAAGGAGGAATGGGAAACCTTAAACCTCCTATCAACTGATCCTTGAAAAAAGTCACGCAATTAGCGAGGGGATGATGAGGATGATCATCTAGTTTCGGGATTAAGATGCTATACTCCTTGGGGATTTCATATTGACGGCGGATGGTAAGCCTAGCATTTTTATCAAAGGAATAAGACATTTGGACATACCAAGGAGCAATCGTTTCCTCAGCCATAGACAAAAGTAAAGGCTAGCAGAACAACAAGTTACTTACTGGAAGCAAGAAAAGAGATCGCCGGAGAACGGTGAGCACGAGGTTTGATCAAAGACTGCAGCAAGACAAGAACGCTAAGGCAAGAAAGGAAGGGACACAGTTGAAAAGAAAACAAAGGGTTTAGGGTTTGAAAAACACATAGCCGTCGTTAGATCAAAACATTTTTATCTCAATAGACGTTGAGGATTATAGAAAAAAGGACAAATGCTTACATGACGTAGCAGAGAGAGAAAGTATATGTCACATAATCATAAAGAAACATTTATGTTGGACGCGACAAATCGGATCATGCCAGGGTTGGTAACACCTCGTTATACGCTTCCGACATTCTCTTACCAGGGGAAAAGCCAATCACAAGCAAGGAAGTTTTGAAAGAAAACGTAGTTTACTAGGCATAATAAAGGAAGAGGGATTGAGTTTGACTAAATCCAGGTTAAGGACAAGAAAAACTAAGGAGAACTATTTAGGCATATAACATGTTCTAAATTAATGTCAATATAAAGTGTAAACTAGCATTGATCAAGATAATTTTACTTATATCGGCTGACATAACTTTAGCTCTGATAGATAAGTATAATATCGGTCGAGATAACCTTGTTTGTGATAAACAAGCGAATATCGATCGGCATAGCGCTTAGCCACAATAGATAAGTACAACATTGACCGAGACAACCTTGTCTGTAATAAAACAAGGAAATATTTGTCGAAATAACAGTGTTTATGGTATACGAGTGGATATTGGGCACAACATCACGTCTGTTCTTATGAATTAGAAAGATTCAATAGAGTTACCCGATTCAATACAAAAGATTGTTTGAATTTACATTTAGAATCTGATCAAATACATAACATTACATTTCCCCTCCAAAATATTAAACCTCGAAAGGTCAACAAAAATTACATACATAAGCTCTCGAGATGCTTAGCAAATTTCAATCCCACCGGAGTCAAACCTGCCATGGAGCAGAAGTGGAAATATTTTACCTGGCACGAAGGAAGCTTGCCTGGGCGATAGAAGTGGCAATATTTTGCCCGAGACGAAGAAAACTATGAAGCAGGGAGACTCAAGAGTAAGGGGAAGGGGACAGATCTATTCAGGCCATGGTACAAAGGTGACTGAAAGAGCCTCTCCCCTGTTCGAGCCCTAGAGCTCTACAACCAGAGCAACCAATCCTAGCCCAAGGGTAACATGGGCTACATGTTTGTCGTGACATCCCTGAGCTATTGAGTTGGTCCTCCGTAAGTAGTAGGAACTCCTCTGAAACTCGTCGGATGTACAGAACAGTCGTGCCTTTGAATGGCGATCCTAGATCTCGAAAAACTTCATCCCTTGGGATAGTTTCTCGAACCCTAGAATTAGCCGAAGCAAAAACTTGAATAAACTCATATATAGATCTCGCCTTGTCCAACAAGAGTCGCCCCCAAAGAGGGGGATCCGAGGTCATACTCTTAGTAGGAAAAATTAGCAAGGAAGGAAAAGAACTGAGGTAGGTGATGAACGAAGAGAGGGTTGTAGCCCTATTTAAAGGATTAAAGGACCCGAGAAATCACTGTACTAAGGGTCACAAGATCACTGTCCTCAGGTTCACAAGATCGTTGTACAAAAAATTTTGTAAGGTCACTTCAGTACCCATGGCAGATTCACGGGTAAGAAAAAATAAAATCAGACCTGTGTCTAGCCAGTCGGCTACACCTCCTTCGACTAGACTTGAAGGGAAGGCTAGTGATATGGGTTAGGTTTCATGGATCCCCGGTAAGGAGGGGAAAGAAGATAACCGTGTTGAAAAGATGGATCAATATTGGCCGGGATATGCCTTCAGGGAGGAAGGCCAATATCGGCCGAGATATACTTCCAAGTAGGCAGGCCAATATCGATGAGATATACCTTCAAGGGGAAGGCCAATATCGATTGGGATATGCCTCCAGGAAGGCAGACCCATATCAAGCAAGATATACCTCCAAAGTGGGTGGCTAAGATCAGACGGGACATGCCTCTAGGAAGGCAGGCCCATATAGTGCAAGATATGCTTCCGAGTAGGCAGGCCAATATCGATCGAGATATACCTTCAGGGGGGAAGGCCAATATCGGCCGGGACATGCCTCCAGGAAGGCAGACCCATATCGAGCAAGATATACCTCCAAAGAGGGTGGCTAAGATCAGACGGGATATACCTCAATGAAGGAAGGCCAAAATCGACCGGGATATGCTTCCAAGTGAGTAAGCCAATATCGATCGAGATATACCTTCAGGGAGGAAGGCCAATATCGGTCGGGATATGCCTCCAGGAACGCAGACCCATATCGAGCAAGATATACCTCCAAAGAGGGTGACTAAGATCAGTCGGGATATACCTCAATGAAGGAAGGCCAATATCGACCGAGATATACTTCCAAGGGAGCAAGCCAATATCGATCAAGATATACCTTCAGGAAGAAAGACCAATATCGGCCGGGCTGAATAATACCTTGAAAAGATATACCAATATTGATCAAGATTACATACTTGACAAAATATAGCCCAATGCTAGCTAGGATAACAAACTCAGAAGGGCACGGACATGTATTACCCAAGGAGCCTCAGGAGAAGTAATGATAATTGACCAAACCTAGTTAAGTTCAGCCTCGACCGACACAAAGAATAATGTTATATTAAGCTATCTATGATAAAGCAAAAACAGGAGAGGCCACTACAAAAAAAACCCTCATAGACATCGGTAGAACAACAACGGTTTTAAGCAAAAACCGACGTCTTTGAGTATTTTATACCGATTTTTCCAAAAACCGGTGTCTATGAGCACAGATTTTCGCTCATAGACATCGGTTTTTTAACCGATGTCTATGAATGCCTTTTTTTCGTTAATAGACACCGATTTTAACAGGGGTTTTTAAAACCCGGTGTCTATGATAGCTTCCTTGTTCTATCTATGAAATCGGATAGTAAAAAACCATTGTTAAAAGTGGTGTTAATGAACCAAAATAAAATAATTTAATTTTCCCACCAATACTTAGCCAAAATTTACAACATTTCACTCTTCCCTCCAAACCTAAACTTATATCGCGCCGTCCACCATATACCGTCGCGACGCCTCCACCACTTTCCTCCTCGCTGCCGTCCGTCCAACCATCTCTCTTAGCTTCATCTCCCTCTTCCCCTTCCTAGATCGACGCCTCTTCCTCTCCCAATCAGGATTGACTCACGACGCATCTCCTCCACCTCCTCCCTTTGGGTAAGAAGAGGAGCCCTTCTTCGCATTTCGAGAAAGGAGAGGTGACGAGTTGCTCTTGCTTTCTAGGGTTTCAAAGTAGTAGCCGCGGAGGGAGGCAAGATGAAGACGACCAGGGGGAAAGGTGATACTAAGTTCCACCGATCCGATGAAGACGATCAAATCGTGCCTTTTATTTCTAAATTCTAAGCTTGCAGGAACCTCACCGCTGCCCTCTTTCCTCTCTCCCTCTCGATCTTTTCCGCAAAGATGGTACCTTTGCTTTCGACTACAGCATTCTCTGTCATCCTCGACTCCCTGCGGTTGAAGTTTTTTTCTCTCCTTATCTCAATTTGGTTTTCGTGTCGTTGCAGCTCTTCTTCTTGTACTTCAAGGAGTTGGTAGGTAAAGAAGTGATGGTGGAGCTGAAGAACGATCTCGCCATCAGAGGAATCCTCCACCCCGTCGACCAATACCTCAACATCAAGCTTGAGAACATCAAAGTTGTAGACGAAGACAAATACCCTCACATGGTACTCCAGCCTTCTCCTACATCTCTTTCTTCTTCGTATATATTTCCTTCCTTTCCCCCTTTTCCTCTCTTGATTATCATTTTTTTTGTTGAAAGCGCGGGTCAATTTCAAGGCATTGATTATTCGAACCCGAAATTTCATTTTCGGATCTTAAACGATACTCTGATACTGGCCAGTGTGGCACCCGGCTTCAGTCAACCTTTACTCTATAAATGCCCCTTTGAACATAAACCCTAGCACTGCCTGTGCTGTTTTTTTTTTCTCAGGATCGCTCTCGCCTCCGCTTTACAGCTTCCTTCTCACTCTCGGCAATCGCCATGGAGTTTTGGGGTATACCATCTCCTCACTCCATCGACTCTTATCTTTCTTCGATTTATGTTTTCGATGGCATTTGTCCAGTTCGTATAGTTTCTGGAATCTCACTCCTTGAATGTTTTTTTTATGAGATTGAAGCTAAGCACATTTCGTCCATTATTTCTGTTCTCATATACAGTCATCCTTTCGGTTTCCTATGCATTTTTTCGTGCTTAGCCGAATTTTGTTCCTTCTTGTGTGTTTTGTTTCTTGAGTGTTTCTTTTTATTATAGTAGTTTTATTTCTTGAGTGGTTAGAATGCCATCTTTATTGCATGGATTTTTTTAGGGGCGTGTCTTACCTGTGTCATAATATTTGCACTATCATGGAAGTCATTCATATTCTGTTTTTATTATGATCTTTTTATCGTGCACTTTAGATATTGGAATTTCACATTTTATTGGCATTATATCGAAATAATTTATGAATAGCCATGGCATATTGATCTACAAATTAAAAAAATCTTTTAACTTTTTAAGCATTAAATTTAATCTGCATTATTGTATGCAATTATCTTGTCTTCCATTTTTGTAACTGAACGAGTTTCCTAAATTACTTTAGACTGACACACATGTAAATATGTTGCGTTTATGCTAGTTTTGCAACTTATGTAAATATGTAAATAATTTATATAACTGAACGAAGTCTTTTGAATAAATGTCTAGTTAGTCACAATTTGCAAACAATTCGTTTATGCTTTTTTCTTAATTATCTATGAAACTACTTCGTGATTAAAAAATATTATATTTTTTTGATTGTTCTTTTCAGAGCCATTGTAGCAGAAGTTTTAACATGTGGATCGACATCATTAGTTCAAAAATAATAACTCCTTTCAGAGACAAACAAAAAATGGGAAGAAAAAACTTCTCAACCCTTTGTTCCCTTCTCAATCTTCTTCTTCATTTGTTTACCTTCAATCCTTTTTTTCAGTGTGATCTGTGCGGTTTTGCATTTTTTTACTGTCACTTTACTTCTCAGCATCTTTTCCTTGGTCGTGATCGTTTGAGCGAATCTTTTTTCCATCATCGTCGCAAGGGATCCTAATGTATATGCAATACAACTTTTTGTTTTCTTTGTAGACAATTAATCTGGCAGTAATATGCACTCCTGCTGATTATCACACCCGCCCACTAGACACCATCTTCAGTAATTTCATTGATGCTCTCCCAGTTGTGAGTTTTGA
Organism: Zingiber officinale; assembly: GCF_018446385.1. Lineage (NCBI taxonomy): Eukaryota > Viridiplantae > Streptophyta > Magnoliopsida > Zingiberales > Zingiberaceae > Zingiber > Zingiber officinale. The sequence continues at coordinate 100,468,494 of NC_056001.1, read as the reverse complement.
GATTCTAGAAAGAAAAACTAAAAAAAAATCTGATGATATATTTTTATTTATTGTTTTAAGTACTATTATTTTGCTCTGACATTAAACCGCCACAAATAATCATGTTGGTTATTTCTCATCATGTTTTGTTCTAAGGCTCAAATTTCTGTTAATTAATATTATAACTTTATCAGATGAGTTTAATATCTTGTCGTACATGGTTATTCCTACTTAGTATGCATGTAGATTTATATGTACATATCTATATATGTGATTTCTCTGTGGTTGAGTCCTCTCTCGACTTTGTCATTTTGTTTCATTTGACTTTATAGTAGTGTGGACTGTGATAAACAGTCATCTTTTAAATCCTATGATTGTGTTTATTTTTCTAACCTTAACATATTTTATATGATAAAACAAGAAAGAAAGGAAGAAGGTGTGTGAGGTTGACATCTTGAAAAAGGATCCTGAGGCTATTCGAGAGCAAATTGAGAAGCTGAAAAGAATGAGTAAGTAATTTGGCCAAGATCCTCTTAAAATTCTTTTTTCACTGATATTGAATGTGGTCTTTTGATCTCATTGGTCTTCAACTTAACCGTTTTATTTTTACTTTTTTCTAGGCATTCTTATAGTCCTCTTCTTTCTAGATTGAAATTTGATGCTTCTAGAATGATACATCAATAGAGAATCATAATGTTGTTTTCCTTATCGCCATCTAGTACAATATATACAAATTCAATGTAATACCTATAATATCATTTCGAACTAGTTAACTATTTTGAGGCAAATCACTTCTTAGATTTGGTTATTCAACAATTCTTTATGTAAAGAAGTCTTGTGAATTGATGAATAGTTTTTGTATGGTAATTTTGTTGTATTTTATCTGGCTCTATATTTATGTAGTTGCTCACATTTATTAAAGTATCCTATTAGTGTAGGGAGAATTTCATTTTGCTTTCTAAGACTAACATAGAGCTTTATTGTTGCATTCTCAAAGTTTGCTTTTGAATAATGTCTTTGCAAAGTGATTAGTACTTGGTTTTACTAATATATTATTTATGTATTTTTACAGTTTACAAATCTTAAGTACTCTACAGTTGAAATTGATAAAGTGTGGTTCGAGTGGGCTGAATACATGCTAGATTACATTTGATTAGCAAAAGTATTCAATTTTTGAAAGCTTTGGAGGATACATGCATTTTTATGGAATGTAATTTGTGGATATGGATTTGATGTGTACAACATATGTTATCTTTTGATGTTGTAAGAAGAATAGTTAAGTGTAATTTGTGGATATTGACTTGATGCGCACAATATCTATTATCTTTTTATGTTGTAAGAAGAATATTTATGTGTTGGTTATATGGATATTGACTTGGTGTGTTTAGATACATTGGTGCATTTTTATTTGTGATTTGCTTGGTGAATTAATAATATTAACTTAATTTTGTGATTTGCTTGGTGATAATATTGGGGTTTTCACTATTTTGGAAATCGAATCGGTGTCGTTAAACAATACTAATATTACATCGGTTTTCCACCGTTGTCAAAACTAGTGTTATTAATATATATTACATCGGTTTTACACCGTTGCTGAAATGATGTCGTTAAGTGATACTACACCGGTTCATAACCGATTCGAAAACCGATGTCGTTAAGTGATACTACATCGGTTATAACCCGATGTCTAAAATGGCAGACCTTTTACATCGCCTTCATAGACATCGGTCAATTTTGTAATAGACAGCGGTGGAAAACCAATATCTATGAGCATTTTTCTTGTAGTGTATTTAGGGAATAACCTATAAAGATTCTATTTTCTTCTTTTGAGGTAAAATTTTCTAAATATTCTCTTGTGTTTAATATGTAAAGAGGGCATCCAAAACACCTTAAAGTATTTTATGCTAGGTAATTTATCATAATAAATTTCAAATGGAGTTTTATTTTGTTTTTTATTAATTTTTGTTTTATTTTGTATATAGCAAGCTGTACTAACAGCTTTTGCCCAAAAATATATTAGTAGTTGATATTCATTAAGCATTGTCCTATTGGCTTCTTGGAGAGTTCTATTTTTCCTTTTGACTACTCTATTTTGTTAAGGTGTGTTAGGATAAGAGAACTCTTGATGATATCCATTTTCTAAGTAGAATTTAGTAAAGCTATGGTTTTTAAATTCCCCATGCAGTTATCACTCCTAATTCTTTTGATTTTAAAGTCTTTTTCATTTTTAATTTATTTACATAAATTATTAAATATTTTGTAAGTTTCATCCTTATTTTTTATGAATTTCACCCAAGTAAATCTTTAGTAATTATCAATTATTACTAGAGAATATAAATTTCCATTTATAGATTTTATTCCATGTGAGTTAAATAAATCTAAGTGTAATAATTCAAGCGTTGAATCAGTTTGGATTTGATTAGTTGGTTTGCGCGTTGATTTGATTTGTTTCCCTTGTTGAAATGCATTACAAATTATTGAGTCAAAGTTAGGTAGTTTTGGTAGTCCTCTAACTAAGTCATTTAGTTTGGTGAGGTTTCTAAAGTTGGTATGGGGCAGTCTTCTATGCCATAGCTAGGTTTCCTCCTTTTGTGTCAAGTGACACTTAAGTGAGGAGCTTGCTAGCTTAATTGTGTAAATGTTTTTATCCCTAAATCCTTTTAATTTTATTGTGGGGTCTGTCATATGTTTAAGTAAGCATTCAGTATATATAAATCTAACATTATACTCTAAATCACACAATTGACTGACACTAAGTAAATTGAATTTGAAGTTTTTACTCAGTAGTACTTTATGAATAATAAAATTAGATTCTAATTTAATGTTATCTATTTCAATTATGTTTAGCTTTCCGTTGTTTCCAAAGGCAACGGTTCATAGTCTTTTGAAAGTCAATTTTATGACGACCTGGGGTTTACCCCGCCATGCGCCTATGGCCTGTGTACCTTCATGAACCTCCCTCCATATCCGTGGGGCCGGCACTAGGGGGGCCGCTAAGGTAGCGGATCTACCTTTTTTGAAAGTCAATTTTATGAACATGATTTGATCCCCGGTCATGTGTTGGGAGTAACCACTATCTACTATCCATTTAGATTCCTACAAAAGGTAGGAGAAAAGTCTTAGTACGTGGTTGATCTATTTTTCTTTTAAGTTTAAGTTTAGATAAAAGAAAAAAAAACTTAGGTTTAATAAAAGTTTGATTTTCAAGTTAAGTTTCATTAAATTTTTAATTTGAGTTTTAATTTTTTTAGTTAAGTTTAATTCAGTTCTTAAGTTTAATTTTTTTATTTGAGTTTTTATTTGAGTTTATTTAAATTTAATTTAATTTAGTTTAATTTAATTTAATCTAAATTTAATTTAGTTTAGTTTAATTTAATTTTATGTTAATTTAGTTATATTTAAATTTAATTCATTTGAATTTAATTTAATTTAAGTTTAATTTTATTTAATTTAGTTTAATTAATATTACATTAATATAATATAATTTTAATTTAATTTATTTGAATTTAGTTTAATTTAATTTATATGAATTTAATTTAATTTAAATAGTTTTTCTTTAATTTAATTTAATTTTTAATCTAATTTATTTGAAGTTAAGTTAATTTAGTTATTTTAACATAATTTAGTTTAGTTTAATTTAATTTTATTTAATCTAAGTAATTTTGAATTAATTTAATATTATTTTATTTTAATTTATTTGAATTTAATTTAATTTAGTTTAGTCTAATTTAATTTTAATTTAATTTAGTTTAGATTAATTTAATTTAATTTTAATTTGGTTTAGTTTAGTTTATTTTAATTTTAATTTAAGTTAATTTGAATTTGAATCCTTAGTCATCTCACCTAATTTATTTTTTTAATAAGGGTATCCTATAATAAGTTATCTATATTTTCAATCAGGGAATCTTTTAATTTTATAAGATGAGTTAAGTTAAATTTCAGGGTTTGGTTTAACTTTGCGTTAGATTTAAGTTTGGCTTTGAGTTCAATAAATAGACATTCTTTGGATAAACTTCTAAGCTATGGTGAGTCACATGGACATCATTAGAGTAACCATGCTTTCAAATTTTTTTAAATATTCCTATTCATTGAACTTAGTATAAAACATGTGTCTAATCAGTTAGGATTAGTAAAGGGGAGCTTCAGTTATTTCCAGTCGACCAAATGTACTAGGTCGAAGTCATATCTTCCTAGACATGCATAGACAAAACTTCCTTCATCTACTATCATCCAAAACTTCTCCAGTATCGTTTATCAAGTTAAACTTTTGTCCCTTTTTAACTTAGTCCTAATTACCTAGTAGGGTAAATTGTTAATTTTGGAGGTGCCAACTAGTTTGGAGTCTCCCCCTTGATTATTGGATTTAGGTTTTAGGTTTGTATCAATTTATTCTATAGTTATAATAGACTTGGTTATAGTTTGGGTTTTGATTAATTTTGTATTTATTTAGTTTTTTTTATTTGATTTAATTTTATTATTTTGGTTTGAAATTATTTTAAGAGGTTTAAGTTTAGAATCTAGAGTTGAGTTATTTGAATTTAGTTTAAAAGGTTTAAGGTAGTGTATTTTATCTTTCGACGCATAGTATTGACTGAGTCCTACTTGCTTGGTTCGACACGCTTTTAGAACCCAAGCCTTGGTCATTTTCCTAGTTTGAGTCAGGGTTAGAAATGATTTGTATTTTATGTTAGATTGGTATCTGAGTCCGGATTTGTTGTATACCGCTCTTTGGGATCCAAACATCATATTTAGGTACTTGATTCCTGAGGTAAACTTTTTCAATTGTCCTTTGAGCTCGTTGACTTAACTTTTCAGGATAGAATTTTCTTTCTCAAGTTTTGCAACTTGAGTTGAAACTTTGTCTTGAATTTGGCTAGTCACCAAATTCATGTTCAGTTATTCCTTAAGGATGTTATTTTCCTTTAGGAGTAGTTTAGCGTGTTCCTTGGTTTTGGTTAATCTTTTATTTATGAAGGCTATTATTTTAAATGAATTTATGTTAAAGAAGGAGTTTACCTTGGGTCGGTCTGACCTGGATGATGATTCATGGCTCAACTCATTTTTGGACTCGTCGTCTTGTTCTGTTTCACCTTCGGTTGCCATCAATGCAAGGTAGCATGCTTGTTTCGATTCGTCTACTCGTGATCCGTCCGAGGAAGACTCATCCCAAGTCGCCTTTAGTGCTTTCTTCTACTTCTTCTTGATTTAGTCTTTATTCAAGCATTTATGTTTGAAGTGCCCCTTTTTGTTGCAGTCATAGCACGTGATGTTTGCCTTTGGATTATAAGATGCAGACTTGAATATCTTCTTCCTTTCATGTTTATGTTGGTATAAGAAGCACCAGACGATCGAACTTGTGTTTTGATAATTTCAAAGAGTTCAAAGTTAAGTTATCTTGTGATCTAACATTTTATAGCTTGAAGTTTCGGCCTTGATCGGTCGATCGAACCAGGGATAGATCGACCGAACCTCCAAGCAAACAGATTGGATTTCTAGCAGCTTTCTTCTAAATCAAATTTTTGGACTCGTCGTCTTGTTCTGTTTCACCTTCGGTTGCCATCAATGCAAGGTAGCATGCTTGTTTCGATTCGTCTACTCGTGCTCCGTCCGAGGAAGACTCATCCCAAGTCGCCTTTAGTGCTTTCTTCTACTTCTTCTTGATTTAGTCTTTATTCAAGCATTCATGTTTGAAGTGCCCCTTTTTGTTGCAGTCATAGCACGTGATGTTTGCCTTTGGATTATAAGATGCAGACTTGAATATCTTCTTCCTTTCATGTTTATGTTGGTATAAGAAGCACCAGACGATCGAACTTGTGTTTTGATAATGACAAAGAGTTCAAAGTTAAGTTATCTTGTGATCTAACATTTTATAGCTTGAAGCTTCGGCCTTGATCGGTCGATCGAACCAGGGATAGATCGACTGAACCTCCAAGCAAACAGATTGGATTTCTAGCAAGCTAATTCGATTCGACCAAGGGATTGGTTTACAGAACCTGGGGTTCAGTCGATCGAACAATGGATAGGCATCGATGTGGTCCAGCCGAGTTGATCGGACCAAATGAGCTGGGAATCAGTCAACTGAACGACGGGATTGGTCGACCGAACAAAGACTTCTATTCAAGCAACAAAACCTGGACGGAAAGCCAGGCTAATTCGGGTAGGATCAATCGACCGATCCGAGGGATCAATCGACCGATCAGAGTCGGGTCAAACCTGATTTCAAGATCAGTGGATCTGGATCAGGTCTGCGGTGGTAATAAAAAGGGGGCGCGGCCGACACTTCAAAAAAAACGTATTCAGAACGATCTTCTTTGATGTATGCTGCTCTGAAATAACTCAACAATGCTCAACTGCTACTCTTACAATCGATGGACAACTGCTAAACATTTGTTGTCGGTATACTTTGTCTTTTCAATACTTGTACTTGCATATTTGTAAAGAATTTTCATATTTATAGTTATTTTCCAACGAAAGCGATCAACGATCGCAGACCTTGGAATAGGAGTCATACAAGGACTCGAACCAAGTAAAAGAAACCTTTTTAGCATTGCTCCTCATCTCTTTCTATCTTCTGTTGTGTTATTCTGTGTTTTCCGAAACGATTGAAAAAGCCACAACCCCCCTCTAGCATGCATCGATCCTACAGTTTGGTGAAGCTTTTTTGTGTCTAGTGAATATTTTCCTTGCCATGTTCACCAGTTGCTCTTCTTCGTCTAATTCAGATTCTGATTTAGATTTTGCTTTGGGTTTAGTTCCCTATGAAGTACCTGCAAGAAAAGTAATTCCTTTCTCGACCTTTGGACCATCAGTTTGTTCGTGTAATTCAAGATCGCAAAATAATTCATCTAATGTTAACTTAGAGAGGATCCTTTAAATTTTATAGGCATCTACGATCGATGCCCATAAGGAGTTTCGAGGGAATGAGTTCAGAGCATACCTGATAACGTTATGATTCTCGATTTGGTGTCCGATCATGTGCAAGCCATTAAAGATATCCTTGATCCTTACGTGAAGTTCGCTCGCAGTTTCTCCATCTTGTATTTTTATATTAAATAGAGAATTAATGAGTAGGTCACGTTTCGTTACCTTAAAATTGGGAGTTCCTTCGTGTAGTTCAATGAGCTTATCCCATAGCTCCTTTGTGTTCTTGTGCTGGCCGACTCGATTGATTTCTTCTTTTGTGAGTTAGCACGAGATCGTGTTTAAGGCTTTTGAGTCGGTCTAGGCTTTCTTCTTGTCTTCTGGAGTCTATCTTTCTAGATTGAGTGGTACTTTTATTGCTTCGTCTACAGGTGCTCTGTACCCTCGTCGGATGGAGAACTACTGCTCGATGTTCATCATTAAGTAAACCTCCATTCTATTCTTCCAATATGGAAATTCATTTTCATTGAAGAGAGGGGGGCAAGCGGTGCTATATTCCTCAAGTTGGGCCATTGAGCACTAAGAATATAAAGCTAAAAAGGAGGTACCAAGATTTGATCTTAGATTAGCAGAGTTTGAGAAGAGAAAAAAATATTAAAGAACTCGAGTGGTGTTGCAACAACATCAAGTTAAAATCAAACGAAAAAGTAATTATCTCAAGAGATAAAAGTTTCCCAATTCAAGCCAAATGCGAAAAATTGAAATCTAAAAATAACACTGGTTCCCCAAGCTTGATTGGTGGTTGCACCAATTCAGAGTAGAACATGCTCTGATACCACTTGTTGGATCAAGTCACAAGCGAGGGGGGCGCTGAATCACATGATTTTGAAAATTTGTTCTTTTCGATTTTGAAATCTGAGTGAGCGGTGGAAAACTAAGATAGAAACCGAAGTAGAAAAATGAGCAAAAGAATAAGAACACAAGTTTACTTGGTTCGGAGCCATTGACGGCTCCAACTCCAAGACCTAGGTCCTGCGGACCTATCGATGGGTAATTCACTAAAATACCTTTTCCAGAACCACCGGAAGAGGGGATCGAGTATAAAAAAAAGTTGGTCAGCTTGAGCTCAGTGTTTGATAGGCTTCTCAGTGATAGTTGAGCATAGCAGAGTCGTAGCAGGGCAACAGCAAGAGACCGGAGTAGTCGGAAAGTCGTTTAGACATGTAGAATCTCGTATCGAAGGTATCTCTGAAGCTTGCTCAACCCCTCCTTTTAAAGCCCTTTGAAGGAGTCTCCAGAGCATATCATATCCTAAAAATTCTGATCAGATGAGGAGAATTCGGCCTTATTATTTACTATTCGAATCTGGCTGATCTAAGGCACCTCCATCAAGTTGGTTCAAGACACTAATCTTCAGGAGGCCATATTTTTTGACTCCAAGCTCTAAATCATGCTATGTCAGTTGCCATGCGTGTAAAATTCGAAGATCTACGTTTGTCTCAATAATATAGAGTTAGAATATATGCATGAATAGTTTATATATATTTATGAGTTAGATCCTTCTTACCAAGACCAGGATCTAGTTAGGGTCTCAATTTAGATTTCTGAAATGAACCTAAATTGGATTGATATATACTGTCCCTTCGAATGGAGATGCATCCTCACTTAGTCACTCTCCTTCAGTGACTTATCTCTACTTACCAGGTGTAGTGTTACCTTCCAGAATCGCACATCTGGACTTCGGGAATCAAACATCCCAAACTGTAAAATCTGGCAATTAAATAATAGGGGTTATTGGACGAATAACCTTAACGAAATTTTTAAGAATTTTTAAAAAAAATTCTAGATTTAATCGGAGCTCATATGATAGGGTTAAGAGGGCAGATCAGTTAAGCTAGATAAAGTCTGTTTGGATCTCCCGATTAAGTTAGGAGTTGATTGATTAAATTAACCTAAAGTTAGTTAATTAAAGCTTAGATATAAAATATCTAACCTAGGTTTTCTTTTTCCCAATCACGCCGTTTTCTTCTATTCTCCTCCCCGAGCCTCACCTTGCAACACCACTTCCCCCTTCGCCGAGCTCTACCTCCTCCTCTGCTCTCCCTCGCATGAGCACCCCCGGACGCCACCGGAGTCTCCCCTTTACCGGCACCTGAGTACCGCCGGCACTTACTGGCGTCACCCTCTTCTTTTCTTCTGCCCAACGCCAACTCTACGCCCGATCCTTCCGCCGTTGCCGCCTCCCACCGCCGAGTAGCACCGCCGCCGGGGCATCTCTCTGAAACTATCTCCTCCCTGAGCTCGCGACACCACTAACCCCTCTCCCATCTCCACGCAAAGGAAAATCACGATCGTAATGCTTCTAGCCATCGCCGTTCGCCCTGTTCGCCGAAGCCACGACCCTGGTCAACACCATCTCCAATGAAGGCTAGGTCATTGCTGGGTCGTTGTGCCCTAATTCCTCTTGTCTTTTCTGTTCGCGCCGTCAGCGCCATCGCCAACCACTTGCTGTTGTGAGTCGTTGCTTGGGCAATGAACATCCACCATAAGAAGTTGTGGGGTAATGAAATCTTGCTTCTTATTAAACTTACACCAATGATTTGGCTAATTGGGAGAATTCAAATTCTAATGCATTGATTACTTGTATGTTTGGGAAATTAGTGGATTAAATTTGGTAATAGATCAGTTGAGGATAGTCTAACTACAAATTTATGTAGGATATAGATTTAGTAGTTGAGAGGTAAACTGTACCCATCGGTTGGGGAAATTAATTAGTGTAATACCATTGAACTCGGGTGAGTTTTGAGAGATGACTCATGAATAAACCTAGTCTAATTAGGTTATAGAATGGATAGGGTTAATGATCATTTCAATAAGGGTGTATACCAATTGGATTTGGGTTTTAAGTTAGCTAATTGATGCATGATGAAATTAGCTAAATACACTATGTGATTGTAGGATTTGGATTCGGGACGAGCGTCTCGACGTGAGATTTCTGGACACGATTTATGTATTAAGGCGGGTACTTCTTATCTTGATTCTGTAGTTGGTGTCGACCTTTTTGCATGTCACAAGACACCCCAAATTGATAAAGATTGAGAACTCAACTAAACTAAATAAAAAACGTGTAGTAAGGAGTCCCAAGTGGTATTTTTCCAAGGATAACTAGTAGGTGTGTGTGAATTCTAAAATTAATTCACACATCGACTTCTTACATCCTCAAGCTAACAACAATCAAACATCATTGAATCAAATGAATCAATTACTTCCTCTCAAATTCACCATCATAGTATCAATAAAACTCATAAGCGCAAATTCACTTAAACAGACTGAAATAATCTCAACTTCCAAATCATAATCGAATTAAACTATTGAACTCAAGGGCTTAATCACAGTATCAACAAATCATTTGAATAGCACCAATTGTAGAACTTAACAAACTTGTGACAATTGAACTTCTAATTCAAAACAGGAAATAGATTACAAACTAAGTTAGTAGCTAAGGCAAGTATCCAATTGCAGAAATCAAAGAAAACAGGAAACAAAACTGAGAAATCAAATCTGAATTGCAAAACTAGGTTAGTAGCAGAACATGACCAGGATTTCAGCAAAGAAAATCATAAATGAATTGTAGATAACTGAAATAAGAAGAAATGGTAAGGAAAATGAATCAGATCTAATGATCTGAGCAAGTCGAGCATAATTCAAATACTAAAACAAAGAAATCTAAACCCTAAACATTCCTCAAACCAAATCCGAACCAGATCTTCTCCACTCTGCTGTGAAAACAGAGGTGCTTGCGGAAACCTCCCTTCAAACACCCAACGAGCAATGTACAAGCTTACAACTATTTCTAGAAGGTGCTCACTGCTCTTGGAAACCTCCCTCAAAGCTCACATCCGATTGGAAACCTCATCAGTCGAAGAACAAAGCAAAGATCCTATGATTGGCGAAGCTAATCCAATTGATCAGATCGACTTAACCTCGCTGTGGAATGGAGATTGGAAAACCACCAGAGACTCGTGGAAACCTCCATTCAAGCTCTGGTGGATGCGAAGATCACTGATCGGGAAACCTCCCTCGATCAAGATAGCAGTGGTGGAACAGAATCCAAGTTGCAATTGGGAAACCTCCCTCAATCACTCTCTGCCCTCGAAAGATGAACGCGGATGCTTGAAGATCGCCGTCGGTGAAGAATCTTGCCCTCATATCTGGAATTGGGGAATGGGAACTGCGGCGTCGCTGTGAAGAATATGCAGGAATAGTGGAAAAATCACGAAGTCGAGCCCCAAGTCACTGTAGCTTCTCGCGAGGCTTTTAAATCCTCCTCAATTCTGATCCAACGGTTCAGAACAATCCGAGGCTCGATCAACGGTTAGATTGTCTCAGATCTAGATCAAAATTCCTAGATCTTCATCAATGGATGTGATCTGCTCCTCATTAGGTCAGATGGTCTCCGATCTTCAATAAATGGTGTAGATCTCTCCGATCTTCAATGGATGATCCAAATCGATCCCAAGCTTGATCGCTTCGTTTAGCCCTAGATTTGAGCCCAAGTATGGTCTGATTTAATCGGGTCCATGACCCTTTTGATGCCTACAAAATAAAAATAGAATATTAGCATCAAATACCATGAAAATAAGCTAATTTGTAATTAAGTCCAAAATCAAATGCAATTTATGAAATGTAGAGTAAACATGAATTTAAGCTATGAATATACCATTAAAAACATGCATTATGAATTAAAATAATATAACAAAATCATGGTTATCAGGAGTTCTTCGAACTTAGTGCATGAGCTACCTTTGGATAGAAATTGCTTTTACCTTGACTCCACTCTTATTTTTCCTGTGTTTGATACTTCTACGTGATCTTTGAGATATTCGTTTCCATATATATACAGTCTCTTGTTGTTGTCCATGATAAGTAGCAGATATTAGATACCATGTTTGTATGTTTTAACTATTGTTTATTTATGTACTATATTGAGCATGTTGTCTTCATGTAGCATACCTAATTTTTGCTTATATTTGTATGATGATTATTGCTTTTGGCGCATCATATCATGGCATGCATGTCAACGACCAATTCTCCCTTGCAATCGAGAGAGTCGTTGACCAGGGTCCCATCCTCGGCCACTCGAGAGAGTGGTAGCTGGAGTTGATGCCGCTTGCACTACAACAAAAGTGACTTTCCGCAACGCATCATCAACGGCGTGCGGTTAACGCACGCCATTAATAATATTTTTTACGGCGTGTCAAATTATGTGCGCTGCGAATAATATAATATTTATATAAACGACAGCATGCAGAAAAAGTATGCTGTCGATAATTATTTCTACGACATACAATGTGCACTATTAAAAGTTAATATTAACAACGTACGGAGCGTGCTGTTAATAGTTATTATACATATATAAATAACGGCGTGCAAAAATGTATGCTACGAAAAAATATTACAAAAATTTAACAGCGTACAATGTGTGTCGTTAATAATCCACAAAATTTTCTAAACATATCAAAAAATTTTACACCAAATTTACCTCCCTCGCTAAACATCCTCACTCACACGCCCGCGAACTTAATCACACATAAAACATCCTCGCGCAAAACCTAAAATCGCGCCACACGTACTCCCTCCGCCTCCCTCCGCCGGAACCTCTCCTCACGCAACCTCCTCCTCACACGAACCCTAAACTCCTCTCCGCCAACAGTGAAGACCTCTCCGTCGAAGCCCTCCTCCTCTGGCGAACTCTCTCCACCGAAGCCCTCTCCGCCGAAGCCTCCTCACACGAACTCCCTTCGCCGAGATTAGTTCCTAAGGTATCTTCTAACTTTTTCCCTTCCTTTTCCTTTCTTTATTGATGCTGATTTTAGGTTAAAGACGTGCCAATCTAAGTAAAAGGGATTTGTTCAGTATCTTCTCAATGGTTTGCATATGAATGGGTTGCGAACAGAGCTCTTGTGATGTTTTCCTTTCGTTGGGTGGTTTCTCTGGGTTTCTTGTAATGGTTTAGGGCATGCGAAATTTAACCGAGTGTTGATCAATTTCTTCTCAATGTGTTGAATTTCTGGACTAGATTTTTTGTGGTTTTTGACTAGATTCGCGGTAGGAGAATGTCTCCTTGCTACCTCTACTGCTTTTGAGAATCGAGGAAGATTGGAGATGGTTTTGAATTTAAATGCCAAGGATTGTTTCTTAAAAAGTCTCTGAAGGTCGATGAAGTTTCTAGTGGGTAACATTTTTGGTGTTTTGCTACTTCTTATGTTGGTTGCTGGATTTTTTGTGGTTGCCAAGGATTTTTTGTTGGTTGCTGGATTTTGGTCTGAATTGGAGTATTTAAGATGGTTGTTCGATGTGTTCTAGTTTGGGTAACATAATTGGATTTGATACCATGATTTCTTGTTGATGATTTCCATGTGTGCTAGCTTAACCTTGGTAGTTCTAGTTGGATGATTGTTGTTCTGCTCCGTCTTATAGTTTCTAAAATTTCTGGAAATATTTCTAATGGGTTTCCCTATGAGGTTGTGCTGGTTTTCTTGACTGGATTTAGTAGATTGAGTTGCTGGAATTTTGTTTTGTTTTTCTCGGAGTCCTCTTGTGATTTCTGGAATTGGGATTGGATGGGAGTTACTGCCGGTTTTCCTTGCAAAGTCATGATGGTACTCTGGTATAGTTTGTTTGTGCTTTGCCTACATGTGAATAGCATGTCTTATTTCATTATTGGCGTGTCTAATTTTAGTTTGCATATGCAAGTTTGTCTAGCTCATGTGATAAGCTAGGCATACATGGTTTTATTCTACTTATAATATTTGCCCATGTTTTTATTCTACTTATATTAAAATCAGATAATGCAAGTTTTAAATTTAATGGAATTGTCTCGTTAAATAACACATCAAGGATGTGTATCTTCAACATAATTAGCTAACTCATCTAGTATTAATATGAAAAAGTTTTACCTTTCTATATTTTCCATTAAATAGTAATTATAGTTAATCTGCATTGTAATCTGACAAAGTTTTACCTTGGTGAATGATCCACTTAGTTGTGCTTTTGCTCACCTCAGTTAATTAAACTATGTTTATTTTTGATATTTTATGTTTCTTTTTGGTATTATTTTTTAATTAATTAATTTAATTTGGTCATTTATGCACAACACTTAAGTTATGTTTGCTCCCCTTGTTGTGAGACAGAGATCACTTTCTTTCATCCGAAGCTTAGATCATTTATCAAATGGATAAGGAATGGATGCTTCTGCCTTCAAGGCTTGTACCCGAGTATGAAGAAGGGGTTCAAAAATTCCTTGCACAAGCTAGGAACTATGCCAAAACACGTGAAGTAATCTTATGTCACTATGTGAAAAATGACTTTTTACTTCGTCACAATTTACTTCGTCAATTTAAATATACGAAGTAAAAGTGTATAAGCAACTTCGTTGAAAAAATCGACGAAGTATATACAAATATAGACTTCGCAGATTTAAAAACACGGGCTTCGCTTTAAACTGAAATAAGCTATTACTTCAGAAAGTTGTTAAATACCGAAGTAGTAACGTCGTGAATACAATTTTTAGTGTTTACTCCGAAGTAATAGTACAAGAGTTAACTTTTATTTTGAGACCACTTTTATTTCCCCCCACTTTTTCGTTTTCTTGGGTTAGGGCTTCCCTCTGCCGAAATTGAGTTGTTGGACCTCCTCTTCCTTCCCCTTCATTTCAGTCCTCTCCGTTCCCCCTTGTTAGGGCTTTCGATTTGGAGTCTTAGGCAACAGAGACGAAGGTTTCCTCATTAGGGCTTCCGAAATAAGGTTTGGCAACTTGAACTTTCTTACGCAGGGTTTAGGTTGCAAGTGTTTGAGATATACCGTATGTTTTCAATTTGACAGAGCTGGCATAAGGCTGAGGTCCAGGTTTCTTTCCTTCGATTTCTTTTTCTTATTCTTCTTCTTTTTCTCCTCCTTTATTTTGTAAAATCATGTTTTAGACGGTCTCCAATTTGTTGTAGGTTTGGTGCTATTCTTCCAACAAAGACAAGTGTTTGGAATTTTTTTTTGCTTTTTTTTTCAGTCTCTATGTTTACGAGGTCATTACCTAAAGGGCTGATTCATGATGCTTTCTTGGAGTAGATACTTCTGTTTTCGGTTGTTCTTTATTTGGTTTGTTGTTGTGGATCGTGTATTGTGGGATTGATTTCTGTTGTGAAAGTTTATACCAATTAAAATTGTTGGTTTTTGATGTAGAAGAATGCATTTCAGCTGCACAAATATAGATTTTTATTGAGCACTGACAATACTTCATGAGATTTATGAGTCATTCCATGCTTTCGTTCTTTATATATCCACATATTGTACAAAATACACATTATTTTTCTTCATGATGAGTAGAAAATATTGACAGCTGTTGGAATGAGTATAAAATACGGAACTGTGCTCGATATGAATTTGACTACCTTTTTACAGTCTTACTCTAACGTTTGCTTAACATATATGCAGTATCTTCAGGTTTTGATCAAAGAACACATTGAGCTAGCGGTAAATAATTTTAGCACGATAATTCTGAAGAAGTTTCTTGGGATTCTGTTGTACTATAATGGATAAATCCTGGATTTACTTAGATAGGAGGTCCAAAGAGTATGAGGAGGGTGTGGAACAATTCATTAGAAGTTGTTTGCAGAATCCACATATCGACCCCAATTTAATTCATTGTCCTTGTTGCAAATGTATGAATCTTAAAAAGGGAGCGGTTATGTGGATTCGGGAGCATCTTTACTTCAATGGTTTCAGTAAAAATTATTTGAATTGGATTTGGCATGGCGAGGCTGCGGAGAAGGATAGATTAAATTCGAGTGTCAACCAAGAGCCAACTGATAATTGTCATGATGATTTTGAAACTGTTAATTTGTGTGAGGCAGCGTATGATAACCATACAGAAAATCCAGAAGCATTTATGAAGTTTTTGGAGGAAGCAGAGAAGCCACTGTATAAGGGATGCAAACGTTACACAAAGTTGAGTGCACTTGTAAAACTATACCAAACCAAAGCAAAGCAAGGCAGATTTTGGGGACATGCTGCCAGATAACCACAATCTGCCATCGTCAATTTATGAAGCAAAGAAGACGTTGAGTTGTTTGCCTTTGAGTCATGAAAAGATTCATGCTTGTTCCAATGATTGCATCCTTTATAGGAAACAATATAAAGACTGCGTAAGCTGCCCAAAATGTGGCTTATCAAGATGGAAGTTAACCAAGAAAAATGTTGAGAAGAAAGATGTTCCTGCCAAAGTGGTTTGGTATTTCCCTCCCATACTAAGATTTAAGCGCATGTTTAAATCTTTAGAAACTTCCAGAAATTTAACATGGCATGCAGATAGCACAAGAGTTGTTGGTCAGTTACGCCATCCAGTTGATTCACCGTCATGAAAATTGGTGGATCATATGTGGCCCGACTTTGGAAGTGAGGCAAGAAATATTCGCCTGGCACTTGCAGCCGATGGAATTAATCCTCACAGCAATCTTAGTAGTCGCTACAGTTGCTGGCCAATCATGCTGGCCACATATAATTTGCCTCCAGACATGTGCATGAAAAGGAAATTCATCATGCTAACGATGCTCATTTCAGGGCCGAAACAGCCTGGAAACGATATCGACGTCTACCTTGAGGTTCTAGTTGATGATTTGCAGCTGTTGTGGGAAGGAGTTGATGGAGTTTATGATGCTTATCGAAGGGAGGTTTTCACTCTTAAAGCAGTTCTTTTATGGACCATCAACGACTTTCCTGCATATGGTAACCTTAGTGGATGTACTACACATGGTTATTACGCATGCCCAATTTGTGGTGAGGATACTTATGCAAAGCACTTACAAAATGGGAAGAAAATGTCATTTGCTGGGCATAGACGATTCCTACCACGATTTCATCCATATCGGAGGCAAATAAAGGAGTTTAATGGCATGGAGGAACTTGGTGAAGCAGGTAGGCCATTATCTGGAATTAAGTTGTTTGACAAGCTTTCAGACATAACATGTGAGTTTGGAAAGAAAACAAGTGTGAAGGGGAAAATAAGGAAAAAAGCAAAGGAGAATATTGTGGAAGACATTGAAGAAGAAAAGTATGTTGGAGCTACAAATTTCAGTAAATGTTGGAAGAAGAAGTCAATTTTTTTCAATATTCCATACTGGAAATACCTACATGTTAGGCATTGTCTCGATGTTATGCACATTGAGAAAAATGTTTTCGAGTCTTTGATTAATACTTTGATGAACATCAAGGGAAAAACCAAGGACAATGTGGCAGCTAGGTTGGACATGGTTCAGATGGGAATTAGGCCTCAATTGGCTCCTAAAATTGGTGAGAAAAGAACATATCTACCTCCTGCAGCATGCTCATTCACAAAAAATGATAGATTACAAGTATGTAGGTCATTAATGGATATAAAAGTTCTGAAAAGTTTCTCATCAAACATGAAGAATCTTGTCTACATGGATGAGATGAAGCTGAGTAGCTTGAAATCACATGATTCTCATGTTATAATGCAGCACTTCCTACCAATAGTCATACGTAATTCTCTGCCAAAATATGTTAGATATGCTGTCATAAGATTATGCTTCTTCTTCAAAGATATTTGTTGCAAGATTATCGATGTAGCCAAGTTAGATAAGCTACAATCTGACTTGATCGTTACACTCTGCTTATTGGAGCAGTATTTCCCCCCTTCTTTCTTCAATATCATGCTCCACTTAACAGTTCATCTTGTTCGTGAAGTCCAATTATGTGGACCAGTCTACTTCAGATGGATGTACCCATTTGAAAGATGCATGAAGGTGTTGAAAAGTTACGTAGGCAGTCGAAAATATCTGGAAGGTTGCATTGTTCGGAGATATGCAACAGAAGAAGCAGTTGAATTTTGTTCAGAATATCTCAATGACCTTGATCCTGTTGGGGTCCCTAAATCACTACGTGACCCAAACGCAAGCATTCCTGGATTCTTAGCAAGCAATTCATCAATCATCGTCCAACAAATT
Organism: Zingiber officinale; assembly: GCF_018446385.1. NCBI lineage: Eukaryota > Viridiplantae > Streptophyta > Magnoliopsida > Zingiberales > Zingiberaceae > Zingiber > Zingiber officinale. The sequence continues at coordinate 100,450,636 of NC_056001.1, read as the reverse complement.
GATCTCCAATAAGCACACTTGACTGTTCTAGAAAATACAGAAGAAATATCTCCATACATTATGTAAGTGTACTGCATAACTAATAATTATATGTACTTGGCAGTCCATATGTATTCATGAAAATAAAACTTTAGAAGTTTACTTCTTCAGTGAACACAAATCCTTCTTGAAGACAATGTTTCCCAAGAAACAAAAAGATGCAAGGTGGATACAAGATGCTCATAATAAGAGGCTCATTGACTGGTTTCGTGCAAAGGTGATGTAGAAGATGCTAACATACAATATTTGTTAATCATTGTTTTGATCACACTAATTAATAGGAATGCATGTCAGGTGGCTGCTGAAATCGATAGTTGCAATGGTGGAATGACATTGTCATTGAGATGGTTGGCCCATGGACCACGTGTGCGAGTCTTAAAGTGTGATAGCTATGTCATAAATGGCAATTTATACCAAACAAAAGAGCGGGATGATGAGAAAGTTTGTTAAAACAGTGGTGTTTCTCTACTTGCCAACACGATGCTTGTTTGTAGTGCCAAAGATAAGAATCCCGTGTTAGAGAATGTGACTTTTTATGGAGTTATTGAAGAGATATGGGAACTAGACTATCATCAATTTCAAGTTCCTCTTTTCAAGTGCGCATGGGTATCAAATGACAAAGGAATACAATACAATGATGAATGTGGCTTCACCTTAGTTAATCTGAACAAACGAGGCCACCAAAAGGATGAATTTGTGCTTGCAAGTCAAGTTAGACAGGTATTTTATGTTGTTGACCCACTGAACAAAGGGTGGTCAATAGTGCTTCAAGTTCCAAATAGATGTTACGAGGGAGAAGAGGATCTTTGGACCAGAATTCCCGAAGCTCGACCAATTGATAATGTTGATATTCATTGTATTCCTACACATGAAGGATACTTTAGATCTTCTAAAGAGGGTTTCTTTGTAACAAACAAGAAAAAATGATGTTTTCCACTTTTATGTCATCTGCATTAATATTTATTGTTTTTACTAGTATTATTTTTACTTGTTCGTATGTGTTAATGTTATTATTTGTATCACGTCTTCTTTTATTATATTGTCACTGCAGACTTTATATACCGTTATCTCATCATTTATTTTCCTATATGCAGGGAAAAGAAAATTGCGTCCTAAAAAATAGCGAAAAATAGTAAAATATGATGAGCCACGTGTAGTTGAGGACACCGAACTACACCAAGATGCTGATGGGTTAGCAGCTGCAGAGCTACAAGGAGAGACTGAAATAGAAGAACCTCCTATTACTGGGCAGAAGAAGACTCGGGGGCCTACATCAATGTGCAGACTTATTGCTGCTGCAAGATGGGGAAAAAAGTCGACGATTGAATATGATGACATGGGACGACCTGTGTACAATGAAAATGGGAAGGCACTACAATCTTTCATAGGCTCTGTTGTTAGATCCATGGTGCCTATTAACATAAAGTCATGGCCCACTGTTCCAGAGAACATGAAACAGAAAGTGTGGGAAGAAATATCGATGAGTATAATCCAATAATACACTTCCTTATGAGATTGCTTATGTTTTTTTTTCATTGTGATTTTTTCAATATACAAACTGATAGCAATTACTGTTGTGTGTTACAGAATTTCTTCGACTTAGCACCTCAAAGCGAGGCGGCAGTGATGAGTTCAGCAGGCCAGAAATGGAGAGACTTCAAAAACAAACTCAACAGTAGGTTTGTCTGGCCATATAGAGATAATCCTGAAAAACTGAGGTCACCACCGGAGCAGTATCAGATCCCATCTACAATTTGGAAAGCTTTTGTCGATGAGAGGCTACATCCATCTTGGGAGGTACTTGATGATATTATCATGTTATATTTAAATTATTATATGCACCAAGATTTAAAACATTTAGGGCATTTAATTAACAAAATGAAGTTCTGTACAGCAGGAATATATATAATAAGTTCATGTACAGCAGGAATATATATAATAAGTTCATCATACTCCATCCTATTGTTTTTAAATTCTAGCCATTCTTCTAAAAATTTACTTTTTTTTTACGTGACATAGGTCACTCATGAAAAACAAAAGGAACGGGCGAGCAATTGCAAGTATCATCACAAAATGTCTTGCAAGGGTTACATTGGATTGGAGACTGAATTGGTAATCCATGGAACATTATATTATCCTTTTCATGTAGTACGTCATGTTTTAAATGATCGTTTTTTGGAATTGTAGAAGCAGAGAAAAATATTCAGGGAGGATGAGGAAGTTGATAGGTCATTCCTTTGGCGTAAGGCCCGCGAAGACAAATCCGGAAACATCACAAATATAGAGACTGCTGAAGTTGTTGAAAAAATTGTATTATTTTAGTTTTATTTCGAGTTCATTCATAATAAGTGAAAAAAGTGTCTTCATTGGATATTTAATGTTACCTCCATATTTTTAGGACGATTTTTTGGACAAAAAAAAGAGGGGAGAGTTCATATCTTCTGGAAGCAATGACATATTAACTACTGCATTAGGGAGCCAAGAACCTTACGGAAGGGTTAGAGGTGTAGGGGGATTTGTGAAGCCCCAAGTCTACTTCAAAACTCCAAGGAAGAAGAGGGAGTTGGTGTCAAAGGCTTTGGCTGAAAACTTCAAAGAGCAAGCGGAGGAAACAAAGAGTTTGAAAGCTGAAGTTGAACAACTGAAGGCTCTTCTTGCTCGATTTATGCCAGAAACAAGTGATCGAGTTTCTGAACGTGTAGCATCTAACAAGTCATCGCACATGGCAGTTCAAATATTGGAAGATGATGTGGAAGTTTTTGAATGCGGCAATTCATTCAATGAGGTTTTGTATTATATTTGGTACATTAAATTTGTTTCATAGCTTCAGATATTAAAAGATAATATCTTATTGTTCAGGGGAAAAAATGTCATTTGGCTCTGAAGAATAAGGGGAATGTGGTGGCATATGGCACGATAGTATCCGACGGAGGCCCAAATGTAATGTTGCACAATGCTCCACTTGGGGAAGGCAACTTAAAGGTGTCTGTTGATGTTGTTTTACAGGAGGAAGCGGAGCTTCCAATTCGACTTAAGTCAGGACCAACAGTAATGGTAGATGCTGTTGGAACTGTGGTTGGCTGGCCAAAAGAATTGGTGATATTTCCGACGACAAAGGTATTTTCAGTTCACTTTTTTGTTGCTATAGTTATATATTTTGCTACAATTATTTAAAATTATAGAAAAAGGAGAAACCTGCACCACCATTTGCTATTTTGGAGGTTCCTGATGAGAAAAATAAATTCAAGGAAGTTGAAAGTGCTCTACCAATGTCATGCAAGTTTTTGTATTCTTTTGTTGTTAGACTGATGACTGAGGAGGAGACCATTCCTATCAAATTTGATGAAGCCATGTTTGGACGTAATGTGAGTACATCGTTGTTGAGAGAGGATGTCATGCGCTGTATGGAAATGAGAGAGATAGGGTCCAGGCAAATTTTGGTTTACATGGGGTAAGTTATGTCTTATATACAATTCTTCTCTTTGCATGAGTTCATGTCTTAAGTAACCATGTTTTTTATTACTTGAATGCAGTTACTTGTACAAGTACTTGAAGGAAACAAACAAGGCTGAGTATGTGTCGTTTGTGGATCCCAACAAAATACCAGCCGCTCAAGATGGCAGTACCTCTTCACAACACATTGCTAATCAGTTGAAAGCATCAAACGGAGACAACATATGCCTTATCCCATACAACACTGGGTATATTTTTAATCCCTGCTGAATTCCTAATACATAGTAGCTTAGCTATATATTGACAATCGTGTAGGTACCACTGGATCTTGACCGTTATAAACGAGGACAAAGATACAATTTATTTGTTGGACTCAATGGGTAATAGGAACCGAGATAACGCTTGGAAAACTACAGTGTGCAAGTATGTTTTAGATTATGTAGATTGTGAATAGATTGATTAGTAAATATGAAATGAAATAAGTTCTATGTTTACAATGTAGTGGAGTGAGGACGTACCTTTGTATGAGGGGTAATCCAAAATGACCAACTTTCAAACAGTTGACGGTATGTCTTATTGAAAACATGCATTCCTGGTTCTTATATATTTGATTTTTCACTTTGCATTAACTTTGATTCATTAGGGTAATCTCAAACAACGAGGTTGTGTTGAATGTGGATATTGTGTCATGCGATACATGAAAGAGATTTTTGAATGTGAGGATCTACAGTTGGAGAGGAAGGTGTGTGAATTTCTTCCATTTTGAACAGGAATGCACATACTGAATCAAATCCTTCACGCCCTGCTACTGCTTTCTTCTCATGCTTTGATATGGCTTCTTTCCTTCTTTTTTTTCCTCGCCCTTAGATGACACCCTGTTTATGGTTTTATACAAAACTGTGTTATGCATAGTTCTATTAGTAGCTGGGGGAAATTAGCAATTGATTTGGGCATGGTTACCTTATAGACCTAATAAACTATTCAATTTCTGCTTGCCGATGATTGAGAATATTGAAGGCTGTCAAGGAACAACTATTTTTATTTCTAGAGCAGTAGTTACCTTCACAGGATGTGTACCCATCTCCTTGTTATGGGACATTATTCACTATAGGGCATACACAGAGTCTACCTCTGAAGGTATCCTAAAGAATTCAAATTGACATAATTTATCTAAAATGCAACTTCAAAGCCTATAAACAATGTGATTAATGACAAAGTACCTTGCAGGCTGTGATATTTAATTTTGGGTGCTGCCAACAACCACCATTTGATTTAAGGCACTCATTTGTTTCAATATCTGAAAAAAGAATAAAGCAAGCATGAACCACCCACTCGTTTTGGCATGCAGTTCAGTAGAAATGAATAGTCATGCAGACCTCCACTCAAGCACACAGGAGGTTCGGTAGACTCCTTGAATCCTGCACATATAGCCTTCAGCACAGCACTCCTCTCTAATTTTCCTTTTTGTGGACAGAAAAGTATAGTCTTGCTATTAGCACTAATGTTATAAAATGCTTTTAATTAATACTAGTCATTTGCTAATAACAATGACAAAACCTTTCTAGACACGTGCTTAGTTTAAATCAAATTCAATAGAACCTTAGGCATCAAAATATAAACTATATTATGAGTTGAAATTCAGATGTTTTAAGATGAGAGACAAGGGATCATAAGTCATACCTCGATATTGAACATTATTTATGACCAAGGTGGGTAGAATACTGACATCTCCACGAGAACCATGCCCAAGCTACCATAAGAAAATGTTCAGCATATCAGCTAGGCTACTTGAAAGATGTAGTTATCTGTCCACACCGCTAATTCAGAACTTTCGTGTTGTGTGATTATTGAGCAAGTCTCATTGTACAATTTTTTGTTTTTTTTTCATAATGCATGTGAAATTGAGAATGCAATACATTAATTTAACTGAGCATCTAATCACCATGCGATTGGAACTACTAAAACTTAAGGTTCAAAAAACTGTTGGATCATTTTTATTGCACATTTGATGAAATGTTATTGTTACTATAAGAGTGCATATAACAATACATATTTATTTGTCTTATCATGCTTTTGTTAATTTAATTCATGATTTTTTTATCAACTTACTGTGTTTTGATTTAAAGTTTTCAGTTACAAAACATAACATGATGGTTCTTTCTAAATTGCAGTTTGCAGGTTGTGTGAAGAACCAGTACTATATGTTGGTGCAACATCCCTCAGGTCAAGGTTGACCTGGTTAACCAAGCTGAGTCTTGGTTTGGGTTTAGATGTTTGACAATAAGATATTGATTGAAGAAGAGTCAAGTAGGTCAAGGTTGACCGGATACTTGACTGGGAAGTCCTAACTGAGATGTTAGGCAGAATGAAAGTCCTGGTGAGTGAAGCCAGGCAGAAGGAAAGTCCTAGTGAGTGAAGCTAGGTGAAAGTCCTGGTGAGTGAAGCCAGGCAGAAGGAAAGTCCTAGTGAGTGAAGCTAGGTGAAAGTCCTGGTGAGTGAAGCCAGGCAAGAGGAAATCCAGATGGGTCAAAGGGATTGACCAGACATCTGGTGGAAGTCCAAGTAGGTCAAGGGAGTGACCGGATACTTGGCACGAAGATAAAAGTCCAAGTGGGTCAAAGGGATTGACCGGACACTTGGTGGGGAGTCTTAGCAGGTCAAGGGAGTGACCAAATGCTAGGCATGATGTACCAACAGGTCAAGGTTGACCGGATGTTGGTTTGAGAGGCTTGGGACTTGGTTTTGGGCAAAAACCAAGAGCTGGATCGATCAGTGGATCGATTCAGGCCTTTCTCAGCGAACAGAGAGCCTCTGGATCGATCAGTGGATCGATCCAGAGGTCCCAATCGATCAGTGAATCGATTGGGACGCTGCTGCTTCGCGCGATAAGCGCTGGATCGATCCAGGCGTTTTTCCAGAGCACAGAGGCGCTCTGGATCGATCCGTGGATCGATCCAAAGCCTCCCCGATCGATTGGGAATAATCGAATCGATCGGGATCCGACCGTTGGCGTCGATAAAGGCCGCAGGCGCCCGATTCATTTCAGATCTTCACCAGCTCCTCCACAGCTCTTCTCAAGCTCGAGATCGCCAGTTCTTGAAGGTTCTTGGAGGCTCTTCCAAGTCAAGAGGCGGATCAAAGCAAGAAGAAGAAACTAGGGTTAGGGTTTGTGCACTCATTGTAAGCTTGTAAGCTTGTATTTCTTTACTACCCTTTCTTCTTCTTGTATTGAGTCTTGTAGGGCTTCTCCGCCTTTGGTAGTTACCATAAAGGAGTGTTATTCATAGTGGAGGGTGTGTGCGTTGGTGTGGATCCTTGGATTAGTCACCTCTTGTGAGGTGGATACCAAGTAAACCAACCGTGTTAGCGTTGTGTGAGTGTTTCTGTATTCTCCGCTGCACATCTTCGAAGAAACAAGCAACGCCGACCACCGAGCGAAAGCGACGAGCTATTCCCCCCCCCCCCCCCCCTCTAGCTACTTTTGGTCCTAACAAGTGGTATCAGAGCAAGGCCGCTCTTCACCGGAATCATCGCCGGAAGGGTCAAGCATAACAAGAAAAGCTAGAGGGCGAAGAAGTTGGAGCAAATTCATCAAAGTCAAAGAAATCAAAAGGCTCAACTTCAAGATGTAATTCCAAGATGGACTTGGATTTGACACAAGGGTGGCTCCACCATACACATCCACAAGCTTCGATTCTTGGAGATCAAGAATCGAAAGTTTTTTGATGATGGAGATAGAGCAATGGTTTGCTCTCATGGAAGGTTTTGAAGCTCCAACAAACTCCAAGGGCAAGCCTCTCAAGAAAAGCAAATGGAGCCAAGAGCAAGTTCAAAGGAGCAAGGCAAACGATAAAGTGACCAAGCTTTTGGTCAACTTATTGCCAAGCAATATTTTGGCTCAAGTTGGAGAATTCAAGGATGCCAAGGAGCTTTGGAGCAAGTTGGCATTAATCCATGAGATCCCCTCCACTGTACCGAATCAAGAGGAATCCAAAGAGGGCGACTCAATGGATCAAGATCAAGAGGAGGACTCCGAAGTTGAGAGATGCTCAACTTCCGAAGAAGAAGTCCAAGAGGAAGCTTCATCCTCAAAGGAGTGCAATCAAAAGAGCAAGGAAGTAGTATATTCCTTGTTTCATGTACAAGAGGATGAAGAAGAAGGAGAAGCCTCCACCTCTAGGATTGAGGGGGAGCAATCTTCATTGACACCGGATCAAGAAGAAGGAGAATCCTCCACATCCGGGTCAAGAGAAGAAGAGGATGAAGAAGCGTCCACCTCCACAAGTCAAGCAAAATCAAATGGAGGAGTATCAAATTTGGATCAAGAGGAAGCTTCTACCTCCGGATCCAAAGGAAAAGATGTCACCCCTACAAGCAAAGGTATAAATATTTCAATTAATAATAAAAATCATATTATATGCTTTGAATGTAGGGAACATGGGCACTACAAAAGCAAGTGCCCTAAATTGGCCAAGAAGAAGGGTCAAGTGGCACCAAAGGGCAAGGAGAAGCCAAAGGAGACCATCCCCGGAACAAAGAAGAGCAAGGAGCACATTGTGTGTTTCTCTTGCAATCAAAAGGGGCATAACCGGAGTCAATGCCCTAAGGGGAAGAAGATGGTCAAGGCTCAAGGAGGAATCTTAAGTCAAGGGGGAGCCTCTAAGGTAAAAAGGAAGGTAACTTTTATTGAGCCTACCCCTTTACATTATGGTAAAAAGCATGATAGTTCAAATTTTTATCATTTTAATGCAATTTACCATAAGAATAGAAAGCATGAGGGCTTTAAGGAAAAACATGTGGCCCTACATGCCAAAACCACCCAACCTAAGGTTAGGAAGGTAGATAGACACTTGGGCGGAAACACTAAGGATAATAGATACAAGCCCGAGAATAAAAATGCTCATGGATCAAATGAAAAATCAAATACTAAGGACTTAGTGAGGGAAAATCAAGTCTTGAGGTCAAGACTTGATAAATTAGAAAAGACCCTAAAAAGATTGGAAAATATCCTATTAGGGCAAAATGAGCATAACCTAGGTTTAGGGGTACAAAAGCCATCAAATGGCCATAGAGGTTTGGGATATAAACCCAAAGCAAAAAGGGATGTGCCTAGTTATCATAGGGTTCCATATAGTTATGGAACAAACCCTAAGTCTAGAGGTCAAGTCAAGGATACAAGGGAAGATATTCCTAGAAGTATCTTTGCAACCAAAGTGACTAAGACTTCTAAGAAGTCTAAGAAAGTCACTAACAAGGTCACAAGGGAAGCTATTCCTAGAGTTGACCTAGAAAATGTGACCAAGGCTTCTAAGAAGTCCAACAAGGCCACTAGGAAGGTATCTAGGGAAGTTATCCCTAGTGAGTACCAAGAGCATCCAAGGAGCACCAATAGGTGTTGGGTTCCTAGGAGCATCTTCTCTACCCCATAGATGGGTTAGAGAGTGTCAACTCCGATTAGAAGGGTAGTCAACCCAACTTTGAGGAAATTGACACTCAAGGAGCATTTTCAAGGTTTTTGTTAACCTTTGAAAATGAAATGGAACTATTATTTACTCCTTGAAAGAGTAGCATGTGTCTATTGGTGGAAAAATTGATTTTATCTTAAAATGGCACAAATTAGAAAAATATAAGAAATACCAAGTTGGGACTTTGGTATTTTCTTAGTGCTACTCTTGTGGAAAAATGAAATATGCCAACATTTGAGGATATGTTTAATTTTTAAGTGGCATAAACAAATCAAGAGAAATAAGAAATGTCAATTTAGGTTTTGGCATTTCTTTGAAGACTCTAGGGCAATCTAGGTTTAAGTTGTAAGTTTAGCTAAGATTTTAAGGATACTTAGATAGTTAATCTAGGTATATTTTATTTATGCTAAATCTTGCCATGATTGTTTGCCCATCATATGCCATGACATCATGTCTATTTTTACATTCATGTTGTATTATAAAAAATCCAAAAAAAAAATACCATGTCATGACATTCATACATCATGTAGTTATAGGAATCTTTCTTTTGAAAGTTATTTTATTTTGATGTATGCCATAACATTATCATGCATTAGTTTAATTCCTTATAATTAAGGACAAATGGCATTTAACAACACTGATTAACAAGTGTTATCCTAGGTGGATGTCTAATATCTCTAAAATGCCTAGATAGATATGCATGATCCCTAGATTAGGGCAAAACCAAAATCTACATTTCACAAAGACTATAAGATGACTTGTATGTGTTTTAGTGCACATTAGATACAAGTGAGATGTTAGGATGATGAACAAAGCTCAAGATGTTGATTTAGTGCATTCTTTTGAGTTTTTAGGTTCATCAAAACACACAGTTATGTGTTTTCCCATCATTGGGAAAGCTAATGTACAAGTCATGTGCATTAAGCCCAAGGAACATGGTGGGATATTGGTTTGAAAATGTTTTCAAAATGATTTTGAAAAACCTTGGTGAAGGCTATCTTTTGATAGTAATCACCATTGAATAGTTTAACACAAACTTGAAGAAAATACTAAAGTTTTTGCAAGTTTTCAAGTTTGTGTCAATCTTTGAAAATATGAAGTATTTTCATAGACTACTATTTTTACTTGATAGTAAATACCCTAAATAATGTCTACACGAAATTTCATGATTTTTGGATTTTTGTAGAAATTTCTAGGGGTTTCTGAAGTTGACTGAAATGAAATTTCAGCAACTATCAGAGCTCCGATCGATCCATGGATCGATTGGAGTGCCTGAATCGATCCGTGGATCGATTCAGAAGGCAAGTCTCCCGCGAGCAGAAGCTCGCTGGATCGATCAGCCGATCGATCCAGGAAGTCTGAATTGATCAGTGGATCGATTCAGAAAGGATCAATCGTTTGGAACCCAACTCCAATCGATCCAAGTTGCTGATCTTGGCTGGGAAAGCCTGATTTCGGCATCGTTAAACCTATTTTAGCTAGGTAACCATTCCAAACCCCTCAATACACATTTGTGTACATAAAAAGGGTGTTTTCATGTTGAAAACAAGGATGGATTGGTTAAGGAAGGCAAAGTTGAAGTTTAGGTTGAGGTTTGTTTCAAATTTTGAACATTTGAACCTCAAAACTTCTAAATTTGGGTTTCCTAAAGGTTTAGGGATTCCAAGTCATTGTTGGTGCAATGACAGAAGTTACCACCATGTCTTTAGGGGGAGGGACTCTTTAAAGACATGAAAAATTATTTTTCATGAACCTTGGAAGGTGGTTAACCTTCCGTTAAGAACATGCTCAAGGTTGAGCGTTTGAACCTTAATGGGGAGTGGATATCCTCATTGTTCAAGTGGTTTCCAGTGGATAATGCTCAAGGATGGGCATTTGCCTACATTGGGGGAGAATGTAGGGTTAAGGATAATGAAGGGTAATGGGATCTTCATTATCATGTTGATCACAATGAGTGAAGTTGTGATCACGATGAGCAACTCTTAAGGGGGAGAGTTTTTCAACAATGGATTTGTTGATGTGTGCCCAATATTGAGGCATGGATTGATGTGTGCTCAAGGCTGGGTTGATGTGTGCCAATAGGGGGAGAATGAAATGACTTGTGAAAGGGAGTAAGTTAGGCTTTCATTACCTAAGAGGGAGTTTGCCCTCTTAGGGGGAGAATGAAGAGCTTAACTTCTGCTTTCATTACCTAGTGGCATGAAGAATGAGGCTATGAGATTAGCCTAACTTACATGTGGGATTGTAAGTGTTATTGTGGTATTGTCAAACATCAAAAAGGGGGAGATTGTTGGTGCAACATCCCTCAGGTCAAGGTTGACCTGGTTAACCAAGCTGAGTCTTGGTTTGGGTTTAGATGTTTGACAATAAGATATTGATTGAAGAAGAGTCAAGTAGGTCAAGGTTGACCGGATACTTGACTGGGAAGTCCTAACTGAGATGTTAGGCAGAATGAAAGTCCTGGTGAGTGAAGCCAGGCAGAAGGAAAGTCCTAGTGAGTGAAGCTAGGTGAAAGTCCTGGTGAGTGAAGCCAGGCAGAAGGAAAGTCCTAGTGAGTGAAGCTAGGTGAAAGTCCTGGTGAGTGAAGCCAGGCAAGAGGAAATCCAGATGGGTCAAAGGGATTGACCAGACATCTGGTGGAAGTCCAAGTAGGTTAAGGGAGTGACCGGATACTTGGCACGAAGATAAAAGTCCAAGTGGGTCAAAGGGATTGACCGGACACTTGGTGGGGAGTCTTAGCAGGTCAAGGGAGTGACCAAATGCTAGGCATGATGTACCAACAGGTCAAGGTTGACCGGATGTTGGTTTGAGAGGCTTGGGACTTTGTTTTGGGCAAAAATCAAGAGTTGGATCGATCAGTGGATCGATTCAGGCCTTTCTCAGCGAACAGAGAGCCTCTGGATCGATCAGTGGATCGATCCAGAGGTCCCAATCGATCAGTGAATCGATTGGGACACTGCTGCTTCGCGCGATAAGCGCTGGATCGATCCAGGCATTTTTCCAGAGCACAGAGGCGCTCTGGATCGATCCGTGGATCGATCCAAAGCCTCCCCGATCGATTGGGAATAATCGAATCGATCGGGATCCGATCGTTGGCGTCGATAAAGGCCGCAGGCGCCCGATTCATTTCAGATCTTCACCAGCTCCTCCACAGCTCTTCTCAAGCTCGAGATCGCCAGTTCTTGAAGGTTCTTGGAGGCTCTTCCAAGTCAAGAGGCGGATCAAAGCAAGAAGAAGAAACTAGGGTTAGGGTTTGTGCACTCATTGTAAGCTTGTAAGCTTGTATTTCTTTACTACCCTTTCTTCTTCTTGTATTGAGTCTTGTAGGGCTTCTCCGCCTTTGGTAGTTACCATAAAGGAGTGTTATTCATAGTGGAGGGTGTGTGCGTTGGTGTGGATCCTTGGATTAGTCACCTCTTGTGAGGTGGATACCAAGTAAACCAACCGTGTTAGCGTTGTGTGAGTGTTTCTGTATTCTCCGCTGCACATCTTCGAAGAAACAAGCAACGCCGACCACCGAGCGAAAGCGACGAGCTATTCACCCCCCCTCTAGCTACTTTTGGTCCTAACACTATACGCAGACACAATATAATGAAGTGAGAATTGAATGGAGTGAATTTGTGTACTCGTATTTGAAGTGAATTGCAGGTTGTGTGAATGAACCAATACATGTTTTTGGTTTTTTATGGCTTATTTTGATCATATTTAGGGAGATTTGTTTTGTATAAACATATGCTGAAATCATGGCTTATTTTGATCAAGGCTTATGAAGTTACCTTTTGTGATGCTCAAAATTACTGAAGTTTAAAAATAATGAAGTAAAAAGAGAAAAAATACTTCACTTTATTCATAAAATCCGAAGTAAAATCTACTTATAACTTCGAAGCAATACAATTTGTTGCTTTAAAATAGTATCAACTACTTCGATTATTACCAAAAATTCTGAAGTAGTATATATCTATTACTTCGATCCAGAACGAAGCTAAATGTAATTTAATCGATAATTACTTCAAGAATTAACGATATATGATGAAGTAAAAGTAATCCATTACTTCATTTTTAACCAAAGTTAAAGTAGGTATATTACTTCACAACAAATACTAAACGATGAAGTCGAAAAGGATTAATTACTTCGGTGTTTTTAAAAACCGACGAAGTTATATGCACTTTTTACTTTGTAATATGTCCGAACCCGACACCCAATACGACTTCATTTTTTCTGGGCCTACGACTTCGGGGTTTATCCGAAGTAAAATGAATCATTTTACTACACGCGTGTCTACTTCGGTAAAAACAGGTCTTTTACTTTAGGTAATCAACGAAGTAAAAAGTCATTTTTCACATAGTGTGTCCTTGCAAGCGTTGTAAAAATAAGAAGTATATGAAATTTGACCAAGTGTACGAGCACTTAATTATTAAGGGGATAGATCCTTCTTACGCTAGTTGGGTCTTCCATGGTGAAAGTTATACCTCACAAAATCAAGACAAAGGTAGTTCTGGAGGAGTTCAAGTAGAGGATGATAAAAGTAGAGAGGAATATCACTTATATAGGAATGTCTTTGTGTCGGAAGAAGAGGTTGGACACACTATATCTGAGACAAAAGATTATGAATTTACTGATTTATTAGAAGATGTAGAAACTCCTCTCTTCCCTAGTTGCATAACTTACACAAAGTTGTCAGCAACCATCACATTATATAATTACAAGTCTACTAATGGTCACACTGATAATAGTTTCAATGAGCTTCTTAAGATCTTAGGTGGTATGCTTCCAGAAAAAAACACACTTCCAGAAACTGTTTATTCAATGAGAAAGATATTAAAACCATTTGATTTAGGATATGAGAAGATTCATGCTTGCCCAAACGATTGTTGTCTATTTAGAAAGGAGTTTAAAAATTTGGACTCATGTCCAAAGTGTGGTTCCTCAAGATGGAAGGTGGACAAAATAACCACCAATGTTCGTAAAGGAGTTCCTGAAAAGGTACTACGGTATTTTCCCGTGATACCAAAGTTAAAAAGGATGTTTACATTAGAAGAAAAGGTTGAAGACTTGATTTGGCACTCCAACCACAAAAGTCAAGATCATATGATGTGTCATCCAGTTGATTCAGTAGCTTGGGATACAATAAATCATAAGTGGCCGACTTTTGCATCAAATCCTAGAAATCTCTGACTTGGTCTTGCTACAGATGGATTCAACCCTTTTGGTGACCTTAGTTCTAGATATAGTTGTTGGCCGGTTATTTTGGTAAATTACAACCTTTCTCCATTGATGTGTATGGCGAAGGAAAATCTTATGCTAACATTACTAATTCCAGGCCCAAAACAACCTAGAAATGATATAGATATCTACTTGGAACCCCTTGTGGAGGATTTAAAAGAGTTGTGGGACACAGGTGTAGAGGCTTATGATGCATTTAACAAGTCAATGTTCAATCTGAAGGTCATTTTGATGTGGACGATTAATGATTTTCCTTCTTATGGAAATCTAGCTGGATGTGCCACAAAAGGAAAAGTTGGTTGCCCAATATGTGGTGAAGACATATGTTCAATGTGGCTTAAGTACAGTAGAAAGTTTGCATACTTGGGTCACAGAAGATTTCTTGCTCCTGATCATCCATTTCGTCAGAAAAAAAAAAGTGGTTTAATGGGAAAAAAGAGAGAAAAGGGAAACCTAGACCTTTGACTGGGTTACAAATTCTCAATGCAGTGAAAGATATTGAAAATGATTGGGGTACAAAACAAAAGAGTGAGACTATCAATACTTGTCAGAAAAAGAGGAAGACGCGGGAGAGTTCAAAAAGATTACAAAAATCAGTTCAAATGTGGAAGAAAAAATCAATCTTTTTCGATTTGTCATACTGGAGTGTAAGTTAATTAACTCTCTATTTAATAGTTTTTAATAATTTTTTATATTCTTGACCTAATACTATGAAATGTATTGATGATTGTGAGAATATCATAGGTACACTGTTAAACATGAAGAAAAAAAAATCCAAAGATGGTGTTAATGCTCGCAAAGATTTGATGCACTTAAAAATTAGAGAAGAATTACATCCTCAACAAAAAGGGGAAAACATGTATCACTTGCCTGCTGCACCATGCACATTATCTAAAAAAGAAATGGATGTATTTTTCTCTAGGTTGAAGAAAATAAAGTTACCCGATGGCTATAACTCAAATATTGGTAATTGTGTTTCTTTAGAAGAGCGTAAATTTATTGGGCTGAAATCTCATGATTGTCATGTTCTACAATTGCTATCAGTTGCATTGAGAAATCTCTTACTGAAAGGTCCACGCAATGCTATATTTCTGCTGTGTGCATTTTACAATGAATTATGTCAAAGAGTGTTAGACAGAAACCGTTTAGAACAACTCGAGGAGAATATTGTTGAAACTCTATGCATGTTGGAAAGGTATTTTCCCCCTGCTTTTTTTACCATTTCGGTTCATTTGACAATTCATTTAGCTAGAGAAGCACGCTTGTGTGGACTAGTCCAATTCCGCTGGATGTATCCATTTGAAATGTAATAAACATTATACAATGAATTGGATTTTGTTATCAACACTTCTTTTATCTAATTTATTTTTTTATTTAGATTTATGAAAATGCTAAAAGGTTATGTGAAGAATCGAGCAAGGCCAGAGGGTTGCATAGCTGAGTGTTACCTTGCAGAAGAAAGAATGTAATTTTGTAGTGCTTTTATTAATAAAGCTGCTAGTATTGGTGTCCGTTCAAATCAGAATGTGGATTTGGAGAATGGATTAGTGGAAGGTCACCCAATTTCTCAAGGAAAAGTCAAGATTTTAGAAGACCATGTGTTGCAAGCCGCACATCGATATGTGTTGTTCAATAGTGCAGAAGTTGAACCTTACTTACAGTGAGTATAGTTAATTGCAAACCCTATTAAATAATCTTAGATGGATTACATAATTCATATATTTTAACAATCACCCTTCAATGATTTTAAATAGGATGCACATTGAGGAGCTTAAACAAGTAGATCATCGTTTCATAAGGAATGAAACGTTGTTACAAAAATAACATATGGAAACATTTGATCAATGGCTATCAAAACATGTTCCTGATACCTCTTCAGGCCGAATTCAATGGCTAGCACATGGTCCAAGAAAGCATGTCATATCTTATATAGGTTATATTATAAATGGATATCAATTCCATACAATTGATGTTGAAAGGTCGACACAAGATAGTGGTGTTTCAATTGAAGCCGATACTGTTTGTCAATCTAGTGCTAATGATTATTCATATACAGTAGGAAGACTATCATATTATGGGGTTATACAAGATATTATTTTACTAGACTACTATTCCTTCAAAGTGCCTGTCTTTAGGTGTGATTGGGTCAATCATGGAACTGGTATTAAAATCGAAGATGGTTTTACACTGGTCAACTTACACCAAGGACTAAGAACTTTTGAAAGTGATCCTTTCATTTTTAGCATCACAAGCAAAGCAAGTATTCTATTCTAGGGACAATGATGAATCAAATTGGTATCTGTTGCTAAAAGCACCGCCTCGGGGTATTCATGACATGAATTTGATTGAAGAGGATGCTTATACGTCATCAACACCTCTTGATGTATCTAGTCTTGATATTAACATTACTGAGAATGAACCATATGTAAGGAATGAGTGTGAGGGAATTGATGTAATTGATCCATGACTTAAATTTTATAGTGTATATTTTATAGTTAATTAGTTCTTTTCAAGTTTTATTCATACTTCATTTACTGTTTTATTATACTTTTCTAGTTGTTTATTTTCAACGATGATCATGTCATGTTGTAAATGAGCAGGTCATTAATTATAAAACATTCAAAAGATGAGAAAAATGGGTAAAAAATGAAGCAAAGCAGTTGTAGATGAAATTAAGGTGATTTTGTATTTTGTTTAAATCTTGGTTTATTTTAATAAAGTATACTTATACATTTCAATCTCTTTATGTTATTTTGCAGGGAAATATAACTTCTAACAGTCCACTTAATTCATCACAAGATTTATACGGTAAAGATGGAATTGATGATGACAAAATTGAAAAGAAAAAGGGGTGTGGTCCATCAAAGTTGAATTTAGTTAGTGGTTAACAAAAGCCTAAAGAACTGGAGCGTAATGAATTTGGACAACCGATTGGAGATAATTCAGTGAAGTATGCTTCTTTCCTAGGTTGCATGATAAAAGAATTTGTGTCATATACATTAGATGGATGGAATGACGTCGATGAAGAAGTAAAGAATAGGATGTGGAATTGTCTTCAGGTAATGTCTTCGGTTACTAAATTTTTCTTGTCAGGTATTATTACAAAATGTAAACATATTTTCATGCATCTTAATGTACAAATGAATTATAATGTTGAGGAGTGGGAAAAAAATCAATCTTTCAAAAGTTGGCTAAGTTATGGCGTGATAGAAAGTCTAAACTACAAATACTCATACGAGAAGCTAATGCTGGTCCAGTGGTTTCACGAAATCTTAGTCTTTTGAAGCCTGAATTTATGGATCAAAATCAATGGGAATTGTTTGTAAAGAGGACACTATCATCTACCTTTCAAGTAAGTATTAATTAACAAATCTTACTTTTAATGGTTAAAGTTTCTTTTGTTATTTTATGTGCTTCATATACATTATTTAGTTTTACATTTGTATTGTGACATTATTTAGTTTTACATCTGTATTGTGACATTATTTAGTTTTACATCAATAGGTTATAGTTAAATAACACAGACAGGTGCTAGTGGAGAAAATACTTGCATCATCACACTCTTTATGCCATTTAATTGGGGGCATCTGTTCTTCAGTTAATAAACAAAACAGCTGCAGTACTAGTGATGTGCCGAGTTGTGGTTTGTGGGGTTGAGGCATCCTTCGTTTCATTCGCTACAATTTGGTGGACTTTGAGTAACCATCTCTTTGCCAACTTCACCAGTTATGTTAGATCCTCCCATGACAATGTTGTGCCAAATCTCCACAAAGCCCATGCCAACCTTAACCTATTTTCCTCAATGGAATCTCTGACTCACCTTGAAGTAACTCTCTATTTGTCCTCCACAGACAACTAACCAAACCATGTCAAAAAATTCAGCTACAGTCATTTGTTGGGATAATGTTCATAAAAAATGTGATTCTCTTTACAGCACATTTGGACCAATGTTTCCCAACAATAAGAGGTCTTAGTGATAATGTTCATCCCAACAGATGAACTGCGTACTAGATTTTTTTTATTTGGTATCACTAATACTCTATTGTTCACTAATAGAGGAGGATTAAGGTTATCACTAATACTCTATTTTTTTATTCTCATGAAAAAAGTGCAAAATTCAGAACAATGAGGAAAAATCAAGACCACATTCACACAATGAGTCGTAGAGGTTATGCCCGTTTGGCTTGCATGATGGTAAAAAATTTTATTTATCAAACTTTATATAAAAGCTTTTACATATACATTTAATTAGTAACATTATTTGTTCTAACAATGTTTATATGTTTTATGCTTAAGGAAAAAGAAAATCCTGCAGATACACCAATTACACGATCAAAAGTTTGGATTGAAGGTCACAAAAAGAAAAATGGAGAACCTAGTAGTCAAGCTATTGGAGAGAAAATGGTAGTAAAACCATCTCTTTATTATTTGTAGAATTTGCAAGAAAAAAATAGATAATCTAAATTTTTTATTTTATCATTTTAAAAGTTTTCTTTTTTTATTTGCAGAAAGAAATAGAACGATGTCCACCTGAATCTCACAACACAAGTAACATTCTTGATGATGCAATTAGTCTTGTATTTGGCAAGGAAGCTCGAGGTAGAGTGCGCGGAATGGGCTTTGGAGTAACACCATCGAAAGTTGGAGCATCTGTGCAACAAAATGGAATTGTTAAACGACTTGAAAGTACGGTGAATAACCTTCAACAAGAAATGCAAGAAATGAGGTTCTTGTTTTTTCAAAATATGAGGCAACAAAATGAGCAAGAACAGGTTAGTAATTAAAAACCAAATATATAATATAAAAAAGTTTGTCATCAATTGTCTTAATTACTTTCAGTTATTTTGTATTCTTGTTAGTAAAATTATCTTATGGTGATATTAATTGACACAATTTGTTTATAAAATTAGGTTGCTAGCGGTGGCATTGGTAGCGGTATAGGTAATGATGTTGGTGGCGGTAGTCATGGAAAAAAAATAGTAATGTAAACCAACCTCTAACTGTAGCTCAGGTAATTATTTTACAATTTTTGTTTTCTAAATTACATATTTGTTATAAAATAGATATGGTAGAATTAATAATTTCATATTGTTATACAGTCAAAAATGAAGGATGTGAGTCATGGAGATATTCGGGATAATGCTAAATGTAAGCTACTTCATTGGTGTGTTGATGGAGATGTGGCAGAAGGTCGAATTGCATCTACAGATCCAAAAGCAAAAGTGCATCACGTTCTTCTTGGTAGATCATGTTGGAAAGTTTGGGTTGATAAAGTTTTTGTAAAGAAGGTGGACCTAATTAGACCAAATGATGAAATGCTTTTTCTCGATGATGCAATAGGAAGTACAGTTGCTTGGTTATCTAAGTTTATAGTTGTGTATGGCTGATATAGATTCTATTTATTTTAAAGTCATATACTCTTTTGTACGAAAGAAATTATGTTACTTAGTGAATTTTGTGTTACTAGTTTTGATTCTTTTACTTAAGTGATGTTTATGGTTGAATGTGATATTATAATTGTTTGAGTTTTAATTTTATAATTGTGTGTATGTGGTATATGTATGTGATATTATAATTTGCGTGTGGTATTATAATTGTATGTAGTATTGTAATTTGTGTGATATCTGTATGTGATATTTGAATGATTAAAACTGCAGCGCGCGATGTGCATTGCGAATGCTCTTAATCACAGCGTGCGGCGCATGCTGTTAATACTCTTAATCGCAACGTGCCATGCATGCTGCTAATGCTCTTAACTGCAGCGTGCGGTGCGTGCTGCGAATGCTATCAATTGCACATACCTACAGTGTGTGGTGCGTGCTGCGAATGCTATCAATTGCACATACCTACAACGTGTGGTGCGTGCTACGAATGCTATCGAATGCTCATGCTTGTAACCGTAGCATGCGGTGCGCACTGCGAATGTTGTTGATTACTCTTAATTACAGAGCGTTGTGCGCGCTGTGAATATTTGTAACCGCAGCATGCGGTGCGTGCTGCGAAAGCTCATAATGGCAGCGTACGATGCAAGCTGTTAAAGCACTTAATCGCAGCGTGCAGTGCGGGCTATCGATGTTTTATGACTTTTAATAGCTTGCAGTTATATAGCATGCAATATGCGCTGTGGATAGCATATTTGCAAGCTATGGAAAGTCATATTTGGTGTAGTGTTGTCTTGTCGTTTATAGTTATTTTCTAACGAAATCGACCAACGATCTCAGGCCTTGAAGTAGGAGTCGTTGTAACGACCCGCCTTCTACTGACTAGGCTGTGAGGCCGATCGCTACATTATGCTGTGCTAAATTACTATTGCGGAAATCTGGAATGATTAAAATTTTACTAAACTGATTACTGTAATATCTGAACTTAATATTCTAGGTGTACCTAGGAGTTGTACACATGCTAGGGAAGATAATTTATGCCTCTCGGATGTCCTGCTAGCTATAATCAGGCATTTCAATCGATCCATGAATCGATTGGGCTATCGGATCGATCCAATGATCGATCCAGCTTGAGACCGGCACGGAGAAAACTCTGGATCGGTCGGCTGACCGATCCACAAGCTATCTTGCTTCTGTATGCGGCTGGATCGGTCTACCGACCGATCCAGGAGTACACTGATCGGTCGGTAGACCGATCCAGTGGCTCACTGATCGGTCGGCTGACCGATCAGTGAGCTTCTGTACTCTCTGTTCGCATCTGGATCGGTCAGCTGACCGATCCAGTGGCACAACCCAATTCTGATCGATCTGTAGATCGATCTGGGTTTCTGATTTCAAATCAGAACCCCTGATTTCAGCACTATTTCGTGCCCAACTCATACACATCAAGTCTATAACAGCTAGAAACATTTTTAACATGTATTGGCTAACATTTTAAACATGATATCACGCATGATTCACTAATTCATGGCATGTAAATGTACTATGTGTAGAATAATAAGGTTCTAACAGTTAACTAATTTTGCTGAAAGTTCTAAGCCATAAATAAAGCTTGTTAGATCCCTAAGATCTTTTATTCCAAGTTCCTGCCCACACACATCCTCGTAGCATTGTCCTCCAGCCTCCGCTAGTCCATCTTTCCTTTACCTTTATCTGCAGTATAAGGAAAAGAAAGTATCTATAAGCTTTCGCTTAGTAAGAAACCATCTACCTCACTAAAACATGCATTCGATGCAATATGCTTTTAAAACATGCTGTTTGAAAGTGCACTGATTAGACTGAAACATGGCATGTTATCATACATAGAAATAAAAGCTAGTCATGGCATACTATCATCTAAACATGTGTAATAAAAGCTGAACATGAACACCAAAGCATGGCATACAAAGCTAACCATAACTATCATGTGTAACAACAAGGAAAACTGAGCTGAACATGAATTAAACTAGTCTGGAACTGAATTCAAACTCAACTAACATAACTGATCTTTGTGAGTTTTGAAAAACTATAATATAATAGATTAAAATACATAATCATACTGCTAATGGGCCCGGTAACTGTACATGCTATGCGCGCATCCTCACTAAACCCGAGGTTGCAAATCCCGAATTTAGCAAGGTTTACTAGGTTATCTAAACCTAGGGACCGACTATGGGAGCCCAGCCCAATGGATATCTAATCATGTACAGTGCCACTACTGAAAATAAAATACTGAATCATAGCTAATTAATTTACCTTGCTTCTACTAGGTTATCTGAACCTAGAGGCGACTGTGGGTGCCCACCCATTGGACCGTAGTCCCATATATGCTGTGGCAAGGCTAACTAAACTATTTAAATGCTTCTATTGCATTTACTGAGCTATTAAAATGGCTAAGTTGCATTTTTCTGTGCTAAATAATTTAATCGAACACTTAGTATGCACTAATTCGCATCCTTGTGCTGAAAGTCTACATATTACTAGACTAAAACATGGAATTCACACGGAAGCTACTTATACTGCAGGTGAGGGGTTTCTTACCTCGTACGCTAATTTTCTTACAACTCTATTCGCTAGAATTCCGGTGGAGACGATCCTTTCGACAATCTCCTCGCTCCAACGCGTTCTTCTCGCGGAGGGGAACGTTCTTGTGCTGGAATCGCTGCCGGAAGGTGCTCTTAGGGCCCTAGGGAGAGAACCCTAGGGTTGGCGCCAAGAGGAAGAAGGAGAAGGAGAGGGGGCGGCGTGTAAGGTGAGGTCTCGGTGGAGAATTCCCGACCCAAAGAAATAAACCAAACCTACTCAAGTTTTCTATTTATTTTAAGTGGGTATTTCGGCCCAACTTAAACTTAAATATAAATGTTTCCCTTTCCTTTCAGCACGGCCCTGCTGGGTTCAACTGGTTACTAGAATTACCCGTAAACCATAGGTCTCGGGTTCAATTCCCGCTTAGGCCGTTTTCATTTTCTATTTATTTTTGCTACTTTCGCTACTCTAAAAATTCTGTAAAAATATCCTAAAATTCCAGAAAAATCATAGAATATTTCTAAAATAGTTTTGAGAATTCTCGGGCGTTACAATCCCCCATACCTTATAAAAAGTTCATCCTCGAACTTAGAATAACTCTGGGTACTTCTGTCTCATGCTGGCTTCTGTCTCCCATGTCGCCTCTTCTGCTGTGTGACTGTGCCAAATAACTTTGACTAATGGTACTTCCTTGTTCCGTAATTTCTTAATTGCTCGGTCCATTATTTGAATAGGCCGACTGTTATAGCTGAGGTCTTCGCGGATCTGTACCGACTGGGGCTCAATCACCTGGGTGGCATCTGGGATATGCTTCTTCAGCATAGAGACATGAAATACATTGTGGACAGCTGACATTTCCTGGGGTAGCTCTAGCTCATATGCTACCTTGCCCACTCTTCTGCTGATAAGGTATGGTCCCACATATCGGGGATTTAGCTTGCCCTTCTTCCCAAAACGCATTACTCCCTTCATGGGAGCTACTCCAAGGAATACTGAATCCCCAACTGAAAACTCCAAAGGTCTGCGCCGTATATCAGCATAGCTTTTCTGGCGGCTATGAGCTATCTCTATCCTCTGGCGGATCTGCTGTATAGCTGCTGTGGTATCTGCCACTAGATCTGTCTGAAGTTCTAGCTCTTTCTGTTCACCACTCTCATACCAGCAGATTGGAGATCTACACCTCCGCCCATAGAGAGCCTCATAAGGTGCCATACCGATAGTGGCCTGATAGCTGTTGTTGTATGCAAATTCTGCTAAACTCAGATATTTGCACCAACTTCCCTTGAAATCTAGGGCACATGCTCGGAGCATATCCTCGAGTACCTGATTTACTCGCTCCGTCTGTCTGCGGATGGAAGGTTGTGCTAAACTTTAACTTCGTGCCCAAAGCTGTCTGTACACACTCCCAGAAGTGTGACGTGAACCTGCTGTCTCTGTCTGAAATAATGGTTCGTGGGACTCCATGTAATCTAACGATCTCCTTGAGATACAACTGAGCTAGCTGTTCCATGGAGTAGGATATCCTGATAGCTAAGAAGTGGGCTGATTTAGTCAATCTGTCGACTATTACCCAGATGGTATCAAAATCATTCGTGGTTCTGGGTAATCCCACTATAAAATCCATAGAAATGTCTTCCCACTTCCATTCTGGTATCTGTATGGGCTGCAAAACTCCCCCTGGTCTCTGATGTTCTGCCTTAACCCTCTGACAGGTTAGGCAGGTGCTGACATATCGAGCGATGTCTCTCTTCATCCCAGGCTACCAAAAATGTTTCTTCATGTCCTGGTACATTTTGGTGGAGCCAGGATGCATCGCATAGGGAGTCTTGTGAGCCTCGTCAAGGATTTTCCTCTGTAGTTCCTCCTGATCCGGAACACATAGCCTGTCACCAAAATACAATACCCCGCTATCTGATATTCTGAACTCTCCACCTTCTGATTCTGCTAAACCTTCCTTGATTCTTTGAATTTTAGGATCCTGCTCCTGAGCTGTCTGGATGTCACCGAGCAAGGTAGACTCTAATGTCATAGTAGAGAGCTGTCCGACTATGAGCTCGAGACCGAAATCTGAGATCTCCTTCTGTAGGGGCGGTGACATGGCTGCTAGAGATAATAGGGTAGCGCTGGACTTCCTGCTGAGGGCGTCTGCTACCCTATTCGCTTTTCCTGGGTGGTAGAGGATATCTATGTCGTTGACCAGTTCTAGCCATCCGCGCTGTCGCATATTCAGATCCTTCTGAGTGAAGAAGTACTTCAGACTCTGATGATCTGTATACACTCTGCACTGAGCTCCATACAAGTAATGTCTCCAAATCTTGAGAGCGAACACCACTGCTGCAAGCTCAAGGTCATGAGTAGGATAGTTCTTCTCATAATCCTTAAGTTGTCTGGAGGCATAGGCGATCACCTTGCCATCTTGCATCAGCACTGCTCCTAGTCCCAACTTCGAGGCATCACTATATATGTCAAAGCTATCTGTGTTCTCTGGTAGAGTCAGAATAGGTGCACTGGTCAATCTCCTTTTCAGCTCACAGTCCTCTGTCCACTGAAATTTTCTGTTCTTTCTGGTAAGAGCTGTCAGTGGGGAGGCTATCCTGGAGAAGTCCTCTACGAATTTCCTATAGTAACCTGCTAATCCCAAAAAGCTTCTGACCTCACTGGCGTTCTTGGGTCTTTTCCAGTTGCTCACAGCTTCTATCTTACTGGGGTCTACCATGATACCATCCTTTGAGATGATGTGACCCAGGAAGGACACTTGATCTAGCCAAAATTCACATTTGGTGAACTTGGCGTACAGCTGATTCTGCTGAAGGTGTTGGTGCAACCTTAGGTCAAGGTTGACCTGGTTGACCCGACTCGAGTTGACTTGACTCGAGTTGTATTTTGATGTTTGACTTGGGAAGATTGTCGGTGCAATCTTAGGTCAAGGTTGACCTAGTTGTGTTGCATGTTGATGTTTGACACTCGTGAGAGAGTTCTATTCTTGATGTGGGACAAGAATAGATGTTTGGGAGATTATTGGTGCAACCGTAGGTCAAGGTTGACCTGGTTGACCTGATTCGGGAAAAAGTCCAAGTATGGAGACTTGGCAACGGAAAAGTCCAAGCAGGGAGCTTGGCACTGGAAAAGTCCAAGTATGGGGACTTGGCACGGAAAAGTCCAAGCAGGGAGCTTGGCACGCGAAAAGTCCAAGTATGGAGACTTGGCACGGGGAAAGTCCAAACAGGGAGTTTGGCACGGGGAAAAATCCTAGTGAGTGAAGCTAGGTGAAGGTGAAAGTCCTGGTGAGTGAAGCCAGGCATTCGGGGAAATCCTGGTGAGTGAAGCCAGGTGAAAATCCTAGTGAGTGAAGCTAGGTGAGTGAGAAAGTCCTAACTGGGATGTTAGGCAGTGTGGAAAGTCCTGGTGAGTGAAGCCAGGCAGTGGGAAAGTCCTAACTGGGATGTTAGGCAGTTGGAAAGTCCTGGTGAGTGAAACCAGGCAAGGGAAAATCCAGATGGATCAGGGATGATCGGACTTCTGGTGTTGGAAAGTCCAAGTAGGTCAAGGGAGTGATCGGATACTTGGCACGAAGAGGAAAATCCAGATGGATCAGGGATGATCGGACATCTGGTGTGGAAAAGTCTAAGTGGGTCAAAGGGATTGACCGGACACTTAGCGGGGAGTGCTAGCAGGTCAAGGGAGTGACCAGATGCTAGGGATGAAGTACCAAGAGGTCAAGGTTGACCGGATATTGGTTTGGAAGTCTTGGGACTTGGTTTGGGCAAAAACCAAGCTCTGGATCGGTCACCAGACCGATCCAGTGATACCTTGTTTTCTCTGATCGGTCTGGTGACCGATCAGATACCGAACAGAAGCTCTCTGTTCGGTTACTGATCGATCTGGTGACCGATCAGTAAGAAAACAGAGGCGAAAAGAAAGGCAGCCTGATCGGTCCACGGACCGATCGGCCACGCGAGAAGGAAAGGAAGGGGATCGGTCTGTGGACCGATCCACCTCTTCCCTGATCGGTCCATGGACCGATCAGGGACGGAACAGAAGCAAAGTTAGGAAATGGATCGGTCTGTGGACCGATCCACATGGAGCCTGATCGGTCCACAGACCGATCCAGGCACTAGCCGTTGCGTCGCAACGGCTAGATTTCTTCTGTGTTTTCTTCGCTTTCTTCGCAGGTTATAAAAGGAGGGCTGCTGCTGCGAGCCTCCTTCTTCCTCTCCTTGATTCTTGCCTCTGATTCTTGCTGCACTTGAGCTTTGCTGAGCTCTCTGATTCGTGAAGCTTCGTGTGAGCTTCCCCGGCTGGTCAGCTGCTGCTGTTCTTCCGTGAAGTTGCTGCTTCGTCAACGGAAACCAGTTGAAGGCAAGCAAGGTGTTTTACATTCATATTGTTTGTATTTCTTGCTGTTTTTCTGTACTCCATTCTTGCTGTTGCAAGAAAGATTGTGGCGAGGTTTCTCCACCCAGAAGGAGTATATATATTAGCCGGTTCTCCGGGGACTCATCCACCGACGGATTGGTAGGCTTCGTCCACCTTACGGACACGCCGAGGAGTAGGAGTTCATCTCCGAACCTCGTTACATCGGTTTGTTTTTCTTCTCCTTAGTTTCTTCCTTGTATTTCCGCTGCGACTAACCCTAACTGTAGGAAGAACGCGAGAATTTGGGGTCGGCTATTCACACCCCCCCTCTCTAGCCGTACAAAGGATCCTAACAAGTGGTATCAGAGCAAGGCCGCTCTTCGACGGATCAACACCCGTGGGAGCAAAGCTAGAGAATGGATCTCTATGGAGAAGACATTACCATTCCACCTTTCTACGAATGCGGCGACTTCGCGTATTGGAAGGTAAGGATGAAGTATTTTCTTATGACTAACATAATGAATTGGTTTTGTGTACAAGAAGGTTTTACTCCTCCGGTGGATGAGGAAGGAAAACCACTTGAGAAGAAGGAGTGGACAAGAGAACAAATTCACAAATCCGAAATCAACGAAGAGGTAACGAGAATAATTGAATTTTCATTGCCTACTAACATCTTGTGTAAGATAGGTTACAACAATGCCAAGGAATTATGGGATAACTTGGCCAAGTACCATGAGGAGAGCTCCACTTCAAGCCATGAAGAGGAGCCTAGTGAGCCAAGTAGCTCACATCATGGAGGGAGCGAATTAGAAGTTGAGGGTTACTCAACATCTAAGGACGAAGAGGAGGAAAGTTCTTCTTCAAGTTCGGAGCAAGAAGAAGAAGCTTCTACCTCCGAAAGGGATGAAGAAGAGAGCTCGCATCCACCCTCAACCCTAGGTAACTCAAGCAATTTAAGTTCAATTAAATTACACATTATGTGCTTTGAGTGTAGGGAACATGGACATTACAAGAGTAAGTGTCCAAAGAGGGTAAGAAAGACTCCACCGGCGCCAAAGGTCAAGGAAGCCGGAGTCCCGAAACGCAAGGGCAAGGAGCACATCGTGTGCTTCCAATGCAAGCAAAGGGGACACTATAGGAGCCATTGTCCGAGGGGGAGGCAACCTCACAAGGGCAAGAGACCGGGCACATCGATAGGGGGAGCTAAGGCAAACCCTAAGGTAACCTCTAAGGTTCATTTTTGCAACTCTAATAAAATGCATGCTAGGAATTTTATTGCACTTGTCGATAATAACAAGCATGATAACCTTAGGAATCAATACATGTGCTTAGGTGCAAAACATGTGAGCCTAGATAAGGATAACACTAGGAAAGCCAACCCTAGAATTACCTCATCTAAGGTTAAGGAGAACCTAGGTAGGAATCCCAAATCAACTAGACACATGCCTAGGAATGCCTCAAAGAAAATGACAAATCAAAAATTGAGGTATTAGAGAAGGAGAATCAAGTCTTGAGGTCAAGACTTGATACTTTGGAAAAGGCTCTTAAAAACATGGAGAAGTCATCTCTAGGGTTTAAGAGTCAAAAACCCAAGTCCAAGGACAAGAAAGGTTTGAGTCACAAACCTAAGTCCCAAATGGTCAAGCCCACTTACCACAATGTTCCATTTGATTATGGAACAAAGCCTAGGGCTAGGAAGACCATTACCAAGGTCACAAGGGGAGTCACCACTAAAGTTGACCTTGATGAGACCCAAATGACCAAGGCTTTAAAGCCTAAGAGGGTCATTAGGAGGTTGCTAGGGAAGTTATCCCTAGTGAATATTTAGTGAACCCAATGAGCTCAAATAGGTATTGGGTTCCTAGGAGCATCTTCTCTACCCCATAAATGGGTTAGAGAGTGTCAACTCCAATAAGAAGGGTAGTTAACCCAACTTTGAGGAAATTGACACTCAAGGAGCATTTTCAAGGTTTTGAGAACTTTTGAAAATGAAATGGAATTATCATTTACTCCCTTGAAGAGCTAAATGTGCCTAATGGTGGAAATATCATTTTTAATCTTAAGTGGCACAATTTGAGGAAAACCTAGAGAAATACCATAATTGGGATTTTGGTTTTCTCTTAGGGATATATGGGCAATCTAGGGTTAGATTTTAAGTTAGCTAAGGCTAAGGATACTTAGATAGAGATTTAGGTATTTTATTTGTGCTAACTTGCCATGATTGGTTGCCATATGCCATGTCATGACATCATATTTAAGTTATGATCACTTGAAATGTCATGATAATGCTTAGGTTATTATATGTCATGCTTTATTTAAGTTTTCAAGCTTTATGCCATGACATCATGACATTGGCACATGTTTTCATATCATTATATGCCATGTCATCATCTCTTGCATTATAATCAATGAAATTGATTTAAGGACAAACATATAATTTGATATTGAGATCAAATTGGTGTTTAGAGAATGCATGAGACCTTAGTCTAAGATACCTAAACCCATATCTCACATCAAAATTGACATGGATGTGTTTGATACACTTTAGATGTGTGTGAGATATTAGGATCATGAGTTAGGATCAAGGTGCATAGTTCTTGTACCTAGATGAGCCTAATTCAAGAAATTGAGGATCATAGGGAAAGCTTGTGTACAAGTCATGTACATCTAGCCCTAAGATTATGGTCCTAAATTCAAATGGTTTTAAAAGCATTTTAAAATTGATTTGAAAAACCTTGATGAAGCTTTCCTAGTGATAGCATTCATCATTGAACTTTGTGATACAAAGTTGAGTTAAAACTTGAACTATTTCAAAGTTTTTGAACTTTGTATCAAGATTTGAAAATGGAAACTATTTTCATAGAAAATTATTTTTCCATGATAGTGTATGATATGAGGAATGTATCCTCAAAATTTCACAATTTTTCGAATTTTCTGGAATTTATTAGGGGTTTCTGAATTTCGGGAGAGGAAAAATCAGAAATCCCTGTGATCAGTGTCTGGATCGGTCGCTGGACCGATCCAGGGAGGGCTGGATCGGTCACTGGACCGATCCAGGGAGGGCTGGATCGGTCACTGGACCGATCCAGAGTGCTGTGGATCGGTCTGGTGACCGATCCAGTGAGGTCTGATAGCGTGCCAATGTGCTGAAATTCGACTGCATGTCTGAAATTTCGGCTGAAAGTTGGTTTTTAGATTTATAAAGGTTTGAAACTCTCCAAGACATTGTTGGTGCAATGGTCAAGGGGGAGTTGGCCTTTAGGGGGAGTTTTAACTATTAGTCAAGGGGAGTTGACTTTTAGGGGGAGTTTTTACTCCTTGAGGATTAGTGATATGGGATTATCACTAAGTGGATTGTTGAGCTTAGTATCAAGGGAAAATAAGAGTTTCAATGAAAGGTATGGGACTTTCATTAGGAAGAAACTCTTGACCTTGATACCCTCCTTTTTCTTTTTGATGTGTGTCAAAAAGGGGAGAGTGTTCATTGGAGGATTATTAGAGAACCTAAGTTAGGTTATCGGTTTAACCTAAGCTAGGGGAAGTTTGTCAAGGAATGTTCGAGGAAGAACATTGGAATACTTTTTGATGTGTGTCAAAAAGGGGGAGAATTATTAGAGAACCCAAGTTAGGTTATCGGGTTAACCTAAGGGGAGAATGTCCAGAGAATGTTCAAGGAAAGAACATTGGACATTGGAAGATGGTTGGAAAACCTAAGTTAGGTTATCGGGTTAACCTAACTTGATTATGATTTTGTCAAACATCAAAAAGAGGGAGATTGTTGGTGCAACCTTAGGTCAAGGTTGACCTGGTTGACCCGACTCGAGTTGACTTGACTCGAGTTGTATTTTGATGTTTGACTTGGGAAGATTGTCGGTGCAATCTTAGGTCAAGGTTGACCTAGTTGTGTTGCATGTTGATGTTTGACACTCGTGAGAGAGTTCTATTCTTGATGTGGGACAAGAATAGATGTTTGGGAGATTATTGGTGCAACCGTAGGTCAAGGTTGACCTGGTTGACCTGATTCGGGAAAAGTCCAAGTATGGAGACTTGGCACGGAAAAGTCCAAGCAGGGAGCTTGGCACTGGAAAAGTCCAAGTATGGAGACTTGGCACGGAAAAGTCCAAGCAGGGAGCTTGGCACGCGAAAAGTCCAAGTATGGAGACTTGGCACTGGGAAAGTCCAAACTGGTGAGTGAATCCAGGTGAAAATCCTAGTGAGTGAAGCTAGGTGAAGGTGAAAGTCCTGGTGAGTGAAGCCAGGCATTCGGGAAAATCCTGGTGAGTGAAGCCAGGTGAAAATCCTAGTGAGTGAAGCTAGGTGAATGAGAAAGTCCTAACTGGGATGTTAGGCAGTGTGGAAATCCTGGTGAGTGAAGCCAGGTGGAAAGTCCTGGTGAGTGAAGCCGGGCAAGGGAAAATCCAGATGGATCAGGGATGATCGGACTTCTGGTGTTGGAAAGTCCAAGTAGGTCAAGGGAGTGATCGGATACTTGGCACGAAGAGGAAAATCCAGATGGATCAGGGATGATCGGACATCTGGTGTGGAAAAGTCTAAGTGGGTCAAAGGGATTGACCGGACACTTAGCGGGGAGTGCTAGCAGGTCAAGGGAGTGACCAGATGCTAGGGATGAAGTACCAAGAGGTCAAGGTTGACCGGATATTGGTTTGGAAGTCTTGGGACTTGGTTTGGGCAAAAACCAAGCTCTGGATCGGTCACCAGACCGATCCAGTGATACCTTGTTTTCTCTGATCGGTCTGGTGACCGATCAGATACCGAACAGAAGCTCTCTGTTCGGTTACTGATCGGTCTGGTGACCGATCAGTAAGAAAACAGAGGCGAAAAGAAAGGCAGGCTGATCGGTCCACAGACCGATCAGGCCATGTCCTGATCGGTCTGTGGACCGATCAGTGACGAGCAAACGCGAGAAGGAAAGGAAGGGGATCGGTCTGTGGACCGATCCACCTCTTCCCTGATCGGTCCATGGACCGATCAGGGACGGAACAGAAGCAAAGTTAGGAAATGGATCGGTCTGTGGACCGATCCACATGGAGCCTGATCGGTCCACAGACCGATCCAGGCACTAGCCGTTGCGTCGCAACGGCTAGATTTCTTCTGTGTTTTCTTCGCTTTCTTCGCAGGTTATAAAAGGAGGGCTGCTGCTGCGAGCCTCCTTCTTCCTCTCCTTGATTCTTGCCTCTGATTCTTGCTGCACTTGAGCTTTGCTGAGCTCTCTGATTCGTGAAGCTTCGTGTGAGCTTCCCCGGCTGGTCAGCTGCTGCTGTTCTTCCGTGAAGTTGCTGCTTCGTCAACGGAAACCAGTTGAAGGCAAGCAAGGTGTTTTACATTCATATTGTTTGTATTTCTTGCTGTTTTTCTGTACTCCATTCTTGCTGTTGCAAGAAAGATTGTGGCGAGGTTTCTCCACCCAGAAGGAGTATATATATTAGCCGGTTCTCCGGGGACTCATCCACCGACGGATTGGTAGGCTTCGTCCACCTTACGGACACGCCGAGGAGTAGGAGTTCATCTCCGAACCTCGTTACATCGGTTTGTTTTTCTTCTCCTTAGTTTCTTCCTTGTATTTCCGCTGCGACTAACCCTAACTGTAGGAAGAACGCGAGAATTTGGGGTCGGCTATTCACACCCCCCCTCTCTAGCCGTACAAAGGATCCTAACAGAAGGGTCTGCAATACTGTTTTCAGGTGCTCTACGTGTTCTTCCTGAGTTCTGGAATAGATAAGGATGTCATCGATGAACACGATAACAAACCTATCTAAATATTCTCTGAATACCCTGTTCATAAGGTCCATGAAAGTAGCTGGAGCATTTGTCACGCCAAATGGCATGACTACGAACTCGTAATGTCTGTATCTAGTCCTGAATGCTGTCTTGGGTATGTCCCCTTCTTTAACCTTCACCTGATGATAACCTGATCTGAGGTCTATTTTAGAGAATACTGCTGCTCCCTTTAGCTGATCAAACAGGTCATCTATTCTGGGAAGAGGATACCTGTTCTTGATTGTAACTTGGTTCAGTGTCCGGTAGTCTATACACAGGCGCATGCTCCCGTCTTTCTTCTTCATGAACAATACAGGTGCTCCCTATGGTGAGTGACTAGGACGGATGAAGCCCTTGTCAAGAAGCTCCTGTAGTTGCTCATGAAGTTCCTTCAGTTCTGCTGGAGCCATGCGGTAAGGTGCTTTGGAGATAGGATTTGTACCGGGAATGAGCTCTATCTCAAATTCGATCTCCCTGTCTGGTGTTAGGCCTGGTAACTCTTCAGGGAAGACTGCTGGGTAGTCACATACGACTCGGACCTCTGCTAGCTGTTGGTCCTTGTCCTGACTGGTGCTGACTAAGAACCCCGTACATCCTGAATCCATCAACCTCTGTGCCTTCATAGCTGAGAGAAACTTCTTGGCCTTTCTCATGGGTTCTCCGACCAATTCGAACTGTGCTTCCGCTTCAGGTTGGAATATGACTTTCTGTTTACGGCACTCGATGGAGGCACCGTATTTGATCAAGAAGTCCATCCCGAAGATGACGTCGTAGTCGGTCATATTAATCACTATCAGATCGCAAAAGAGCTCTCTGTCTGCTATAGTGACCGGCACTGCTCTGAGCCAGTGCGTAGATGCCATGATTTCTCCTGAGGGTAACGTCGTAAGGAACTGGCTACTAAGTACCTCTGGAGGTACTGCTAACTTCTCAGCAAATGCCCTGGATATGTATGAATGGGTTGCCCTAGTATCGAATAAGACAGTTGTACTTTGCTGCGAAATACTAATCTGACCTGTAACAACTGTCGAGGCATTTGCTGCGTCCTCTCTGGTGAGTGAGTAGATCCTCGCATTGGTCGTAGATGGAGGGGCTTCTAATCTTCCCTGGCTGATATGTGGACCATCTAAAGAGGCCTGCATCTGATGTAACTGAGCTGGCTGGCCTCCATACTGAATCGGCTGTGGCTGAGGAAGACTGGTCTTGTTTGGACACTGCTTGGCCATATACCCTTCCTGTCCGCATTCAAAGCATCCTCGTGTGCCCCTACGACAAACTCCCGGATGGAATTTCCCACAAGTAGCACACTTTGGATAACTGGGCTGCTTGCTTGCTGGCCCTCCTTTTGGGTAACTCCCTGGTTTGCGCTTGTTGCTGGAGTTCCCTTTTCAGTTAGAGCCATGGGAGTTGTGGCCCTACTGTTTCTGAGTGCCTGAGCCTCCTTGACCTTTAGCTTCTGAGAGGACTTGCTTCTACTGCTTGATGATATTCTGGTAATGCTCAGTGATTAGAGCACTGCTCACTAATTCTTCTGTGGTTTGTGGCCTATGAACGCCACCAGCCACGTTCATTGCTATTTCCGGCCTCAGCATCTTGAGCATCAACCGGATTCGTTCCCTTTCTGTGCTGACTAATTCAGGGCATAGACGAGCCAACCTGTTGAATTTCTTCACGGCTTCCTCAACTGATAGGTTGCCCTGACGAAACTCAGTGAACTCGTCATAGTGACGGTTGGTGACCCGCACGTGAAAGAACTCCTCAAAGAATTCCTTAAGTCAGCCCATGTCATCTGGTTCACTGGGCGCCCGCTCTGATTCTCTCCCACCACATCGTGCATCTCTTGTCGTAGACGGAGGCGCACTTCACCTTCTCATGTTCGCCAGCCAGAAGCTCCATCGTACTTTCCAGTGTTTTGAACCATGCCCGAGCATCCCATGGTTCATTCTTGCCTGAGAAATTCTCTGCTTGACTCTCCGCCACTGGATCGGATAGGCTTCTGCTGGGGCTACTGGTGCCGTAGGCTGGACTGGTGGAACCTCTAAGACCACTGGTGTCGTTAAGTTAGGCTCTGGGGTGACAGTGGGAGTGTTCTGCTGACTAGCCTTTAAGGTGGCTATTTCCTGTTGTTGTTCAGCTAGCTGCTGCTGTAATTGAGCCACGCCTGCCTCATGCTGGGGCTCAGTGGCTGGTGCCCTTCTAGCTGGGCGTCCTCGTGCCATTTCTAAAGACATGCAGGACATACATGACTAACACAAGCATAATAGAGAAACTATTGTTATCATGTTAACTACTATCATAAACAAGCATGCTTTAGTTATCTATAATAGAAAAGCAATAAACATACAAAGTGAGAGGTATTCTTACTTGGAAGCTGCAGTACAATGCTGATGTGTGTGTAGGAAGTATGGAAACTGCTCTGATACCACTCTGTAACGACCCGCCTTCTACTGACTAGGCTGTGAGGCCGATCGCTACATTATGCTGTGCTAAGTTACTATTGTGGAAATCTGGAATGATTAAAATTTTACTAAACTGATTACTGTAAAATCTAAACTTAATATTCTAGGTGTACCTAGGAGTTGTACACATGCTAGGGAAGATAATCTATGCCTCTCGGATGTCCTGCTAGCTATAATCAGGCATTTCAATCGATCCATGAATCGATTGGGCTGTCGGATCAATCCGAGGATCTAGGACTGGTAAGCTCTAAGGCATTGGATCGGTCCGACCGATCCAGGAGTACACTGATCGGTCGGTAGACCGATCCAGTGGCTCACTGATCGGTCGGCTGACCGATCAGTGAGCTTCTGTACTCTACGCTAACTCTCTGTTCGCGACTGGATCGGTCAGCTGACCGATCCAGTGGCACAACCCAATTCTGATCTATCTGTAGATCGATCTGGGGTTCTGATTTCAAATCAGAACCCCTGATTTCAGCACTATTTCGTGCCCAACTCATACACATCAAGTCTATAACAGCTAGAAACATTTTTAACATGTATTGGCTAACATTTTAAACATGATATCACGCATGATTCACTAATTCATGGCATGCAAATGTACTATGTGTAGAATAATAAGGTTCTAACAGTTAACTAATTTTGCTGAAAGTTCTAATACATAATTAAAGCTTGTTAGATCCCTAAGATCTTTTATTCCAAGTTCTTGCCCACACACATCCTCGTAGCATTGTCCTCCAGCCTCCGCTAGTCCATCTTTCCTTTACCTTTATCTGCAGTATAAGGAAAAGAAAGTATCTATAAGCTTTCACTTAGTAAGAAATCATCTACCTCACTAAAACATGCATTCGATGCAATATGCTTTTAAAACATGCTGTTTGAAAGTGCACTGATTAGACTGAAACATGGCATGTTATCATACATAGAAATCAAAGCTAGTCATGACATACTATCATCTAAACATGTGTAATAAAAGCTGAACATGAACACCAAAGCATGGCATACAAAGCTAACCATAACTATCATGTGTAACAACAAGGAAAACTGAGCTGAACATGAATTAAACTAGTCTGGAACTGAATTCAAACTCAACTAATATAACTGATCTTTGTGAGTTTTGAAAAACTATAATATAATAGATTAAAATACATAATCATACTGTTAATGGGCCCGGCAACTGTACATGCTATGCGCGCATCATCAACTAAACCCGGGGTTGCAAATCCCGAATTTACTAGGTTATCTAAACCTAGGGACCGACTATGGGAGCCCAGCCCAATGGATATCTAATCCTGTACAGTGCCACTACTGAAAATAAAATACTGAATCATAGCTAATTAATTTACCTTGCTTCTACTAGGTTATCTGAACCTAGAGGCGACTGTGGGTGCCCACCCATTGGACCGTAGTCCCATATATGATGTGGCAAGGCTAACTAAACTATTTAAATGCTTCTATTGCATTTACTGAGCTATTAAAATGGCTAAGTTGTATTTTTCTGTGCTAAATAATTTAATCGAACACTTAGTATGCACTAATTCGCATCCTTGTGCCGAAAGTCTACATATTACTAGACTAAAACATGGAATTCACACGGAAGCTACTTATACTGCAGGTGAGGGGTTTCTTACCTCTTACGCTAATTTTCTTACAACTCTATTCGCTAGAATTCCGGTGGAGACGATCCTTTCGACAATCTCCTCGCTCCAACGCGTTCTTCTCGCGGAGGGGAACGTTCTTGTGCTGGAATCGCTGCCGGAAGGTGCTCTTAGGGCCCTAGGGAGAGAACCCTAGGGTTGGCGCCGAGAGGAAGAAGGAGAAGGAGAGGGGGCGGCGTGTAAGGTGAGGTCTCGATGGAGAATTCCCGACCCAAAGAAATAAACCAAACCCACTCAAGTTTTCTATTTATTTTAAGTGGGTATTTCGGCCCAACTTAAACTTAAATATAAATATTTACCTTTCCTTTTAGCACGGCCCTGCTGGGTTCAACTGGTTACTAGAATTATCCGTAAACCATAGGTCTCAGGTTCAATTCCCGCTTAGGCCGTTTTCGTTTTCTATTTGTTTTTGCTACTTCCGCTACTCTAAAAATTCTGTAAAAATATCCTAAAATTCCAGAAAAATCATAGAATATTTCTAAAATAGTTTTGAGAATTCTTGGGTGTTACAGTCGTCATAGGCTCTGAACCAAGTAAAAGAAACCTTGTTTGCATTGCTCCTCATCTCTTTCTATCTTCTGTTGTGTTATTCTTTGTTTTCCGAAATGATTGAAAAAGCCACGACTCCCCCTCTAGCATGCATCGATCCTACAGTTTGGTGAAGCTTTTTTGAGTCTAGTGAATATCTTCCTTGCCATGTTCACCAGTTGCTCTTCTTCGACTAATTCGGATTCAGATTCAGTTTCTGCTCACTACAAGAAAAAAGCCTTACAACAACGGTTTTTCACCGTTGTCGTAGCCCCTTTCAGACTGTTGTTAAAGGCTGTGTTGTTAAAGGGGGTACTCAAAGACAACAGTTTTTAACCGTTGTCTTTGAAGACAAAGACATCAGTTTTTACAACGGTGAAAAACTGTTGTCTTTTCCTTCAAAGACAACAGTTTTTCACCGTTGTCTTTGAGCATCTACCTTTAATAACAGGGTCTTCAACAACAGTTTTAAACTTTTTACGACAACAGTGAAAAACCGTTGTCTTTTTTTGATAAAAAATAAAAAAATATTAAAATTTATTATACAATTTTCTAGTATTATAAATCATTCAAAATACTAAATTTGTAAATAAAATTTAACATATAATTTTCTAACATTCAAAAATAATATTTACAACATTCCGAAGAAATTTCAAAAGCAGCCAACAAAATGACAACGACACTATTAAAACAAAGGTAGAACAACACAACATCCTAATCCTAGAAGAGTAACACAACATCCTAATCTTGATATCCAGTTTTGAAGAGTTGGATCATTTGAACTACTTTTACCATGTACAACACTAGAAGAGTAACAAAACACTGCTTCTTAATTCTCCTAATCCTTCATCTTCTTCATCCTTGCCATGTTTGCATCGTACTTGGATCGAAGTGGACCAAGTAGATAAAGAAAGAAGATAAACTAAATGCCTTCATCTTCTTCATCCTTGCTTCTTAATTCTCCTAATCCTTCATCTTCTTCATCCTTGCTTCTTAATTCTCCTAATCCTCAAACTCCACCTGTAAGAAGAAGATAAAGAAATGTCACTTGATCTAAACTAAATGCCTATGAATAATAAAAAAATCTGAAATCTCATAAAGTAGACTTAATTCATTAATAATGCATCATATTGAATGCCTCTCCATGACTAGCTTAATAGCCTGTGCTATAGACATGTCTTCATTTGTTTCATACCTGAGTTTGTTAGCCTGTAAACGTTGAACAGTCATTTCACAAGAGAAATATTTCCAAGTTATCAGCACTGCAGATATAAGGTTAATAAAGAACTTGCCTCTTCCAGAATGGTTTCAAACACCTTACCAACTTTTTCCACTAGATCTTGAGGCACTTGATGTCCATCACCATCAAAGAGTGCGTAGCTGAAAAAAAGAAGTAAATTTGTCTCCATAAGATTATAGTCTCCATGATCAGTGATATCTGTTAGTTATTCAGTTAACCATTACCTCTCCAAGTCATGATCATAGAAGACAGAATTGTCACCAGAAGTTCGATAAATTGGTAGACCAAGTCTTCCAATCCAAGATGCCAATGGATTCTCGTTGCAGACACCATGCAACCTGAAGTGTCCAAATTTAAACTTCTAGTCAATGAAACTTTGAAGGCTGGCCACAATCCTCTTCAGAAGGAATGAAAACAAAAACATAAAAAAAGAAGCATACCAGGCTGCTCCCATGTCAACAGGAAAACCAAATGAGTAGTTAGTGTGAACTCGACCACCAATTCTATCCCGAGATTCTAAAAGCACAACCTAAGGAATAAAAAATAAATTTCCATGTGATACAAATTTACCCAGCCACTTCACACACTGCATTCATATCATAACTTAGAATCTAATATGTAAAGGCAACTGAAAAAACTGTTAATTTATATCGACATAACACCTAAAAAGCTGCATTTTTCAGTGCATGAGCAGCTGCAATCCCTGTAAATCCACCACCAATGACAATGGCAGAAGGAGAGTGAGATTGCCATGCTTCAGTCTTCTGATAGAATGATGCTGCAAGAAAATTTAAGTCAATATATATATAGATATATATATGTTGATGTGAAGCAATAAAATGCAAACTAGAATATATTTTAACACCATGAAAAAAAACATAATTAATAATAAATCCAACACAAGAACAAGCAACATATTCTGTCATGTTGTATATATATTTACCAAATGCATTTTCCTTCCACATGGTTGAACTCTAAAAATAATTCAGAAAGTACCCCAATAATAAGACTGACAACAGAAAACACCCCAAACATAAAAATTTAGTTTTATTTGCAATTATGACAGATAATCATGTAACTAGCTTCAGTATTCCCACAAAAAAAAGATATGTAACATAACAATATATTGATACAAAGAAAACTAAAGGGATGACCATTAAAGGAAAGAATACCTTAAATAAAATGAATTCAGAAAGTTTCCATAGGCTCTGGATTAATCCTTTAAGTTTACTTTGATCATGAGCTAAATCATTGCAGTGAATAGATTTAAATCGAAGTAGGTAAAATTCCCATTTTGGCAGCCTGTATACCTCACGAAACCCATCTGCAATTTCACACTAGAGGTTGAAATCGAGCTCTTAAAACTCTTTAAACTTGATATACCGAAAGCTGGAATAGAGCAGGAGGCTATACTCACCAGAAAAATCCAAATTGATGCTGGAAATCATTGAAAAAGGGATGAGTAGATTCAAAACTCTACTAAGCTTGAACACCAACATCTCACGACTAGAAGCCCTAAGAATCGACCTGAAATCAGTCAAAAAATTGAAGATTTTGTGACTAAAAAATTACGCAGAAATAGGTCACAAAAAGGACTCTATTTGGGCAGAAACAAGCATAAAAAATATGTAAGGAACAAAACCCCTCAAATGATTTGAAAATGAGGGAGGCGGGGAGGCGAAGGGTGTCAGTGACAATGGCGAGTACGCGGAGAAGAAGTTTGTACAAGAGCAGCAGAGATCTCTTCCTCCATCGCAGGTTCGTTTTCATTAGGGTTTGTGTTTGATCACTGAGTCGCATGTTGAAGAGTGCATGATAGAGAGGCCTTTTAGTTGAGGCGGCAGCGACGCATATGGCAGAAGCGAACCTGAGGCCCATCTAGGATGGAAGGCAGTGGAGCATCTAGGGTTTTCGACGAGAAGATGCAGGAGGAAGAAGTAGAGGACACTTACTGTTAGTGGATTTCATGTTGGAGGTCTTGCCGGTGAGGGCGTCCTTAATGGACTCGTGGACTGCTGCTGCTCCTGCGCGTCTCCGGTGAGTGAGAGATTGTGAGAAAAGAGAAAAGAGGGATGGATTGAGAAGATAAATGGGTGGAATGCGGCGACAAAAAACTTTCGGGGAGAGGGAAAGAAAAAAAGCGGGGCAAAAATTGGCGAAGGGGAAAAAACGGCGAAGGAAAAAAAACACCTGTATTCAACATCACTTAATCGACAACGGCTTTTAAAAACTGTTGTCGTAATCCCAAAAAAAAATGCACATAGACAACAGTTTTCAAAAACTGTTGTTGTAGCATTTAAAAACCGTTGTCGTAGTCTTAAAAAAACATAAATAGACAACGGTTTTTAAAAACCATTGTCGTAGGCCAAAAAAATTGCTAAAAGACAACGGTTTTTGTTAAAACCGTTGTTAAAAGGCAAAAAGACAACGGTTTGGTATAAAACCGTTGTCGTTTGAGTGTTGTTGTAAGGCTTTTTTCTTGTAGTGGCTTTGGGTTTAGTTCCCTATAAAGTACCTGCAAGAAAAGTAATTCCTTTCTTGACCTTTAGACCATTAGTTTGTTCGTGTAATTCAAGCTCGCAAAATAATTCATCTAATTTTAACTTAGAGAGGTTCCTTGAAATTTTATAGGCATCTACAATCGACGCCCATAAGGAGTTTCGAGGGAACGAGTTCAGAGCATACCTGATAACGTTACGATTCTTGATTTAGTGTCCGATCATGTGCAAGCCATTAAAGATATTCTTGATCCTTGCGTGTAGTTTGCTCGCAGTTTCTTCGTCCTACATTTTTATATTAAATAAAGAATTAAGGAGTAGGTCGCGTTTTGTTACCTTCAAATCGGGAGTTCCTTCGTGTAGTTCAATGAGCTTATCCCATAGCTCCTTTGTGTTCTCGTGCTAGCCGACTCGGTTGATTCCTTCTTTTGTGAGTTAGCACTAGATCGTGTTTCAGGCTTTTGAGTCAGTTTGGGCTTTCTTCTTGTCTACTGGACTCTATCTTTTTAGATTGAGTGGTACTTTTATTGCTTCATCTACAGGTGCTCGGTACCCTCATCGGATGGAAAACCATTACTCGATGTTCATCTTTAAGTAAACCTCCATTCTATTCTTCCAATGCAGAAAGTCATTTTTGTTGAAGAGAGGGGGCAAGCGGTGCTATATTCCTCAAGTTGGGCCATTGAGCACTGAGAATAGAAAACTAAAAAGGAGGTACCAAGATTTGGTCTTACATTAGCAGAGTTTGATAAGAGAAAAAATATTAAAGAACTCGAGTGGTGTTGTAACAACATTAAGTTAAAATCAAACGAAAAAGTAGTTATCTAAAGAGATAAAAGTTTACCAATTCAAACAAAATGCGAAAAATTGAAATATGAAAATAACACTGGTTCCCCATGCCAGATTGGTGGTTGTACCAATTCAGAGCAGAACATGCTCTGATACCACTCTGTAACGATCAAGTCACACGCAAGGGGGGCGCTGAATCACATGGTTTTGAAAATTTGTTCTTTTCGATTTTGAAATCTGAGTGAGCGGCGGAAAACTAAGATAGAAAGTGATGTAGAAAAATGAGCAAAAGAATAAGAACACAAGTTTACTTGGTTCGGAGCCTTTGACGGCTCCTACTCCAAGACCCAAGTCCCGTGGACCTATCAATGGGTAATTCACTAAAATACCATTTCTAGAACCACCGGAAGAGGGGATCGAGTATAAAAAAAAATTGGTCGGCTTGAGCTCAGTGTTTGGTAGGCTTCTCAGTGACAGTCGGGCATAGCAGAGTCGTAGCAGGGCAGCAGCAGGAGACCGTAGCAATAAGAAAGTCTTTTGGGCATGTAGAATCCCGTATCGAAGGTATCTCTGAAGCTTGCTTAACCCCTCCTTTTAAAGCCCTTTAAAGGAGTCTCTAGAGCTTATCAGATCCCAAAAATTCTGATCAGATGAGGAGAATTTGGCCTTATCATTTACTATTCGAATCTGGCTGATCTAAGGCACCTCCATCAAGTTGATTCAACACACTAATCTTCTAGAGGCCATATCTTTTGACTCCAAGCTTAAAATCATGCTATGTCAGTTGTCATGCGTGTAAAATTCGAAGATCAACGTTTGTCTCTACAATATAGAGTTAGAATATATGCATGAATAGTTTATATATATTTATGAGTTAGATCCTTCTTACCAAGACCAGGATCTAGTTAGGGTCTCAATTTAGATTTCCGAAATGAAGCTAAATTGAACCGACGCCTACTGTCCCTTCAAATGGGGATGTGTCCTCACTTAGTCACTCTCCTTCGGTGACTTACCTCTACCTACCAGGTGTAGAGTTACCTCCCAGAATCACACATCTGGACTTCGGGAATCAAACATCCTGAACTACTGGAATCACGCATCCGGTCTTCTCTAGTCGAGAATCGCACATCCCGCCCTGCCAGAATCGCACATCCGGACTTCACTCATCGGGAATCGGACATCCCGGCTATCAATCAAGAATAAAACATCCCGACAAGACTTTCTTCCAATTGGGAATCAAACATCCCGACTACCAATTAGGAATCGAACATCCCAAAATCTGTACACTTAGTAAATGCATTAGATCATGAGAACGCCTAACTTAACTCATTTGTCATTCATCAAAACCTGAGTTAGACCATTAGTACAAATTACACCAATAGTCGAGAGTTAAATGTGGATGCTAGTTATGATAACTAGTTCAGTGGTGTGACTCGCTGTAAGACTTCATATGGTTATCTATATATATGGATATGTCTGTGAAGCTCTTACTGTATCTCAAGTGTAAGTTTCCTTCTACTTGAGGTA
Organism: Zingiber officinale; assembly: GCF_018446385.1. NCBI lineage: Eukaryota > Viridiplantae > Streptophyta > Magnoliopsida > Zingiberales > Zingiberaceae > Zingiber > Zingiber officinale. The sequence continues at coordinate 100,407,676 of NC_056001.1, read as the reverse complement.
CACAAGTCATCTTGGTCATGAATACTAATACTTTGACATCTTAAGGAAGCACCTCATTGAGATGTGGACTCGGGATGATTGCGTATAAGTCGAAATGTCCGATCGAGAAAGGCATTGCGTTAGTTGTAGGTAAAATCAATACGAAAGAGCTGAAGCACAAGTTCTAATCCAAACTTGAATCCAAAGAAGAATTGGATTCAGAAGATGACGACAAGATCACCGCCGAACTAGTTAGTCTAGTTCAGAGAATGCTTAAGAAGAAGAAGATGGTTCAATCAAAGAGCAAGCAATAGGGTCTGAGTCGAACCATGAAGCCCGAGTCAGAAGTAACTTGCTAAGGGTGCAATCAGAAGGAACTTTACAATCTAGAGTGTATGAACATAAAGGAAACTAAAAAAAGAAAAGAAGAAGGAAGGTCTTAAATGCAACATGGTCCGAGTCATTGGAAGAGTTGGATGTGGTAGAACAAGCTCAAGCAAGCTTTCTGGCACTACCAGCGCGAGAACAAGTGGTCAAGATCGAGTTCGAGCCTGAGTCTGGATCTGAATCTAAAGTTGAGTCTGAGACAAGCCACAGATCCTTATCCATTTCAAACGAACCAAACAACAAGGTACATTCTCCCCTAGTCGAAAAATTGTATGACATGATTCACTATTTGATGCGCAAGCTAGTCAAGTCCAATGTCTGGGTCAAGTCACTTCAAAAGGAGGTAAAAACCCTTAAAATGGAGACTAACCCAACTTCTTTGATTGAGCAAGTTCAAAGTGGAACTTAATATCAAGTCCAACAATTTGAGGAAGAAAATTCCACTCTGAAAGGTCAAATCAAAGAACTAAAACAATCATTAGAACGATTCACTTTGGGTTTCAAAAATCTTGATATGATACTTGAAAAATAAAACGTTGTATACAATCGATCCAAGATAGGATACAAAGTTAAAACTTGACTTAAATCGTACCTATCAATTATCAATTGTGAATCGGAATACTAGAAACCAAGTCCAAGCATGAGCTATAAATCAAACTTCATTAATCAAGTTGAACAAAACCAATATTAGATCCCCAATAGTCAAATACATTACCTAGATAGATCTTATTGAGGTTATGATCCTGGAAGAGCTAATAGAAACATTGTTTCATTTAGATAAATTTGCATGTTTGTTTAATTTACAGCTTTCTTTGCATGCTTATTTTTCTGCTAAATTTAAAACGGTTAGATAAATACTTAGATTTTATTGATACTTGCCCAACTTAGTATCAGGGTGGGGCGAGATGATAATACGTTAACAAAGCTTGGTTTAGCGAGGCAAGTGGGATAAGAAGTACCCTAGCTACTTGGTCTACTTAACTAAGTGAAACTAACCGAAGCTACCTCATCACATCCTAGACTAGTTATATCAAAGTTTCTCAAGAAAAAGTTAAGTGTATAATTTCTTTAAAAGATTTTATTTAAAAGTGGTTGCTGCTTCAATACTCAAGAAGGCCATTTTGCATCGTCACAACCTGGAAGCTTATTTGGAAATGTGCACTTAACTGACTAATTGTTAAATTTAAATCTGACTAAAATATCAATCAGTCCTTAAAATTCAAATTAAATGTACAAAAATAAAATTAATAATTATCTCACAGAACATATAGGGTTGCTTATTTGAAAAGCTAGAAGCGGAAGAGATGGATGTAAGATTTAAATTTAAACATAATCTTAATAAATTTAATTAAAACATAAACAATTAATTCAATTAATTAAAAGTATTTAATTTTCTTTATAACCTAAAAACATAATCAACTTAATTAATCCTAAACTAACTAACTAAATTAACTAATTCAAAATGTGACTTAATTTGAATTTTTATCTAACTAAATCCAATTAAAACTAAATTCATAATTTTAATTTTTAACTTAAACCTAACTTAAACACACCTAAATGACTCCAAATTAAACCTTAATTGTCAACCTTAAATTAACTTAACTAGAAATTAAATAAATTTAACACTATTAAAAGTTAAGTAATCTTAATCAATTTAATTAAAACTAAAACAATTAATTCAATTAATTAAAAGTTTTTTATTTTCTTTAAAACCTAAAAACTTAATTATCAATAAACTTAATAAACCTTAATTAATATGATTAATATAAGTTTAATTTAACCTAATCCATAATTAATTTAAATCAATTAATTCAAATTTCAATTTAATTTAAAGTTAACTAAAGAATTTAATTCATACTTAATTAATGAATAAATCTTAATTTAATTAAGAATATTAATTAATTCAAATCAAACTTGATAAATTAACCGCAAATTCAATTAAACAGTTCATAATTACAATTAATATACCAAAATTTGAGTAATAATTGTAAATCTTAAACATAATTACTAATTTACTCTAACTTAAATAATTCTGACTTACACTTAATTAATCTTGAACTAATACATCTAATCATAATTAATCCTTAATCAGTTAATCCATACTTAACATTTTAGTTAATTCGAAATCAAATTTAAAATCAAATAATTTAACCTTAACTAAATTAAATTAAACTTCATTATTAATTTAACCTCACTTAATTTAATTAGTTAATAATCAAGCTAAAACTAATTAGATCATTATATACGTGACTCACAGGAAGAGCTAAAATTAATTAGATTTAATTATTATGATAAATGATGGAATAGTCCAGTGAGTAGTAAAATTTGATAAAAATTAAGGAAAAAATAAATTAGATTTAAATAAAATATGAATATACATGTAAACTCATTATTAATTATGCATGTTTCCACTCTAAGATCTTTGAATTTCTATTTACTATACATTATTTCATTGTATAAATATTGAAAAAACAGTAGAATCTTTTTTAAAATTCTTTTAATTTTGAAAATGTTTATTCAAAATTAATCATTCGTTTTCCTTTTACAGAGACCATTGCCAAACAAAGCAAAAACATCAATCTCCGCCGGCTCCAACAAGAATCCATCCCATAAAAAGATTCATCCCATAATTATCCAATGATTCATCCCATAAATAAGATTCTATTCCATTCCATTCCTCATTCCCAATCAAACAATGAAGCCAAGTTTCAATTGTCTCTTCCTCCTCCTCTGTTTCCTACACTGCGTGGCATCCAGCACGTTGAGGCAGAGAGATGCGCTGAACAAGTTCTACTTTAACAACAGAGTAGGGAGGTCTTCTTCTTCTTCTTCATCTTCTTCTTCATCTTCATGGGCGAGCAATCTTCTTTCGGTGTCCGGCCTGAAGTCGAAGGTCTACGACAATAGCGGGCTGAAGGAGGGGGACAAGGTTGTTCGGCTGCCTGGCCAGCCAGAAGGGGTCAATTTTGATAGTACGCGGAGTATGTCACAGTTGATAGAGCCAACGGACGGGCTCTATTTTACTACTTTGTCGAGGCTGCCGAGAATAGCGAGTCGATGCCTATTGTGCTCTGGCTCAATGGAGGTATGGAAATAATAGAAAATGACGTTGCTTTTCGATCGATAGAGTGGTGATTGTTGTGGCGTGGGTGAGTGCAGGGCCGGGGTGTTCATCACTTGGGTATGGCACCATGGAGGAGCTCGGGCCGTTTCGAGTCATGAGCGATGGCAAAACTCTATATAGGAATCCCTACGCTTGGAATGAAGGTTAGGATCATATGTCATCGTCATCGTCGTCATCATCATCATGATCATATATGTGTGTGTTATTTCCTAGAGCTTAGGGAGTAGAGTGAAAAAAGGTTTCTGTTTTGGCATTACCCCGAGCCACTGACGTGCATCGTGCAATGCAGTGGCGAACGTCTTGTTCTTGGAGAGCCCTGTCGGCGTCAGCTTCTCCTAGTCCAACAACACGTCAAACTACGCCAAGAGTGGAGACCGTAGGACGGCGACCGACGTGCTGGTTTTTCTCGTCAACTGGTTCGAGCGGTTCCCAGATTATAAGGGGAGGGACTTCTTCATCACTGGCGAGAGCTACGCCGACCACTACGTCCCCCAGCTTGCCCACGCCATACTCCACCACAAAGATTTCCTCATCAACCTCAAAGGCATCGCGGTAAGCAATGAATCCCAAAATCAGTCAGTCAGATTGACCCTCTCTCCTTTTTATTGCAAATTAAATTGGGAAATATGGATCTCGATCAATTTCAAATTGATTTTGGATGACCTAGATCGCGAACGTGGTGATCAACAAGGAGACGGATAGCAAGGTGACATTAGACTACTTCTAGACGCACGCGTTGATCACCGATGAGACCATTCGCGCGATCCACAAGTTTTACAATTTCTCGTCGGACGCCCGACAGACCACTCCAGAGTGTGACAACGCGCTCGATGAGGCCAGCCTCGCCGTTGAGGAGTTGGATGTCTACAACATATACGCGCCACTGTGCTTCTCGTCGGGCATGACACCAACTCCAAAATCACCCTCGGTTTGTCTCTTCCGAACATCATTACATTTAATTATCTCCATTTTCCTAGTATTTTCATAGCCAAATTAGATCGAATCGATTTGACCTGTTAACTCAAGAATCGGAGTTCATCGTATTCATGTTGGATAGCTACAAGGAGCAAGCTCTAACTAAAGCTAGAATTTGCCCAGAATGAAATGTCATATTTAAATTCTGATGTAGATTAAGAATTTTCACTCAATCATATCAATTGTGAATAGAACTAACTAACATATTGAAATGTCATACTTAAATTCTAATGCAGATTGAGAATTTTGATCCTTGTACTTCTAATTATGTGGAGGCATACCTTAACAATCTTGAGGTACAGAAAGCTCTACATGCCAATATCACAAAGCTCAATTACACCTGGTCTGGTTGTAGGTATATACATATCTCATAAATATAATAATAATTTTATTTTTCTTTTAAACAAAATAATGAAATTCAACTCATTTATTTATATTTGTCTCCATGTAGCCAAGTGATACTAGTTGGTTAGATCAGCCTTCCACAATGTTACCAATTATTCACGAATTATTATCTAATGGGATTAGGGTTTTAAAATACAGGTAAAAAAAATCATTAGATGTCTTCATCATATCATAGGGTGTGAATCAGCTTTCCATTTCAATACTTTCATTTAGATAGGTGTATAAATTTTGTGGTCCTTATGCACATTATGTAAGTAAAAATAGCATATATAGATATATCAATTTAGCAAGTATAATAGCTTTAAGATTTCTGCATAACATATGTCATAAGACAAAGATATCGTTCATTAGATTGCGAGTGAAGGGGTTTTCGATCAAATTTTGTCCCTAACTAAGCGTTGGCTGGGTTTGTGCAGCGGTGACTTTGATGGAGTTGTTCCTGTCAAGGCCGGTCCTAGACTTTGAAAGGTCCGGTGCAAAAAAAAAAGGCCCTTTAAATTCAGATAAAAAAAATAAAATCGATACTATATAATAATTCATCAACAGAACACATAAACTAAAATCCATAATAATGAAAACATTATATTCCATATTGTTAATATTTAGTATTAGAAAATGAAAAATAATTATTACAATTAACTATGAAAAACTGATCTTCTTGCAGTTTTATTTGCAAAGTCATCGATCAATTTTTCATAATTGAATTTTTCTAAAAACTCACTCTCAATCGAAATCATTGCTAATGCATTCAATCTTGTTTGGGTCATGGTTGATCTCAAACAAGATTTCAACAACTTCAATTTAGAAAAACTTCTTTCTGCAGATGCGACAGTCGCCGGAATAGTTAATAATATCCTGTATGCAATAAATGAATTCGGGAAACAATTTATTCTTTGCAAAAAAATTAGTATTTCACTTGCTGTTTTTGTTTCCTTTGGCAGGATATGTTGTATGATTTTCAGTTCTTAATATAAGTCATCTCCATCCAAATCTGAAACATTTTGTCTTGTACCATTTTTTCTTTGTAATTTCCTTTCAAGATTCTTACAATGAGCTTTCAAGTCCTCATCAATCAATGAACTCAACTTTTCAATTGTGAAAAGTGTTGGGATCTTAGATGGCTAGAGGGGGGTGAATAGCCTCTTCAAAAACTTAAACAAAACTTCTACACAGATAATTGTTAGCACAGCGGAATTAGACAACTAAAGGAAAGAAAAACACAAGCACACTAACACTAAGATTTACGAGGTTCGGGGATAACTTGCCCCTACTCCTCGGCGTGTCCGTAAGGTGGACGACTCCTTGATCTTCGGTAGATCGCACTCCGGATAACTTCCGGCTACAAATCCTCCTTCTCGGTGGAGTAACCTCCCCACAACGTCTCAAGAAATATCTAAGTTAAAGCACGAGACTTACAGAAGCTCGGTGGCAAAGGAGAATAAAAATGCTTACAACCACGCGAGGATCAGTAGCAGAACAGAGATCGCAGTTCACCCGAGAGCTCAAGAACTTCGCACATAGCACAGACTTTTTTTTCAAGCTTTCTTGTTATCGTTCTATTCTCTCCTCTCGCTATTTTTACTGCTTCTCAAACCTGATCTCTGCTGTCACCGATCTGGTCCAAAACTGCGCAAATCAGCGCTGCAGCCAATCCCTCTTCCTCCTTACCTGGTTCTCTTAACTCACACCAATGATATCACAGTCATCACTGGCGTCTTCTGAGCTCGAACCAATCCCCAGGAGTCAAGCAGATCGCAGCCCAATCGCAATCAGAAACCCAGTGAACGTTGATGCCTCAAATGCATCTGTTGCAGCAAATCACAGTGTAAAGAGCACTTGTCTTCTTGTCTTAATGAAGCTCAATTTGAATTCAACCATGAGAGTGTGACCTGCAACCTGCAAGCTAAAAAGACTCACAGCAGATGGTTAAAAACAGATGGGTGAAAACAAATACGGCAATCAGAAAAAGTGCATGCAAAACAAACAATACCGTGGATCGGTCTGCAGACCGATCCACGCTTTCTGGATCATCGCTGATCGGTCTGCGGACCGATCAGGCACTAATCTGATCGGTCCCCAGACCGATCAGATGTCGCTCTTTCCAAATACGCGCAGCTTCTGATCGGTCTGCGGACCGATCAGGCACTAATCTGATCGGTCCCGAGACCGATCAGATGTCGCTCTTCCCAAGCGCTTACAGCCTCCTGATCGGTCTCCAGACCGATCAGTAAAATCACAGTAGGCTACTGATCGATTTCTGATCGGTCTGCAGACCGATCAGTAATCGTTCAGTAGCCTCAGGTGTCCAAGGTTTCACTGGATCGGTTTGCCGACCGATCCAGCTTCTCGACTCAGTCCTGGTCGAGCCCTCTCTGACCTAGTCCGGAGAAACGAGCTCCCTAGCCCTCTCCGACTTCATCTGGTCCTAGAGAACGAGCTACCGAACTCTCTCTGACTCCGCATGCCAAGTTTCCTTCTTGGACTTTTCAACACCAGATGTCCGATCACCCTTGATCCATCTGGATTTTCCCTTGCCTGGCTTCACTCACCAGGACTTGCACCTAGTTTCACTCACTAGGGTTTTCACCTGGCTTCACTCACCAGGACTTTCCAACTGCCTAACATCCCAGTTAGGACTTTCTCAATCAGGTCAACCTAGTCAACCTAGATTAGTAATTAATCTGAGTTAAATATCTGATACAAACTTAAATCAGTGTCAACAGCAAAACAACATCCAGGTCAGACTGTATCAACAATCTCCCCCTTTTTGTTGTTTGACAACACGATTTAAGTTTAGATCAGAAATGCTCATATACCCATAATTTTAGGGAAATCAGGATCCTCCCCCTAAGACGGATATACCTTAGTTATCTTCTCCCCCTTTTTCATATTGACTTGATGAAGTCAATTCATCACTTAACTTAGTCGAATAGGTGCGAATTAGGTAAGAGGATTCAAAAAAACTCAATGTCATCCTCTCCCCTTAAATCGAAGTCATCCTCTCCCATTAAATCAACCTTTCATTCATTACTAAACTTAGTTATCTTCTCCCCCTTTGTCAAACACCGAAAAAGGAGCGAACAAGGTAAGATAACTTAAAGAGCTCCCCCTTAATCCATACTGTCCTCTGCTTAATCCCCCTAGAATTCCATCTAAGTGTATTTTATGACAGTAAATGAATAAAGAAATAAAAGACATATGAAAAGTATAGTAACAACCAAGAAAAGAACAGCAAATATATAAGGAAGAATGAGTAGCATAACAGTAAGTAGCATACAACCAGGTCAGACAAAAGTATCTAGCAACCATCATCCAAAACATACAATCAATATGATCATCAAAAAGTATCAGTCATCTTCCTCAAGACGAGGAACATCTCCAGTGTCGGCTGGAGGAATATCTTCCGGAGGCAGGATGCTGCTGCTCGAAAGTGTATGGTCCGGGTGGTGCTGCGGAGGTGGGTATCTGGCCATCCACCCTCGAAGCAGTTGCTGAGTCACCAACTGCTGGCTGCGCAGATCGTCGTAGCGCTGGTCAATCCGTATGCGTAGTCCATCGAACTCAGCAGCCATCATCTCCTCGTGGCGATCAAAGCGACTCTCCAGCTCGACGATCTGCCAGCGCAGATCAGGATCGTCCTCGCCAAATGCAGCAGCAGCAGCAACCTGTCGTCGAGGCAACTCACCTAGTGCCCTCCCATCCTTCCACCTAACTGCCCCATCCTGTCCTAAGATTCCAGACTTGGAAAATGCACGTTTCCCAAGTCGACAATCCTGCCTAACCATCTTTACTATCCTTCCCTTAGAGACGTCAATACCCAGGGTCTCAAGCCAGTCAGTAATTACATGCCCATAAGGCATATAGATGGTGTAACCACTTGGCTCGCTATGGGATATGATAGAAGTATAGACACTCGACATGATATCAAAGTCAAGACGCCTACGCAACCCATAAAGCATCAGACAATGATACGGTCGAATCTCTGCCAATGGTTTAGAGGTAATAGGTAGAAGACAGTTTGTGACAATTTTGAAAAGAATGTAATCAGGAGCAGAAAGGCCAAGGGCTGCAAATGTAGGAAAATCGACATCTAACTCATCTAATCCATCCGGTCTCGGATGTCCAAAGAAGTACTCATAAATCGAGTCAGATGAGACATCAAGAGGATGAGGCACGGGTTCAGGCAAAGCAGGATAGAATGAGAACACCGTCCCCGAACACATACGACAGCCTAAATAACCAAAGAAGGCAATTAAGCTGAAATCAACGTTTTGCTTAGCCACTCTTGATCTATAACTACCATCAATAGTCTGATGAAGGTTGTTATAGAATTCAGAAACTAGGTTAAAGTTAATATCCCTCTCTAAATATACCAAGGAATCAAGTTTATAGTAGGTTATGGTCTCCGTAATCGCTGGACAAAACTCATTCATGTAGTTTTTATCGACTGATCTACATGGGAGCAACTTGAAGGTCCTTTCCTTAAAGGATTTTTCAAACTGTTGGTTGAGGAATCTCCCCGAACTGGACGGTTGAGGTCAGGAGGTTTCTTTGGACTTGGATTTATCTTTGGACTTGGAAGTACCCTCACCTACTGGTTTCTTCCTAAGGGGTTAGCAATGTGGTAAAATGGGGCAATGAGTGAGCACCGGAGCCACCAACAATCAAGAACCGAGACAACAGAACAACAGAAGATTCAGTGAGAAATGAAAACGCAATGCCAAGTTCTAGAGAGGTAAAAAGTTACCTTGGTGCCATTTGAACTTTAGGCTAGGGCTTCCGAGGGCTAGAGCTTTGGCTAGGGTTTGGCGTGCAAAGAGAAGAGAAAGGGTGAGCTGGTGGGAAGAGTCGGCTAGGGTTTTGCGTGAACGAGGAAAAGAAGGGATCGGGAGGTTTTAAGGGTTTAGATGGGTGTACAGTGAAGAAATGATCGGACGGTTGTCCGATCAGAAGGTATCAGAAGCCTCCTGATCGGTCCCTAGACCGATCCAGGAACATCCTGATCGGTCCACGGACCGATCTGGAGACGATCAGTACTCACTGATCGGTCCCTTGACCGATCAGCGAGATTTCTGATCGGTCCCTTGACCGATCAGCGAGATTTCTGATCGGTCGGTAGACCGATCAGAGATTGATCAGTGGCTTTTGTGCCGAATTGATCTGATCGGTCTCCGGACTGATCAGGGAACTCTCTGATCAGTCTGTAGACCGATCAGAAAGGGATCAGTAGCGGGCTCGAGCGTTCCAGGCTGACCTGATCGGTCCGTAGACCGATCAGTGTCTGATACTAGTATCTCCCGTAATTTCAGTAACTGAAAATAGTAATTTCAGTAACTCGTGTTTGATAATTCGTGGAAGTTTCTCTAGGAAAACTTCCAAGTTCAGAGCCTAGAACCTGGAGGATCGACAAGCATAACTCTTACCTAAAAGTTATGGTCTGAACTTGTTTATAGCCTTAAGGTTGCAAACATTAGAAAACAAACAACTTAAGGCCTGAAAATTGAAATTTTTCACCTTTGTTATGTACAGTTTCAAGTTTGTCAAAATATATTCAAAATGCTAGAATTACTTCAATAGCCTGTCTTATTTTTCATTCAAAATCATTTACAGCCATATCAAACAACCCATTAATCAAAATCAGATCAAATCTAGGCAAAGGCCCAACCAAGTTTCCTTGGTTGGAATATATGAGTAAGATCTAGGAACCAATTACACATGAATTATGTAATGGTGTTCCCCATACTCAATTAATGTCTCTTCAACCTAATTATTCAAGAGATGCATGATACATTTTGAATAATTTGGTTGTTCCTAGCATCTCACCCCATTTCTAGCAAACAAAAATATTTTGTTAAACCTTATAGTTTGTGTGAGATGTTCCCAAGTTGCCCAAATTATTGTCCCAATTACTCTTGTCATTTTAATAGTTCTTATTGATCATGGTGAAGTTCTAATGACCTAAGGAGCCAAACACATTCCCAACTCCCTCCTTAAATGACTAAATTCATTCTCCGGAAGGGGTTTGGTGAAAATATCAACTAGGTTTGACTTTGACTCAACATATGTGAGTGCAATGTCTCCCCTAGCTACGTGATCTCTTATGAAGTGATGACGCACTTCAATGTGTTTGGTCCTCGAATGATGGACTGGATTTTTAGTTAGGTTGATCGTGCTAATGTTGTCACATAGCACTTGTACACCCTTATAAGAAAGTCCATAATCCTCTAGGGTGTGTATCATCCACAACAACTGTGATACACTCTCTCCCATGGCAATATATTCGGCCTCGGTCGTGGAGAGAGCAACACAATGTTGCTTCCGACTTGACCAACTAACTAAAGATGAACCTAAAAATTGGCAGCCCCCACTAGTACTTTTCCGATCCAATTTGCACCCAGCATAATCGGAGTCGGTATAACCTATCAAGTCAAAAGACTCAGTACGTGGGTACCAAAGACCTACTCTAATTGTGCCTTTAAGGTATCTCAGAATTCTCTTAACTGCAATTAAGTGAGATTCCTTGGCACAGACTTGATACCTAGCGCACATGCCCACAGCAAAGAGTATGTCCGGTCGACTAGCTGTGAGATATAGAAGACTACCAATCATGCTTCTATATTGCGTTAGATCAATTGGTTTTCCACTCTCATCATTGTCAAGGCGAGTGTTTGTCGCCATTGGAGTGGACACTTCCTTAGAGTCACTCATATTGAATTTTCTAAGCATCTCTTGAGTGTATTTCGTCTGATGGACATAAATTCCATCTCGAGTTTGTTTGATTTCAAGTCCGAGGAAGAATGTCAACTCTCCTACTAGACTCATCTCAAACTCACTTTCCATGTGAGAAATGAATTCATTCAAATAGCCCTTGTTATTTGAGCCACAAATTATGTCATCGACATATACTTGGGCTACAAAAATGTTTTCACCATCTCTACGTAGAAATAGTGTTGGGTCTATTTGACCTCTTACAAATCCCTTCTCTAGTAAATAAGTTGACAGCCTTTCGTACCAAGCTCGAGGTGCTTGTTTAAGCCCATAAAGAGCTTTCTTGAGCTTGTATACGTGGTTTGGAGCTTCGGTACTCACAAACCCCGGTGGTTGCTCAACATAGACCTCTTCTTTGATGAATCCGTTTAAGAAGGCCGATTTAACGTCCATTTGATAGAGCTTGAAACCTCTATGTGCAGCAAAAGCTAGCATCAAACGAATGGACTCTAATCGGGCCATGGGAGCATAAGTCTCATCATAATCGAGACCTTCGACTTGACTATAGCCCTTGGCTACAAGTCTTGCCTTGTTTCTTACAACTTCTCCCTTTTGATTTAACTTATTTTTGAAGACCCATTTAGTTCCAATAATGGTGGTCTTCTTAGGTCTAGGAACTAAGTCTCACACTTGGCTCCTTTCAAATTGACCTAACTCATCTTGCATAGCTAAGATCCAATCAGGATCGTGCAATGCCTCATCAACTATTTTTGGTTCAATCTCTGAAATCAATGTGACTTCATTAGACTCATTTCTAAAGAATGACCTAGTCCTAACCCCTTGTTGGATGTCTCCCACAATTTGGTCTTGGGGATGACTAGTGGCTAACCTAGACTGCCTTGGTGTTGGCGGTGCCTCATGAGTGGTCTCACTCGGCACAGGCAAGGACTCAATATCAGGCAAAGGATCAGATTGAGTTCTTTGTTGCCTTTGCTCATCAACATCAGAGTCAACTTCGACTCGTTCTTCATTTTGATCATTCAAACTTAGATTTCTAAGTTCAAATTGAATTTCTCCTACATCCCTTGGTTGATCATTTAAGTTAGGGATTTCTTCAAAAGCTACATCAGAGGACTCTTCAATCAATTTAGTCCTATTGTTGTAGACTCGATAGGCTTTGCTGGTAAGAGAGTACCCGACCAGTATCCCTTGATCAGCCTTAGCCGTGAACTTCCCAAGATGATCCTTGGTGTTCAAGATAAACACCTTACAACCAAACACCCTAAGATGTTTAATTGTAGGTGGTTTCCCAAACCAAAGTTCATGGGGAGTCTTTTCTAAAAACCTATGTATTAAAACTCGATTTTGCACATAGCAAGCTGTATTCACAGCTTCAGCCCATAAGTAGCTCAGTAGTGAGTACTCATTGAGCATGCTTCGTGCAGCCTCTTGTAGGACTCGGTTCTTTCTCTCCACAACCCCATTTTGCTGTGGGGTCCTTGGAGTAGAGAACTCATGCCTATATCCCTTTTCTTGACAAAACTCTAAAAACCTATGATTTTGAAATTCCCCACCATGATCACTTCTAATGGTTTTAATTGTTGTCGATTTTTCATTTTCAGTTCTTCTACAAAAGGAAATAAAAATATCTATAGTTTGGTCCTTATGTTTCAAAAAGAAAGTCCATGTGTATCTAGTAAAATCATCAACGATTACCAAGCAATATCTACTTCCATTCAATGATATTACACTATTGCAATCAAATAGGTCCATGTGCAATAAATCTAAAGCAGTAGATGTACTTACAGTGCTTTTACCTTTATGAACACCTTTTGTTTGCTTACCCTTTTGACATGCATCACATAGTTTGGTCTTGTGGTACTTGATGCTGGGTAAGTCTCGCACTAATCCTTGGTTGGCCAACTTCCGGATGTTCTTCATGTTTACATGTGCCAACCTTCTATGCCATAGCCAAGACTCTTCTTCTTTCGACATGAAACACTTAATCAAAGCATTAGTAGCACTTTTAAACGATACTTGATAAATATTATCAACCCTTGTGCCTACTAGTATCAGTGTCAAGTGTGTCAATGTGTTTAACCAAACATTGACTTGAATGAAATTCAATTGTGTAACCCGTATCACACAATTGACTGACACTTAGGAGATTAAAAGTCATCCCCTTGACTAGAAGGACATTCTTGATATGGAGACATTCGGATATATGAATGTCTCCAACTCCTACAACCTTAAGGCTACCATTATTGCCAAAAGACACATTACCTCTACTTTTGTTTTGAATGGTTGTATACAGTGATCTGTCCCCGGTCATGTGCTTGGAGCATCCACTATCAACAAACCAAGTTGATAGATGCTCCCCCTCGACCAATGCCTACAAGACACGGAAGATAGAGGTTTTAGGTACCCAAATCTTGGGACCTAATGCTTCTACAACAAAAGACCTAGGAACCCATGCCTTGGTCATACCTTTCCTAGTTCCATGAGCCCTAGAAACATGTGATCTACTATTTTGAGTTCTAGACATTAGAGAAATGAAACTCGACTCCTTGGGTTGATACCCTAGCCCGGCCTTGTTGTAGACTGCCCTTTGGGCATTTAGAATCATGTCTAGAGTCTTAGAGCTAGTTGAGAACTTCTCAAGCATTTTCTTGAGTTTCTCAACCTCACCCTTTAACGTCTTGTTCTCATCCTCAAGGACTTCTAGATGTAGGTCATCGACCTCATCTTCCCTAAGGGTCCTTAAGGTTTTTACTTCTTCTTTTAACACTTTATTTTCTATTTTTGACTTTTTAAGCAATGTAGATAAGTGAGTGATAGTCTTATAACACTTTTCTATATGAGAAGAGGTTACCTCTTTATCATCCGACGATGATGAAGCCGCGGTTGAAGCGTCGCTCGAATCTCCCTCACTTTCGGAGTCCGAAACCTCCCTTGCCATGAGTGCTAATTGTCGGGTGCTCTTTTCCATCTTCTCTTCTTCCTCCGATGAGCTTGATGAGGACTCATCCCAAGTGGCCTTGAGAGCCTTCTTCTTCTTGACTCTTTCCTCCTTCTTTTTGGCTCGTTCCTCCTTCCTCTTTAATTTCGGACACTCACTCCGAATGTGTCCTTTCTTGCTACACTCATAACATATAACATTAGATTTATCAAAATTTTGATCATTAGTTTTACCTTTTCCTTTGTATCTTCGGCTTCTTCTCATAATCCTTCTTACGAAGTTCGCCATCTCACTTGATGATGATCCACTTTCATCATCGGATTCGGAGGAAGAGGTGGATGAGGAAATCTCCTTTTCCTTCTTCTTTTCCTTCTTCCTTCTTTCATCCTTGCTCTTTGGTCCTGCAAATAAAGCAATACCCTTCTCTTTTTGACCTTTGTTAGCAAGCTCATGAAGTTCCATCTCACAGAAAAATTCATCTAGTTTAACAATGGAAAGATCCTTGGATACCTTGTAGGCATCTACCATAGATGACCACAAGGCATTCCTCGGAAAAGATTTAAGAGCGTACCTTACTAGATCGCGATTCTCCACTCGTTCGTCCACAGAGTGTAGACCGTTGATGATCTCCTTGAATCTCCCATGAAGTTCACTTACCGTTTCATTGTCCTTCATGGTTAGATTTTGGAGCTGATTTAAGAATAGGTCCCTCTTGGCAATCCGAGAATCTTGAGTTCCCTCTTGGAGCTCGATGAGTTTGTTCCATAGGTCTCTTGCACTCGAGAATGGACCTACCTTGACGAGTTGGTCCTTGGCGATTCCACATTGCAAGGTGACCATAGCCTTGGCATCGGCTTGTGCTTTGCGAAGTTGTTCGGTAGACCACCTTGACGAATGGAGTTCCTTACCTTCTTCATCCTTTGGTGGTGTGAAACCTTCCTTGACTGAGAACCACATGGCAATGTCGGTCTTGAGGTAATACTCCATGCGGCCCTTCCAATAATGAAAATCTGCTCCTTCGAAGTAGGGTGGTCGATTTGTGCTAAAGCCTTCCTTCATAGCCATCCTTGTTTGCTCTTTTGGGTGTTAATCCGAATCAAAGAGCCCCTTGCTCTGATACCACTTGTTGGGATCTTAGATGGCTAGAGGGGGGTGAATAGCCTCTTCAAAAACTTAAACAAAACTTCTACACAGATAATTGTTAGCACAGCGGAATTAGACAACTAAAGGAAAGAAAAACACAAGCACACTAACACTAGGATTTACGAGGTTCGGGGATAACTTGCCCCTACTCCTCGGCGTGTCCGTAAGGTGGACGACTCCTTGATCTTCGGTAGATCGCACCCCGGATAACTTTCGGCTACAAATCCTCCTTCTCGGTGGAGTAACCTCCCCACAACGTCTCAAGAAATATCTAAGTTAAAGCACGAGACTTACAGAAGCTCGGTGGCAAAGGAGAATAAAAATGCTTACAACCACGCGAGGATCAGTAGCAGAACAGAGATCGCAGTTCACCCGAGAGCTCAAGAACTTCGGACACAGCACAGACTTTTTTTTCAAGCTTTCTTGTTATCGTTCTATTCTCTCCTCTCGCTGTTTTTACTGCTTCTCAAACCTGATCTCTGCTGTCACCGATCTGGTCCAAAACTGCGCAAATCAGCGCTGCAGCCAATCCCTCTTCCTCCTTACCTGGTTCTCTGAACTCACACCAATGATATCACAGTCATCACTGGCGTCTTCTGAGCTCGAACCAATCCCCAGGAGTCAAGCAGATCGCAGCCCAATCGCAATCAGAAACCCAGTGAACGTTGATGCCTCAAATGCATCTGTTGTAGCAAATCACAGTGTAAAGAGCACTTGTCTTCTTCTCTTAATGAAGCTCAATTTGAATTCAACCATGAGAGTGTGACCTGCAACCTGCAAGCTAAAAAGACTCACAGCAGATGGTTAAAAACAGATGGGTGAAAACAAATACGGCAATCAGAAAAAGTGCATGCAAAACAAACAATACCGTGGATCGGTCTGCAGACCGATCCACGCTTTCTGGATCATCGCTGATCGGTCTGCGGACCGATCAGGCACTAATCTGATCGGTCCCCAGACCGATCAGATGTCGCTCTTTCCAAATACGCGCAGCTTCTGATCGGTCTGCGGATCGATCAGGCACTAATCTGATCGGTCCCGAGACCGATTAGATGTCGCTCTTCCCAAGCGCTTACAGCCTCCTGATCGGTCTCCAGTCCGATCAGTAAAATCACAGTAGGCTACTGATCGATTTCTGATCGGTCTGCAGACCGATCAGTAATCGTTCAGTAGCCACTGATCGATTCCTGATCGGTCGGCAGACCGATCAGGTGTCCAAGGTTTCACTGGATCGGTCTGCCGACCGATCCAGCTTCTCGACTCAGTCCTGGTCGAGCCCTCTCTGACCTAGTCCGGAGAACTGAGCTCCCTAGCCCTCTCCGACTTCATCTGGTCCTAGAGAACGAGCTACCGAACCCTCTCTGACTCCGCATGCCAAGTTTCCTTCTTGGACTTTTCAACACCAGATGTCCGATCACCCTTGATCCATCTGGATTTTCCCTTGCCTGGCTTCACTCACCAGGACTTGCACCTAGCTTCACTCACTAGGGTTTTCACCTGGCTTCACTCACCAGGACTTTCCAACTGCCTAACATCCCAGTTAGGACTTTCTCAATCAGGTCAACCTAGTCAACCTAGATTAGTAATTAATCTGAGTTAAATATCTGATACAAACTTAAATCAGTGTCAACAGCAAAACAACATCCAGGTCAGACTGTATCAACAAAAAGAAATCCAAAAAGATCTTCATATTCCTCATATTGCTCAAACCTTTTCTTCAATGACCCAATTGTTTGATCTACTATGAACAAGAAATAATGAACTCTAAAAGCTTCCTCAACAGATTCTTGAGATAGTTTCGAAGACTCATATGTAACCTCATCAAAATTCCTTTTTCTATATATTTGTCTTTTTTCAGGAAAAACAAGATCAATCTCCATTGTTGAAGCAAGTTCTTTTGCTATATTGATAGCTTATCCAAATCTCCAGATTCTCTATACTCTTCAAAAGAAGCAATTAACCCCTTAATCTTGGTCATAGCAACGTCAATAAGCATGTTTTCAGATTGTAAGCTTTTGCTAACATTATTAACTTTACCCAATATCTCATACCAAATAATCATACCCACTAAAAACTCAAAATTTTCAAGTTCAAATGTTGCTAAAGACTTAGCTTCACTTCTTATTTTAGAGTTAGTGTCTTTTTCTTCTGCAACTTGAAGTAAAGCTTCTCTGATTTGTTGAGCTTGAAGTGCCACTGCTTTTACACTTTCAGTACGACTTTCCCATCGAGTGATTGACAATGGCTTGAGAGTTAAACCTTTTATCGTTACATGATCTATCAAAATCTTCCACCTCTTTGTAGAATGAGAAAATATTGTATAAATCCGTTCTACTACTCCAAAAAAGTCTTTCGCTTTTCCACAGGAATTTGCAATATCACAAAGTGTTAAATTCAAACAATGACAACCACATGGAGTATACAATGCTCTAGGATTTATATCCAACAATTTTTTTTGTATGCCTTGGTGCCTCCCTTTCATATTTGCCCCATTATCATATCCCTGCCCTCTCACATTATTAATATCAAGATCAAAACTCTTTAACACATTTTGTAGTTCTTCAAAGAAGTCTTGTCCTGTTGTATCATCCACTTTTAAAAATCCCAAAAAGTATTCTTCTACTTTCATTAGGCTTGTAGAAACATCAACACATCTTATAACTAAAGTCATTTGCTCTTGGTTACTAACATCAGGAGTGCAATCAAGTATTACAGAAAAGAACTTACCTTTTTTAATGATTTCAAGAATAGAACTCTTTATTTGAGAAGCTAACAAGCATATCAATTCATTCTGAATTTTGTGGCTAAGATAATGATGATGTGTATTTCTTTCAATATGTTCCCTCATCACTGAGTCCCACTCAGCAATCATCTCAATAGCAGCCATAAAATTTCCATTGTTATCATCATAAAGTTTCTCATTACTACCACGAAATGCTATATTTTGTTTAGCCAAAAATTTCACAAGTGAAATTAATCGGTGTAATACCTTCCTCCAATGCTCTTTTGCCTTCTTGATTTGATCTTGAACAGCATGATCAATTGTTGTACCCTTCATTAACCTGATACGCAACTCAGACCAACTAACATAATAATTGATATGCTCAATACTTGTCTCGTGTTCTTTAAGTCTGCTATTAAGATGCCCTCAATCACAGTATCCCTCATTTGCTAGTTGACTTGGTTGAGGCCCCCTTTTGAACAACTTGCAACAAAAACAAAATGCTTTATCAAGTGTTTGTGAGTAGACCAACCAATCTCTATGGTGCTTTTGACCATTTTGCAAAATCCGAGTATAGAAATCTGAAGAGAATCATCTATTTGATCTATCTTTGGGACCTTTCCCTGTTAATACATCTCTTATAGGGCCCTTTTCCACTAATTGATCCTTCCACTTAGGATTTAAATTCTCCAAATTTTTAGGATCAAAAATGTCAAGTGGAATTGATGAACTTGGTTCTTCATTCACTTCATTAATAGCATCATCATCACTTTCAGAATAATTATTTTTAAAGTCTAAATCATCACCACTTTCATTGTCTTCAATCTCATTCACATCTCCCTCTATATCATTTTCAATGGCTAAGCCTTCATGTAATTCATTACCATTGTTTTCTTGTTTTTCTTCATTAACCAAATCTTCAAGTGATGAATTTTTTGATTCTTTGACAATAAATCTGTCAATTGCCCCTCTTTGAGACTCAATAAATTCTTCAACTCTTTTTCTTTTTTTTTCCGTTTATCATGTCCTGATAGATACTTCCTAGTATCAGACATTCTAATTTTCTATAAAAAAAAAATCAAACTCTCAAACAACCACTTATTATAGATATTAGACAAGCATTTATTATAAAATGTTCATTTTGCAACTCAATTTCCTATGAAAATGAATCCTTGCTCCATGGAGCTATTGAGAAACACAATCACAAGTTAGTATGAATAACTCAATCATATATGCACATGAATGTAAGGTAGATAGGTAAAATTCTACAAGCTGATAAGTTGCAAGTTAAGAGTTTGATATCTTGCATTTCACATTTGTACAATTAGAAATCTTGCAATAGGGACTTCATTTTCTAAAAATGAGAAGTAACTTTGTAGATAACATATTAACATTTATCATGGAATAAAACAACATGCTAATTGCTAAGTAAAACATATGAGAAGGAAAAATATGATTCATATGAAGATAAGTGTACTATCAAATAGTCTTTGTATATAATAATTATTTACATTGAAATGAAAGTTGCACCTTCAAATCTAATTATTGTAGTAAAATGTGAACAAATTAATGGACTTCAAATTACTAGTTTAGACGATACATTAATCTTTGTTTGAGTAACTAATGGATCATTACTGCTACTCATTGATCTCGAAGTTGCAAGTTGAATCTCTATGAAAGAAAAATTATTTTTACAGCAACCCAAAAAAAAATAGAAATAATGCACACTTTGTCCACTAGCATATGGAAGCTTTCTGTCTGTGTGAATTCTCATCAATTTCTGCTGGAAAATTGATTTCTATAATTAATTAATTAATTGACTAATAACAAGAATAGAATTAATTTTCTCAGGTGAGTGAGAAGTCACAAACTGAACAAGGCTAATTAGATTCACACCAGCAAAATCCAAGAACAATTTCTAGGGTTTGGATAATTGCATAAGTGCATTGTAAGCGTGTAACAGAAGAAAATCACATATTTGCATGATTGTGCAAGCTAATTGCATGTCATCCTACAATCGAACATGTAAATAAATAATTAGCTTTATTTAACAAGTAATACTACCTGCCTTCGGCGAATTGTGCGAGCCTTCAGCGAACAGCGAACAGCGAGCCTTCGGCGAACAGCAAAAGCAGAAAAGGCGGCACTTTTAGGTTTAGCGAAGATGGAGGGGCAGTGGTTATTTTTTTAGCACTTTTACAAAAAAAACCCATAATAATTTATAATTTATAAGTAGATCCTTTTAATTAAATTTTTTACATGGGTTAAAGTGGGCCCTCTAAGAAATGGGGCCCTGTGCATTAGCCCCATGTTGACCGCATCAGGGCCGGTTCTAACACAGACAATCGCTAACACAAGTCTTTTTTACTTTTTTCAGAATCTTCAGCAACTCCTACTCCAAGGTCCACACTCATGAAGTACTTTCGTTAGACAATCACTATCACTTTGAAAATGTTTATAAAATTTAAGTACAAGAATTATTAAATACAATACCGACAATAGAAGTAATTACTTGAGCATTAGTTGTCGGAGTAGCCTTTGGGTGTCATCAGAGTCTTCTCAAAGCAACATGCAAGTACGAAAGTTGGAGTGAGTGATGTCTTGAAGCTTCTGCTTGAAGTCCTTTTTATAGGCTATTTTTGGGCTCCCGGACCACCCACGGGCGCCTCCAATAAGGCCTAAGACCTCGCTGACTTATCCTCCTCCGAGCGCCTAGACTGCCCCCGGGCGCCTGGAGTACTGACGCGGCTACACCTTAATAAAACTCTCTCTAAAAATTTATCCATCTCTGAGTGTTTAAACCTGTCCAAGCGCTTAGACTATGGCGTATGTTGGTTAATCAGTGTGTGACATCTCAACTCGATTAGTCTCCCGTTCGACCCCTTTCCAAGCACTTGGACCAACTCCGAGCGCCCAGACCTTTGAGCCCCTAGAGCCCCTTGTTCAGCCACTTTGCAGCTTTGATTCCCTACAAAATACGTTAGTCCAAGCAATAAAAATTACTATGCAAAACAGAGTTTACACATAAAAAACATGATAATTTATGACTTAGATCCTATCTTCCCGAGACTAGGATCTAGTCATGGCCTCATCTTAGATTTCCCGAATGGCTCTAAGCTGGACCGTGCCTATAATCCCATCGGGATGCATCCTCACTTGATTTCTCTCCTTCGGTGACTTACCTCACTTACTATTTATAGTCCATTATCTTACCTTTTGACCTACCAGGTCTTCTCGCTAGTTGTCAAGTGTTAGTCTCCGCAAGTGTACGGAAATATCGCAAGTAATATAAAAGATTATCGTATCCACAGGGACTAGAATAAGCACTAAGAATGTCTCAAAGCGAATTAGCTAGACAACAAATCAATGGATTAACAAAGTCTAAGTGTAACTATGAAAAGTAAACAAAAGATTGAAAGAATAGGCAACAAGAATAAAGGCAATGATAAGGGATATTCTAGGAGTTTTGGTTTCTTTGTAATGTTCTTTAATGTAAATGATCTACCAAATCTTTTTTCTCAATTGTCCATCATTTGTAGAAGGTTGTCGGTTCTCTCTTGCAATAGAGAACCGACCTAGGATTGAAATTCATACCTAGATTGATCAATTAGGAATGAATCTATGTTGTCCTTACATGGGCTTGCCTGTCACGTGCGTCCCTCGGAAAATCAACATAGGAATCCGTCACTCATCAACCCATCAAGATATAAATATTAATGCATAAATCTATCCTACCCTCTTGAAATACCTAATTTTCCCTTCAAGATAATCCCTCAAACGTCCTTACACGGGCATGTTCCTATCACGAAGATCCCTTGGAAAATTGAATGAAGAATTACCTCTATAAGATCCATAAGATATCCAAACATTCAATCAAGCATGGTAATTAAGCACAATCACAACATTCCACGCAAGATCAAATAGATACAAAACAGGACAAAATCATAGAAATGGGAAATTGGCATATCCATAAGAGTTTTACATCAAGATTTCTTTACAAATACTCCCTCCATCCTAGAACAAGAGATCTACTCCATAAATCGAAGAAAGAATCCAAAAGAAACAAAGATTATAAGCATTTCTAATCCCTCAAATCCAAGAAAGGAGAGAAAGAAAACTTATCTACGGAGAAGAATGGTCTTTGGATCCAATCCTTCCATCTTGGAGTCGAATCGGTGAAGATCTTCCCTTAGATCGCCCAGAAATCCACCCAAGAATGGAAGGAATAGTCCAAATCTTCCTTTCTCCCAAAGGGGAGAAGATCCCCTTTCAAATCAAGGAGGAAGGCTTATATAAAGGCGAGGTTTGGGCGCCACACGGCCCCGAGGCACGACCGTGTGAGGTTCACACCGCCTGCCTCACTCCCCTCTCTGCACAACTCACGGTCGTGGCACACCCTGCATCTGCTACCTTCACATGGCCTTGTAGATCTACATGGCCTGAGCAGTCTCTGGCACTGGAGATCTCGCACGGCCGTATAGTGTACACGGCCAGGCCCTTCATGGTCTCTGGAAACCTCACACGGCCGTGTAGATCTACACGGCCATGTAAGTCTTCAACACTAGAATGCTAGTATGACCGTGTACTGCACACGGTGTAACAACCCAAATTTCCCTATTTCGAGTTCTAATTATCCTTAAAAATATTTGGAAATACTTTTAAAATATTCTAGAGATTCTTAGAAATTTTTAGAATATTTTTATACAATTTTTGGAAGTCGTTTGATATTTTTACAAAACAAACCGTACCTTAAGTTAATTCGGCTGACCAGGTGTTCTGGCGGCTGTTTGTGATTAAGAAAGAGTGGAATTATATTTAAGTAGGAGTTAATAAATCGGAAATAAATAGGAACAAAAGGGTTGCGGCCGAGATTCGAACTCGCAGCCTCCGACCGAACCCAAAGCCTTAAGCAAACCGAGTTAGCCAAGTGATCAAGCGGTTCTTTCGTGAACAAATCAACAGCGAAATATATTTATGGAGTTGATAACAGAAATTACCTTAGGTTATAAAAGAGGGCTTAAGTGATTTTCGAGAAATTAAAAAAAAACTAACTTTTCCCTTCTCCTCTCTCGGCGACGGCGTTTTCTCTCGGGCAAAAATGCAGCGAGCAGCCCGGCGTCTCCGGCGGCCGGTGAACGCCCCTCTCTGTGAAGTCTTCGCACCATCGAGCCCCTCTCGTCAAGAAGAGCAAGTGGGCGCAAGGAGAGGTCAAGAACTTGAGTTTTCTTCGAACCCTAGAAGCTGTAGAGTCCTCTTCTCCGGTTGTAAGTCCAAGAATAACGAGGTAAGTTGCTACTCACCTGCAGTAGGATAGCTCCGAAGTATATTCCGTACTCCTCTCCTTGTTTCCGAAGTTTAGAGTAGCTATGGAGTTGTTTTTTGTTTCTTGTTAGATTCTGGTTTTTCCGAAGAATGAGGTATAGAACGGAGCTTTGAGGTTTTCTGCTATGACCATTAATTCTGAACCTGCTAGGTTGAATATGAGATCACCGAATTTGCTGTGGCACTGATCATCTTTGAGTTGCCTGCATTATGCTTGATGATAAAGTTAAATACTTGAAGTCTAAAAAGCAAGATGTCGATGGAGCTTGTATATTCCTTCTTTGTATGTGGGATAATTCCTTTAAGATGCATGTAGTTCACAAAAAAAAAGAAATTGGCCTTCTTTCTTAGTTTATAACTGCAGTAATGGCCATATTAGGAGCACATGTAACAAGTCTATAGATCAAGCAAAATCTGATGGTAAATGTATGAACTATAACAAAAAAGGAAACATGATAGATAGAGTTTCTAGTTTTTCCTTTGTTGTTTGAACTTACCTTGCTGAGCATGTTTTGTTTTCATTTACCCTTAGTTGATCATGTGCGGATTTCATTAAGTTATAATGTAGAATTTTATTAAGCATTTTTATTGAGCTTAAGTGCAGATTTTTATAAGTATAGTATGCAATGTTTCAATTGTTTTTAGTTCTTTTTAGTATGAGATAGTTCTATGCTTTTAGGTTGCTTGTGACCTTAAACAGATTCAGTTTTGTTGGTTTAGCTTTAGAATAGCTAGAGATTTTTGAGTAGCATGCATTCTTTGCTCTCTTTCTTTACCTCTGTTGTAGCAAGATTTAAGTTTTAATTCCAACAAGTTTTAGATTTAGTTTAAGCTTGTATGATATGCAGACTTTCGTAAGTATTGCTTGCAGATTTTAGATAAGCTTAGTATGCAGATTTGTTAAGCTTAGTATGCAAATTTTAGATAAGCTTAATATGTAGATTTTTGTTAAGCTTTGCATACAGATTTATGTTATGCTTTGTATACAGATTTTTGTTTAAGCATTTCAGTGTTAGAATTTGTTTAAACATTTCAGCTTTGTAAGAGACATTCTTTTATAAGAAAAGTATAAGAAAGATGAAGAAAAGTATAAGAAAGATAAAGAAAAGAAAGAAAAGGCCAAGGCTTTAAGTAGATCCCGAAGTCAAGACTTTAGGGATTTTGGCACACAAGGTGCTAAAGAAAATGCCGAGGCATTATATAGAAGTATTAAAAGATAACAAGTATTTTACTTTTATCAGTGGCACTGTGTTGGACTCTCTGTCCTTGGGCTGGGCTCCCATAGTCGTCCCTAGGTTTAGATAACCTAGTAGTAACGGCTCGGCCGACGGTCGACGGTCGACGACCATAGGGTCGCCAAATGGGCCGCCGAATGGGTCGGGTCGTTACAAAAGTAAAAGCACAGTTGTCGGGCCCAAGAGAAGTTGATTATTATTTTGAAGTATTATAAGTATAAGTTTTTTTGAAAGTTTTACATAAGTATAAAGTATTAAAGAATAAGTCTTTAAACAAGTGGAATAAGATTCAGAAGGTGTTTAGAATTCAGTAAGTTTAGTTCTTTATTCTACCATGTTTATCTAGTGGATGAGTAGTTTTCATGTTTACCTATTAGATGAGTAGCATGATTAGCAATTAGAATTACATGAGTAGATTTCTTAGCTTTTCTTTGCTATTAGTTTGACATGAGCAGTTATGTTTATGCTTTATTTCTTTTTAGAGCATATAGTTTTTAGTTCTTTTCGTATACATGCACATTCGTGTTTTTGTGAGTTAGATAGCGCTTACTAAGTAAATTTTGCTTATAGACTACACTTCCTCTTACTGCAGATACAGGAAAGGAAAAGATATAGAAAGGAAGGCGACAAGGTGGCGCGGATGGTGTGTGATGCCAGGACTTAGAAGCCTTGGGACTTAGTTTAAGAATTTACTAAGATTGTCATTTATTAAGAATGTATTAGATGAGTCATTTAGTCTTCCACTGTTAGTTAATTGTATGTTTTTATTTTGTTTCCGCTATTCATTACTTGCATGATTTGATTTCATTAAACTGCGTGGTGATGTTATTCCTTTTGTGTGTTTGATATGTGTTCCAGCCGCCTGTGGCTGTGTATATTATGTTATGTATGTCAGTTTAAGGTCACCGGTACAGGGGAGACTTTGCCGAAATTTTTCGGTAGGGTTTCCATGTGATTTTTAATCATACCGGTTAAGTAGAGTTAGTAGTTAAGTAATGGTCATCCTTAGAGAGTAGTAGTAGTAAGAAGGGTGGTCGTTACACACGGCCTACTCCTGTTGGCTCCATAATTTGACACAATCGTGTGAGGTTCACACAGCCGTGGCAACTTCCTTCTCTGTTTTAGCCACATGGCTAGAAATCTCCACATGACCAGGGAAACCCCCCGTGGCAGGGCCGTGTGAGGTTCAGGAATGATGCCTTCCTCCTTTTCTTTGCTTACAGATTTGGCCTTGAACATGAAATCTTCACCAAATTCGACTCCTGTGTACAAAAAATACACAAAAGCATATCTCTGAACAAAAAGAGTAAATATGCTAAAAGGAAAGCTGGAAGTACGAAAATAAGTAGACAAAGCATGTACAAAGTATGTGAATGTGCGTCAAAATATGCTAACAAGTGTATATAATTTACGCACATCACACCCCCAGACTTAAACCTTTGCTTGCCCTCAAGCAAAATGTTGCAATCTAAATTCATATGCTCTACAATGTTCTCATATCCCTAATGCATTCTCCTAACTCTATCAAAAGGTTTCATTAGTAAGCATGATCATGAAAATAAGTTAAGTATCGCTCAAGCATAAGTACCATGTGCACAGTGCGAAAACAACTCAAAACTCTTCAAGTTTCAATTTATGTCCTAGTCAAGTCGTCATCAAATTTGAATTCCTAATGTTTCCAGCGATAGACAAATAACCAGTGATAGGCACTTACTTGCCAAACACTTGGTTCATATTTCTCAATCAACCCATGGTCTCAAAGGCGTGCTCAATCTCAAGAGAAGCTAAGCAGTCATTTCCCCAGTAACCTAACTCGGTCTCAAAGGGGTGACTTGCTAGATTCCACTCACGACAACTATTTTTTATATCCCTTATTCACTTTTTTCCTTTACTTTTTTTTTTACATTTTTTTTCATAAGTATTTGCATTGTGCAAATCTTATTTCACAAGTGTACTTTTAGCACAAATGTTGGGATATTTTGATTTTTCCAAATCGGCTTACATGATTTGAGCCTCATCCAGTAACCAAAATGAAGTTTGAGAAATTACCATGGAAACCAAGTACTAAACAAACAAGATGAATCATGACTATTTCAATAATATCAATCATTCAAGCATCAAGTCAAAGTGTAGTGAAAATAAGATCCTTAAGGTCAAGCCAAGACTAAAACTCATCTCCATAAGATACTTAGATTACATCATGCTACTCAAGATAGAGAAAAGAGGTACACTAGGCATACTACTAACATTATTTGAACATCATGAATCTAGATAATGAACATGCTAACATTTAATCTTGAAGATAAAAAAGCATATAAGTGAAGTTTGATGTTCTCAAGATGTATGCCACAAGATTTCAAAAGACAGTCAAGTGACTATCAAAACAAGCAATCAAAGCAAGACAAACGAAATAAAGTGCAAAACAAAAACTAAACATGCAGAAAACAAGCAAAAACTGAAAACTAGAATGCAAAAAGAAATCAAGTTTGACAACCCCCAGACTCAAACTTTTCATCGTCCCGATGAAATCAATATGGTGGAGGTGGAGGTGGAGGTGGAGGGGGACGAGGAAAAGGGTGCCTACGACGTGGTTAGCCAATGGGAAAACTAGGAAAACCTGGAGTTTCGCTCAGGATTATATGATACTCAAACAAAGCATCTACTTGTTGGCTAGTGACACTCATGCTTTGCATAAAATCCCTCATTCTAGCTTGATCCGTATCATAATCCTGGACAAATTCGGCCACTTGACCCTGAAAGTTCCTCGTGAACTGAAAGTGCTCTTATACTTCTCTAAACTGATTATCTGATAAAGAGAAGCGACCTTCCAACATTCTTCGTTGGGCATCATGCTTCTCATGAAGCGATTCTAGAGAAGTACGAAAATCAGAAAAATCAAATCTGGAGGGACCCGTACCATAGGCAAAAGACTGCCTAGCAGGATCTGGATGTCCGGAAGGCTGCGGGTATCCAGATGTCGAGGGCTCAATATGTGGCCCAGTATCTCTGGATATAGAGGGAACATTTTCAGGATCTGAATCAGTGATTACCCAATTAGCAGAGTTGCTAATTGAAATTCGTTCGGGACAAGGAAGAGGTAGAGGAAAACCATTCCTCCTAGGAAATGCAAAATCATTCTCATCCCGAACAATCATCTTCATGGCAAGACATGCATCCATGTCGATCATATCGTTGCCATGAATAACTTCCAACCCTTCTAAGTCAAGTTCCAAGTTAATGGCTACTTGGGTAATCAAACCACCAAGCACTATTGATCCCGAAGATGCCCTCGTAGCACTCACCAAGGTTTGCAGAAAATGAAAATCGGAATCAAAATTAACCTTATGTAGCATAGCCCATAAATAATAAAGTTCTACTTTCTTGACGACTCCATTACTTTCCCCCCTACTAAAAATAGTTTTGCTCATGATTCTATGTAGATATCTAAAAATAGGGTTTTGCATGTGAGAAGCCTTGGCTCTAGAGGGCTCATAAGGATGATCTAATCCGGTGATTGAATTCCAAAAATGATTCCAATTAAACCTAGAATCAAACCTTCGAGAGCTGCCGGAAGACAATCCAAAACAAGTGTTAAAGTCACTAAATGTCCATTGAAAGTCTTGATTCATCAACGTAAAAGTTATCTTGCCAACAAAATCATCTTCATTGGCAAAATGGACATCTAGAGAACTTAGAAACTCCAAAACAAGTCGAGGATAAGTTGTTAGATGTGAGTACAACATATCACTCCAATCTAGGAACCCAATCATCCAATCTATATCATTTCTAATTCCTATCATATCTAAAATGATTGGGTCCATATACCTAGTACACACGATCTTTCTATTGACAAGAATTGTAAATCTAGTTACTTGATCATCATTTCTAAATACAATATTGAATTCATTGTCGTAATTACCTTCGTCGTGTGATGTCCTCTTTCCCTTGCCTTTGACCGGTTGTTTCCCCTTATCCTTGCTTGGCTCCTTCCCCTTGTCTCCACTTGATCCACCACCTCCCTTGCGTAGTTTCTTCAAAAGGTTGGACATAATATCAAGTTTGAGTGGGGATGGGTACTAATTATGGTTGGAGGAACTAGATCTTGAGGAAATAGGTCTCAAAGAACAAGATCTTTGGTTAAGGAAATGGAGATCTTAGATCTAAGAGAAGAGATGAATCTAGATCTAGGTGAAGTTTGTAGAGAAGGAAAAGTTTTAGACCTAGATTTGAGAATGTTTGAGAGAAGGGTTGAAGAAGAGAGGGGTTTTGGAGAGAAAAGGGTGTTAAGATGAAGAGGGTGTGTGGGGGGCACGGCCTGGATCTGGCCGTGTATAGGAGACACGGCATGGCAAAGTTTCTCCACACGGGCCGTGTAGATCTACACGGGCCGTGTAGATCTACATGGCCCCTTCCCTCTCCTTCTCGGGTTGAGTCACACGGTCGTGCCAATTGGCACGGCCATCTCCTTCTTCCTCATTGGTATCCATGCACGGTCGTGTCTAGGACACGGCCCCAACAACCTCCTCCTCTGGAATCAGCACACGGCCGTGTCAGATGACACGGCCAGTGCAGGCTTTTGCACTGGTTCCTTCACACGGTCGTGTGTGAGACACGGCCGAGAAGCTTTCCTCCTCTGGATTCTTCACACGGCAGTGTCTGGGACACGGCCAAGAAATTCTCCTCCTCTGGAGACTCCACACGGCCGTGTCATGTAGACACGGCCCAAGCATCTCCCTTCTCTGCACCATAAGCCTGGCCATGTGCAGCACACGGCCATGCTCTGTTTTGTTCCAATTGACACTTCTCCTCCTTTTTAGCTCTTCCAACACTTCCATGCCCATGAAGGAGTCATGGCCAGCTCATGATAGTGAAATTTCAACCTAAAAACAAAACAAAAACCAAGTAAAAACACTACTAATGAACAATAGAGACATGGAATGAAACTAACTAAAAAGAAACCCTTGGGTTGCCTCCCAAGAAGCGCTTATTTAAGGTCTTTAGCTCGACCAACCATTAGATTCATCTAAATCTTGCTCTTGGAGGGGTAAGATATTTTAGAACCCTCCTACCAGGGTTCTTGTTATGGAGAGAGCTTTCATCAATGGAGCTACAAAGTAAAGTATAACTCTCTCCATCTTCGTCTTCTTAAAAGTTTTTTCAGATGGTTGAAGACGGTTCAGATTGAGCTTCCAATCATTAGCTCAAGTGAAATCGGCACATGCAAAGAAAGTACAAATCTCCCATAAACATATTAGATAAGATAGAGTCATAACCATATTAAGATAAGCAGAATAAGAAATAAAAACTGAATCACATCCAACAAAGTCAATAATAGGTACCTTAATAAAAATTTTCAAAAGATCATAAGAAATACTAACCTTGCTTTACTGAGAAATACCTGATATTTCTAAACATGTGGATGTGATTTCCTCTGAATCAAATGATGGTTCTGGCTCAGGCTCAGGTGTTGGCGATATTAAAGATGGTGATTCTTGAGACTCAACTATATCTACATGAGTCCCTACACATTGGTCCACAACATGCTCAATCCTTGCAACTCTTACAACATCTAAGGAGTGTGTGGACAAAGGAGGTGATTCTTGAGATGTTGCTTCCACAACACAACTCCCTACACATTGTTCCATATCAACATCATCAACACAAACATCAAAAAACAAACCCACATCAATATCCTCAATAGGAGAATCAACTATAGGAGGATCAATAACTTCACTTGCAGTTTTAAATTGATCTACCACATCATCATCACCTGAAAATTTAATGTCACTACAACACCCTATAAAATTTAGAGATAGATCTGAAAACTTATTTACCACTGCTTTATCTTCATAATCCTCATCTGAAGAGTCTTCATCTTTATACAAATTCAAAAATCTGCACTCAACTTTACCAGTGTCAGAATTTTTTAAAGTCATAGTTCTCATTGACCCCCACTAACCTTTGTGGAAAAGGAACCCTTAGTGAAGGTCTTGGGAAAGGTACTTCTAATTTCCCATATTCCCTTTTAACTTGTGGAGGAGACTCAACTTGCTTATCTAGTGTTGGTATGATCAATCATTGAGGGAAAGGTACTTGTGGCATTTGTGAACTTACTAGAATAATGGAACTGAGTTCATGTGGTCTTCTATTGTTCTTCTCCTCAATTCTAAACATGTCCTTTAGAAGTTCTTCATGATTTTTTTCAATTCTCAACCCAACATCATCACACTTTTCACTAGATCTTTTTCTGCAAAGGAGGGGGATCTTCTTTAAACCAATTTGAAACAATACTTTCAATCTTTGCCCCTAAATGTTTGAACTCCCCGTTTTGTGACTTGTGATTTTCAAAACTGATAGATGGTTGAGTTACAATTTGTTTGACAGACTCTATAGCATTTATGGCTTGCACTCCTTGAATGTTTGAGGGAGATTTCATCCAACTTATATTCGACCATTCTTGGAGGTTCAATGTCACTTGATCAATTAACATATATGCTTCATCTACACTTTTATCCATAAAAGAACCCCCAGCTGATGAATCCAATAAACTCTTGTCTGAGAAAGAAATTCTCCCATAGAATATATGCAAAATCAACCATTTTTCAAAATCATGATGAGGGCACTGTCTTTGAAGACTCTTGAATCTATCCCATGCTTCAAAAAATGATTCTCCATATGCCTGAGCAAAATTTGTTATGCAATTCCTCATATACACTGTTCTGCTTGGAAGGAAAAAATGATCCAGAAATTGCTTCTCCAATTGTTCCCAACTTGTGATGCTTTGAGGATGAAGAGAATATAACCAAGTCCTTGCTTTATCCTTGATACTGAAAGGAAATGCCATCAATCGAACTGCATCTACTGACACTCCTTCACATTTCACCATATCACAAATCTCTAAAAATGTTTCAAGATGCAGATAAGGACTTTCTGATACTTCTCCTCCAAATTTGTGACCTTGTATCATAAAAATTAACTCTGCGTCTAGTTAGAAACTTTTTGCTTCAATTTGAGGTTCACAATGGGAGACAAAAATTTTACAGAAAAAGGTGTAGAAAAATTTCTCATGGGCCTGCTTGACATGTTAGTGCTCATGGATATTCAAGAAAAAAATTATAAAATGAAGAATCAAAGACAAGAAATAAAATGCAATATGAAAGCAAGAAAGAAAATACAAAATTTAAATTGCAAGAAGGAAAGTGCAAAATGAAAACAAGAAAGTAAAGATGAAAGGAAAAAGAAAAATGTCTAGAATAATTCATATACTAAAGATTGCAAGATATGTTTACAAAAGAAAAGAAGAAAGAAACTAGATCAAAAGAGAAAACAGAGAAAAGTTAGATTAGAGTGCTAGAAATCAAGAATGCAAAGTTAGAATTAGAATTAGAAATGCAACAAAAAGAATTGTCAAGAATTAGAAAGATATGCAAATGATGAAAACAGAATTCTAAAGATTAGTTTCAATTATGC
The DNA here is from genome assembly GCF_018446385.1 of Zingiber officinale. Classification (NCBI taxonomy): domain Eukaryota; kingdom Viridiplantae; phylum Streptophyta; class Magnoliopsida; order Zingiberales; family Zingiberaceae; genus Zingiber; species Zingiber officinale. The sequence continues at coordinate 100,375,247 of NC_056001.1, read as the reverse complement.
TAATGAAAAGAAAAGAAATGTTATGTTTAGTTTAACTCAATTGATAATCCCTAATATTATAGCACAGTCGCCGGCAATGGCGCCAAAAACTTGTTAGTCTCCGCAAGTGTACGGAAATATCGCAAGTAATATAAAAGATTATCGTATCCACAGGGACTGGAATAAGCACTAAGAATGTCTCAAAGTGAATTAGCTAGACAATAAATCAATGGATTAACAAAGTCTAAGTGTAACTATGAAAAGGAAACAAAAGAATGAAAGAATAGGCAACAAGAATAAAGGCAATGATAAGGGATATTCTAGGAGTTTTGGTTTCTTTGTAAGGTTCTTTAATGTAAATGATCTACCAAATCCTTTTTCTCAATTGTCCATCATTTGTAGAAGGTTGTCGGGTCTCTCTTGAAAAAGAGAACCGACCTAGGACTGAAATCCATACCTAGATTGATCAATTAGGGATGAATCTATGTTGTCCTTACACGGGGCTTGCCTGTCACGTGCGTCCCTCGGAAAATCAACATAGGAATCCATCACTCATCAACCCATCAAGATATAAAGATTAATGCATAAATCTATCCTACCCTTTTGAAATACCTAATTTCCCCTTCAAGATAATCCCTCAAACGTCCTTACACGGGCATGTTTCTATCACGAAGATCCCTTGGAAAATCGAATGAAGAATTACCTCTACAAGATCCACAAGATATCCAAACATTCAATCAAGCATAGTAATTAAGCACAATCACAACATTCCACACAAGATCAAATAGATACAAAACAGGATAAAATCATAGAAATGGAAAATTGGCATATCCACAAGAGTTTTTACATCAAGATTTCCTTACAAATACTCCCTCCATCCTAGAACAAGAGATCTACTCCATAAATCGAAGAAAGAATTCGAAAGATACAAAGATTACAAGCATTTCTAATCCCTCAAATCCAAGAAAGGAGAGAAAGAAAACTTATCTACGGAGAAGAATGGTCTTCGGATCCAATCCTTCCATCTTGGAGTCGAATCGGTGAAGATCTTCCCTTAGATCGCCCAGAAATCCACCCAAGAATGGAAGGAATCATCCAAATTTTCCTTTCTCCCAAAGGGGAGAAGATCCCCTTTCAAATCAAGGAGGAAGGCTTATATAGAGGCGAGGTTTGGGCGCCACACGGCCCTAAGGCACGGCCGTGTGAGGTTCACACGGCCTGCCTCACTCCCCTCTCTGCACAACTCACACGGCCGTGGCATACCCTGCATCTGCTACCTTCGCATAGATGTGTAGATCTACACGGCCTGAGCAGTCTCTGGCACTGGAGATCTCGCATGGCTGTGTAGTGTACACGGTCAAGCCTTTCATGGTCTCTGAAAACCTCACACAACCGTGTAGATCTACACGGCCATGTAAGTCTTCAACACTGGAATGCTAGTATGACCGTGTACTGCACACGGCCTGCTCCTGCTGGCTCCATAATTTGACACGGTCGTGTGACGTTCACACGGCCGTGGCAACTTCCTTCTCTGTTTCAGCCACATGGCCAGAAATCTCCACATGGCCAGGGCAACCCCCCAGTGCAGGGTCGTGTGAGGTTCAGGAATGATGTCTTCCTCCTTTGCTTTGCTTGCAGATTTGGCCTTGAACATGAAACCTTCACCAAATTCGACTCCTGTGTACAAAAAATGCACAAAAGTAAATCTCCGAACAAAAAGAGTAAATATGCTAAAAGGAAAGCTGGGAGTACGAAAATACGTAGACAAAGCATGTACAAAGTATGTGAATGTGCGTCAAAACATGCTAACAAGTGTATACAATCTACGCACATCATCAAGTCCGCAGACCCAACTAAACTTTAGCCAGCTGTCAGGTTCTATAGACCCAATCAGACTTTTTGTTAGATATTGGGTTACTTCTTGACCTATCTGGACTTCATGCCAGTTATCAAGTCCTCAAACATAATTGGACTTCAACCTGGTATCAGGTCCTCTAGACTCGTCAATTCTTACATACTCAGTAAAGCGGTTAGATAAACACAACACATAACTTTAATCCATTTATCATTTATCATAACCTGAGTTTGACCATTGGTGTTTACTTTCACCAACACAAACTGTAAGTTGTAAAAGTATTTCTCTTCTCACCAGACTCTCCTCAAATATAACTCAAGGTTTCTTTTCTTTGTAATGTACAAATTAGAATAGTGACAGATGATGATTGAAAAGAAGGAGGCCAACAACACATCACAACCAAGGAAGCACTTGGAAAAGATACAATTCCCAAAGTTGACTTTTCAATCCTTTCATTGGCTTGAGAAGATCGTAATAGACGGTTCATAACTGTTGGATCGAAAAAAATTTAGATATCTCCATAATGGCATGATATTATCCACTTTGGGCCTAAGCCCTCATGGTTTTGCTCTTGGGCTCTACCCAAAAGGCCTCATACTAATGGAGATATCTTTCACTTATAAACTCATGATCTTTCTCATGTGTTTTCAATATGGGACTTTGTTTGCAACCTTACAACCCCAACAATCCCCCCCCCCCTCAAACAAAGGACCATAAACTCCCTAACGTCCGATCCTCAATCCACTAGGACTTCCTGCCCCTTGGTCCACCCGACCTACTAGGACTTCCTTGCCTAGCCGCAATTAGGACTTCTTGCCCCTCGGTCCACCCTACCTATTAGGACTTCCTTGCCTAGCCACAACTAGGACTTCCTGCCCCTTAGTCCATCCGACCTACTAGGACTTCCTTGCCTAGCAACAACTAGGACTTCCTGCCTAGTGTCTGGTTCTCTTGATCCGGACACGGGAGCCCCCACTTCTTCGTTCAAGGTCAATATTCTTCCCACATGGTTCGATTGGAGCATGGCTCTTGTGCACAGTCGGCGGTTAGTCCTTCTGACAGTCCGGACTCTGATACCAATTGTCGAATCGAAAAAAATTTAGATATCTCCACAATTGCATGATATTGTCCACTTTGGGCCAAGCCCTCATGGTTTTGCTCTGGGCTCTACCCAAAAGACCTCATACCAATAGAGATATCTTTCTCTTATAAACTCATGATCTTTCCCATGTGTTTTCAATATGGGACTATGTTTATAATCTTGCAGCCCCAACAATAACTATGTCACATTTATTTTCTTATTTTGCGCATATGTTGATGTATATCATGCTTGAATGTGATGTATGTCTAATTAGTAGTTTTACCATAATTAAGTTAATTTAATATGTCTTCCAAAGTCTGGTACTCACTACTACCTTGATCAGTTATAGATATATGTTTGTCAAAGTAAAGTGACTCAATTTATCTTGGTAGAGTGTGACAGGATAATTGTGATATCTAACTATTGAATTTTGGGTGAGACTTAACTAAATTACCTCAATTAGATTTAGAACTTAAAGGCATATAACCATTAGATGGGCAAAAGGACAAATAGTCTTGTTCACCTAACTATCCAAGAGTTGCATACTATACAATTGGTAAAGTTTACCTACCTAATATATCTAAGTCTTAGATGATTAGCCAAAGCTAACTCAAGATGCGGTACAATATGGATCTTGTCTTACTTGAATGTTATTACTATTGAGGTTTGAAGCTAGTAGCATGGGTAAACTATGGTTTCCCACATCCATGACTTACTCCTACCAAGCTTTACATTTTAGTGGGAGAATCATTTAATTAAAGGCCTAATTAAGTGATTTGAATATGATACTTGTTTCTACATTTCTTATTGTAGATCACCATGCCAATACATACGTCTAATTCCCTCTCACTACGATTTGTGCTTGATAAGGACAAGCTCAATGAAGCTAATTTCTTAGATTGGTACAAAAAGTTAAGAATTGTTCTCAAGTAAGAAAGAAAATTGTATGTCCTAGAGCAACCTATTTCTGAACCACCCACCTTTAATGCTACTTGTGCTGATAAGATTGTTTATATAAAACATCGGAATGATGCATTGGATGTATTATGCCTTATGTTTGCCATCATGAATTTTGAGCTCCAGAAACAACATGAGAATATGAATGCTTATAATATGGTTGAACATCTTAAACAACTATATCAATGATAGGCAAGGCATAAGAGATTTGAGATATCTAAGAATTTATTTCAATCCAAGATGTAAGAAGGAAGTCTCGTAGGAACTTATATACTTAAAATCATAGGATACGTCAAGAACCTTTAAAAATTGGGATTTACATTGGGTCAAGAGTTGGCCACTAACCTTGTTCTGTAATTGTTGCCAGAAAGCTATAGCCAATTTATCATGTACTATATAACATGAATGAAATTGATAAGATGTTACCTAAGATATTAAGCATGTTGACAACTGTTGAATTCAATTTTAAGAAAACTAAACCTAATATCATATTTGTGGTGCAAAAGAGCAAAGGCAAACAAAAGTCCAAGGTAAGGGTAAGCCCCAAGCCAAAGGCAAGGCTAAGTCTTATGTATTGAAACATAAAGGTGGGGTGGCTAAGGAAGGAACCTGCTTCCACTTTGGTGAGACCAGCCATTAGAAGAGGAACTACAAGGTGTAACTAGAGGAAGCAAAAAAGAAAAGAAGTGGGACTTCTACCTTAGGTATATATGTTATAAAATCAATGTATCTATTTTTTTCTTCATGGGTATTAGATATCAGCTGTGCATCTCATATTTGTACTAATGTGTTGGAGCTAAGAAAGAGTAGATCGTTGATAAAGGGTAAAGTAGACCTATAAATAGGCAATGGCACAAGAGTTGTTGAGAACTTGAGGAGTACTATTATGTGTCTGCTTTGACTAGGAACATTATTTTTATTTCTTATTTAGACAAAAAATATTTTTATTTATAATAAAGGACAAATATTGCTCCGTTTATTTAAATGGCACCTTCCATTGTAGTGCATAACTAATGAATGGACTCTATATTCTAGACCTTGAAAAATCAATCTATAATATAAATACAAAATGATTAAAATCTTATAATTTAAACCAAACATACCTCTGGCACTGTCGTTTGGGTCACATAAATGAGAAATGTATATTAAAACATTATAAGGATAGACTTTTGGACTTATTTGATTTTGAATCATATGATATATGTGAATCTTGTCTATTAGGCACGATGAAAAAAAACTCCTTTTAGTGAACAACATGAAAGTGAACGAGCTAATGATTTTTTAGGACTAATATATAGTGATGTATGTGATCCTTTCAATATAACTGCTAGAGAAGACTATCAGTATTTGATTAGTTTTACTGATGATTTTAGTAGATATGGTTGTGTATCTAATGAAACATAATTCAGAATCCTTTGAAAAGTTTAAAAAAATCAAGAATGAAGTACAAAATCAACTTGGTAAAAGTATTAAGATGTTTTAATCAGATCAAAGTGGTGAGTACCTAAGCCAAGAGTTTCATGATCATCTAGTTGAGTTTGGGATAATATCCCAACTCACTCCACCAAACACACAACAATGGAATGGTGTATAGAATGGAGAAATCATACTTTATTAGATATGGTATGATTAATGATTAATCAGACATATCTTCCTTCATATTTTTGGGGATATGCTCTCGAGACAATTGTATTCACACTTAATCGCATTCTGTCTAAGGTAGTCACAAAGACACTATATACGATATGGACTGAGAAGAGTTCTAAAATATCTTTCATGAAAATTTGGGGTTGTGAGGCTTATGTTCGACATCAAGTCTCAAAGAAACTAGGATCCAAATAAGATATATAAGTGTTATTTTGTAGGATATCCCAAGGAAATGAAGGGATATTACTTTTATAATCCAACAAAAGGCAAAGTGTTTGTTGTCAGAAATGGTGTTATTCTATAAAGAGAATTTATTTCTAGAAGAACAAATGAGAGAAAAGTAAATCTTGAAGAAATTTGAGATGCATAAATTAGCACTGAGACCTTAAAGGAAATTGAACATGCACCATAAAGTATTGTAGATCATGAATCTGTTACACCACAAGAAGTTATGGAGTAACAATTTATTCAAGTAGCATAAGCTCTATGTAGATCTGATAGGATACATTGTCAACCTAAGAGATATTTATTTCTCCTGTCTAACCATGATGATATCATGCATGTTGACATAAATGAGCCTACATCCTATCAAGAAGCTATAATAAGCCTAGATTCTGAGAAATGACTAGAGGTTAAGATGTTTAAAATGGAATCCATATATGCCAACTAAGTATGGATTCTGATTGACCCACCTAATTGGATCAAACTCATTGGGTGTAAATAGGTTTTCAAGAAGAAAACTGACATGGATGGTCATGTGGATACCCATACAAGGGATTAGTAGCTAAAGGATTCAAGCAAATTTATGGTATATATTCTGTTGAAATCTTTTCATCAGTTGTAATGCTTAAGTCTATTCAGATTTTGCTTGCTATTGAAACTTACTATGAGCTACGTGACATGGATAATAATCTTGTCAACATTGGAACGGGGAGGAGTCAAATTTGATGGTCCAATGGCTAACGAAGGAACTTATGAAGCTCTTCTTGACTGCCTAGCTACTAATAATGCATAAAATGTAATAATCCTCACCCCGAGTTCTATAAGTACTATCACATGTAATCTGAAAGGGAGATAAATTACGGAGGTTTCATCCAACATAGTGGCCCTTTGCATGAGTTAGGTGACTCGTAATGCATTTCACACATGCTAGGAATAAACCAGATGATCTATTACCGTAACACTACAAGTACCAACTGTACAACCTTGAGGGCTACCTACCTACTAGTAATGAACAAAGAGACAAATGTTTACATATGATGAGAAGAAAAAGTAGAGGTCTTTTCGAATAATAAAGTGAAAGAGGTCTTATTGTCGTAGTAAAAGATGATTATACTCATTTCAAGTGTCACTCATAGTCCGTCTCTAAGTTATATGAAGGGAGAGGTAAATTACGGGGTCAGCTTATAGTTAACTTTCAAATGACTAGGAGATGAAAAGAATTTTTTTCTAAAGACATATACTTATTGAAAATTAATATTTGCTCCATATAGTAAATTTGCCATCCGAAAGAAGCCTTTTATGTAGGTTGGGAGCATCGTCGCCTGATTAGTCCTAGAATTTTTTTTTCACCTTTTATTATAAGAATAGATCAAACTAATAGATTTGATGCGCCATTAGTCAAGTTTTTATTTTATTTTTTATTTATGATCTTATTTATAAATGGTTGTAATTTGTTTTTTGTTATTACAATCCATGAAATTTTCATAAATCATAAGCGGATTACTTTGATATGTCATTTTAAAATTTGAAAATTTTCAAATAATAAAAATTCTGTTTATAATCTATTTTTATTGCAAAATTAAGAAAATTTACATGACCATAACCGTACTAGTTAATTTTAAAACTTTGGAACTAATTATTATTACATAAAAATTCAATTATTTATTTTTTTTTGAATTGGTAAGAAATAATATCCAATCATTTTATAGTTTTCAAAAAAATAATTAGTAAGAATAAAATAAAAATAATATTTAATTTGCTAAAAGAGTTGTATTGTCCATAAATTATACATATAGAACTTATTATATATGGAAACTAATTAACTGTTCACTTATTCGTCCAACGACAAAAGAGGTTGAGCTAATTTCAGGGATGTTTGACGGCATCACTCTCCAGTGCTTATTCCGCCTCCCCTTTTACTTCATCTTCATTGCTCGAGGCATCTGCAAGGAGGTGGAAGCTCAAACTCGCCTCGTCATCTTTTTATCGCCTCTACAAGGCTACTGGGCGTGTGCGCCTTGTCATCACGTTGCTCCTTCGGAGAAAGTTCTTGTCCCTCGTTGATAGGTGTCATCTAGACTTTTTTTTATCCAACCACAAGCGCCTAGGTGATGAGGCATGCTCAGAATAAATACCGTGGATGGTCAAGGGAACGCCTCCAAAGATGTCGGACTTTAAGGATATGCACTCTTTTCTCTCTATTTCTATATATTGAGTTGAAGTTTGTTAGCTTCTTTGTTCTTTGGTTATTTTCTCTTGTAATGGAGTAGATTTCTGATTCTTAAGATTTAGGGAGTACCTATGATGCAATGTTGATGTATGAACTATGTATCTGTTTGTTTTCTTATTCAATGAAATGTTTATGACTTGTTCTTGTATATTATACCTTGTACATGTTTGAAAAAATGTGTGTATGGTGTATGCATGTGGATTATGGAAGATTGATCACCTTGTAAGAGGAGAAGCACTAGATTGTAGGACCGTAGAGCCCTATGACAGGAGGTAACCCTTTAAACGGACTTTCTAAAACGATCCTCTTGTATGGAGATCGATTCACTACAAAGGAGTGTCTAATTAGAATTTAGGGGGCTTCTCCCAAATTAATATTAGGAAGTAACTTGTATAATCTAGAACTGTAAGACTAGGGGGCCTTAGGGTAACCCTTTAACCAAACTTTCTAGAGTTACTTCTTTACTTAACTGTGTTAGAACTTGGTTAAACTCTCCTACACAATCTTTGTGGGGTTGAGCCAAGCTTTAGTTAGAATTCCTACAAGAATGTAAGCATGGAGGTAAAGAAATGAATAATAAATAGGGGCATTTACTAGTAATATAATGAAATTGAACTCATAGATCATTCATCCATCAAATCAACTCTTCTCTCTCTCTCCCTCTCTCTATCCCAACTCTCCATCTTAATCTCTTGGTTTCAAGCTTTCAACCAACATCGGATTGTCTAGATAATTCACCATGCAAATTCAACTAATACTTAATCAACAGTCCCTATAGGATCGATATTTTTATTCCTGACGATGTAGTCATGCACTTGCGGCTTCGTAACATACATGATTCTGCTGCTCTACTAGACTCCTTTGCTACTTTGCATGGAAATAATATATTTGATGATACTCCAAATATTGATAGGACTATTGATGCATGTTCAATCAATCTTGTTGTTCTTATTGCAACTCCTAATAATTCATGCTTGATCGATGATGGAATTATAGATGGGACATATAATGATATTAGTGTGCAACCCTCTGAGTGGGAAGTGGTGGGGAGACCCCAAAGTTGGATAGTCCCACATTTGTCGATGCCTCAATTTATTCACAATAAGGCCTCAACATCAATTATATTAATTGTGCTCTTGGCCTAGATACTTCAATTGCACATTCTCTGACCTTTAGAGAGAATCTTTAAGGAGAAGGAGGGAGCAATTTGTCACAATATTGTTCACACGATGAAAGCCCCCTCAACATTTTAGACCATTAGTAGGAAAGTCTAAAGGTATCTTACTTTGGTAAGAGCGTTATTGAGATGAGCTTAATAATAAGTTGAGCTAATAACTTAAAATAAGTACTTCTTGGAAGACAACCCAAGTTCTTTCTTGTTTTCATTTAAGCTTTGAGTTTCTTTCTAGTTTCTTTTATTTCTTCATAATAACTCAAACCCTCTACTTAATTTTTCTTATCTATCTTCTTTTTTAGGACTCAAAGATGTGAAGGAATACAAATATCAAATAGAGAAGTATCTACAGCACATAAACATTTCAAACATTTAGAACTTATTACTTGGTAACTTCTCTAATTTCAAAACTTCCTCCATATTATATTTCTAGTTTTCATGGGGATAATGAAATTTTAAGTTTGGGGGGATTGTTTAGGTTAGTTTTTATTTCTATTATATTTCTTTCTTTTGCATAATAAATTTTAGTTGCATTATACATCACATCATGATTGTGTTGGGGTTGCAAGGTTGTAAACATAGTCCCACATTGAAAACACATGGAAAAAATCATAAGTTTATAAGAAAAAGATATCTCCATTGGCATGAGGCCTTTTAGGTAGAGCCCAAGAGCAAAACCATCAAGACTTAGGCCTAAAGTGGACAATATCATATCATTATGGATATATCTAAATTCTTTTTGATCCTTCAATTGGTATCAGAGCGAGGTCACTCTTCACTGGACTAACCGCCAGAACGCATGAGCCAGAGCCATGATCCAAGATTGAACCATATGGGTGAAACCTTGAACGAAGTAGGAGAAATCCTGAGCAGGTCAAGAGTGACACGATTCTTGAGGGGGACCCTGTAGTCCTTTGTTTGAGGGGAGATTGTTGGGGTTCCAAAGTCGTAAACATAGTCACATATTGAAAACACATGGGAAAGATCATGAGTTTATAAGAAAAAGATATCTCCATTGGCATTAGGCCTTTTGGATAGAGCCCAAGAGCAAAACCATGAGGGCTAGACCCAAAGTAGACAATATCATACCATTGTGGATATATCTAAATATTTTCGATCCTTCAAATTGTTTGTTCCTTAATGCAAAAATACTAATACACTTGTTCTAGATTTAATATGGTTATTGTGACTTATAATTCTAGTATGTTTAGTGATCTTATTTTTTTCTATCCATGTTAGCATGAATCTCTGAGACTTGACGTCGAATATAAGTCTTGCAACCCCAAATTTTCATGGAAGACATTTTAGAACTCTTCCTAGACCATATCATATATAGTGTCTTTGTGACTGCCTTAAATGGAATGTGATTAAGTGTGAATATAGTCGTCTCTAGAGTATATCCCCAAAAAATAAGAAGGAAGATATGTCTGACTCATCATTGATAGTACTATATCTAACAAAGTATATTTTCTCCATTCTGATACATCATTCCACTACGGTATGTCTGGTAAAGTGAGTTGGGATATTATCTCAAACTTAACTAAATAATCATGAAACTCTTGGCTTAGGTACTCGCCACCTCGATCTGATTAAAGCATCTTAATACTTTGCCAAGTTAGTCTTATACTTCATTCTTGAATTCTTTGAACTTTTCAAAGGATTCTGACTTGTGTTTCATTAGATATACTGTTGACCTCCGCAAGTGTACGGAAATGACGTAAGTAATAATAAAAGATATCATATCCACAGGGACTAGAATAAGCACTAAAGATATCTCAATGTGAATTAGCTAAACAACTAATCAATTCGTTTTCAAAAGCTAAGTATGACTATGAAATGTAAACAAAGAAATGAAAGAATAAGAAACAAGAATAAGGGCAATGATAAAGGTATGTTCTAAGAGTTTTGGTTTCTTTGTAAGGTTCTTCAATGTAAACGATCTACCAAATCTTATTCCTCAATTGTCCATCATTTGTAGAAGGTTGTCGGTTTCCTCTTGCAATAGACAACCGGCCTAGGACTAAAATTTATCTAAACGTGATCAATTAAAAATGAATCTATGTTGTCCTTACACGGGCTTACCTGTCACGTGCGTCCCTCGAAAAATCAACATAGAATTCATCGCTCCTCAACCGCATCAAGATATAATATATAAACACATACAATCTATCCTACCCTCTTGAAATACTTAATTTCCCCTTCAAGATTACCCCTCAAACGTCCTTACACGGGCATGTTCCTGACACGAATGTCCCTCAGAAAATCGAATGAGGAATTACCTCTACAAGATCCATAAGATATCCAAACATTCAATCAAGCATAGTAATTAAGCCCTAATCACAACAATCCACACAAGAAAGAATAGATACAAACAGGGCAAAATCATAGAAATAGGAATTAGGCAAATCCACAAGAGTTTACATCAAATCTCCATTACAAATACTCCCTCCATCTTATCCATGGAACAAGGAAAGAAACCCGATGAAAAGATGATTACAAGCATTCTTAATCCCCTCCAATCCAAGAAAAGAGAGAAAGAAAACTTATCTACAAAGAAGAACTTCTTTGGATTCAATCCTTGCTTTCTCGGAGTTCATTCGGTGAAGATCCGCCCTTAGATCACCGGAAATCCCTCCAAGAACGGTAAGGAACGCTCCAAATCTTATCCCCCCCCCCCCTCCCCAAAAAAAAGGGAAAAGATCCCTCTCAAATCAAGAAGGAGGCCTTATATAGAAGAGGGGTTTGGGCGCCACACGGCCCCGAGGCACGGCCGTGTGAGGTTCACATGGACAAAGTCATTCCCTTCTCTACCAACCTTACACGGCCGTGTGTGGTACACGGTCGTGACATGCATCTTCCATGACCCCCCTTGCACGGCCGTGTAGATCTACACGGCCTAGACTGCTTCTACCTCTGGAAACCTGGCATGGCCGTGTGGTGTACACGACCAGAGCCCTCTTGCTCATTGGAAATCCTGCACGGTCGTGTGGTGTACACGGCCAGGGCTTCCCTGGTCTCTGGAAATCTTACATGGTCATGTGGTGTACACGGCCTGACTCCATTTGGCTTCAAATCTTGGCACGGTCGTGTGAGGTTTACACGGCCGAGCCATCTTACTTTCCTGCTACATCTACACGGCCAAGGATCTCCACACAGCCTGGGCAACCCCCCATGGCAGGGTCGTGTGAGGTTCAGGAATGATGCCTTCCTCCCTTGCTTCGCTTGCAGATTTGGCTTTGAACACGAAACCTTCACCAAATTCGACTCCTATGTACAGAAAATGCACAAAAGAAGATCTCCGAACAAAAAGAGTAAATATGCTAAAAGGAAAGTTGGAAGTACGAAAATATGTAGATAAAGCATGTACAAAGTATGTGAATGTGCATCAAAACATGCTAAACAAGTGTATACAATCTACGCACATCATATACATAGTCATATCTACTGAAATCATTAGTAAAAGTAATCAAATATTGATAGTCTCCACCGTTGTAATCCTGTGGTAGTTTTGATGTGATGAACCAGGTTAAGTTAGGTCCTGTCATGTTTGATCCTTATGTCTAAGTATGCAGAAGCCTAGGAATACATGAAGTCGAGAAGAAGATGCGACTAGTAAGAAGGATGGCATGGGAAGGGAGCCGACAGGCTCGGTGCATCCGAGGGACGAGGAGCTGCGAAAGAGTATACCGGTGGACGAGAAGGACGTGCGCGACATTCTGAGGGACAAGAAGCTGGAGTGGAAGCCTGCTCGAGGAGAAAACTAGGAAATGGGTTCGGGTGAGCCCTATCCTGGATGGCCACAATCACCCAGGCGATCGGAGCAGAAGAACAGTAAAAGGTGGCTGTGAGTGCTGCAGGAGGTGCCTTCAAAGGGAGTTGAAGACACCTCCGAGGCGCCTCTGCACCTGTTGGGACTTTCGAGCCTCATAAACCGCTTTTTACATTGCGAAAACCTCGAAGTCTTGCCACGGATCCGTGCGAAGATATATAAAATAAATCATGTACATGTTTCTAACCTAGATCTACCTTAGATCTACATGAACAAGAAACGTTACCCTTATTGCGAAGCCCTTCGCTTATCCCGCTCTTCCAAAAGGTTGTCGGATCTCGAGAGTGTCAAGCGTACACTCCTCTATATGTATCCACACGGACAAGAGAATGGAGAAAACACCTTAGAATGTGCTAGCACACCAAAGGAGTCTCAGCAATGGAGGAAGAGAGGGAGAGCAAGAAAGAAGAGAGGAAGAAGATGATGCCTTGAATGAAAATCAATTCATTCCTTCACTATAGTGGTCGGCCACTTCAATAAGGTTTAATACCTTCATGGAATACCAAGAGTCATGGCTCTTGGTCTCCCTCATGAGGTGGCACACACTTGATGTAGCCTTGATGATGTGGACCATCATCATTGGTCGGCCCCATGCCAAGTCACAATGAGGTGGCAATTGGTTAAGTCAAACTTGACCCTTCATCTTCCCTCTCAAGTCAAGTCAAACTTGACCCATTAATCTCCCATGGTTGATCAAATCCAACTTTTGATTCAAGTCTATTTAATTTAATGAATCTCTATTCATTGAATTAAATTGATTCAATGAGTCATAATCTAAATTAAACTCATTCAATACATGAATCAAATTAAGCCCAACTCAATTAGTCTAATTTGGATTACCCTTAATCTAATTTGGTTCATCACATGAACCTAATCATCTTGGTTCATCATATGAACCTAATCTCCATCTAATTGCCCTTTGTGTGTGACCCTATAGGTTCTTGTAACGTTGGCAATGCTCCTAAACCCATTTAGAAACATAAGTAATGAGCGGTATCTAGCAACACATCATTACTACCCAAGTTACAAGAATGTTGAGATCCAACATCACCTTTGTGACTACTAATTGTGACTCTCACAATATATGATAATGTCCTTCTATCCTTGACATGTAGATTGATCAATTGAGGCATAGACCGTGTCATCCTCTAATCAATCTAAATCTTGAACTCCAAGTAGACTCACTCTAAACAAATGAGCTCAATATCTCATATTGACTCATTTGGGCCTGGCCATGCACTTAGTGGTCTCACTCTATCAAGAATCATGATGTCACTCTCGTCATATAGGAGGGATAGATCCCATCTACATCACTCACATCCCTCCGCATAATTTGTTACATACCCAGTAATCGCCTTTATAGTTCACCCAGTTACGGGTGACGTTTGACAAAGCCAAAGTATGCAACTCCTTATGTAGGAAACCATGGTGACTTCAGGTCCAAGGACTCATAGTCATACTATTAGTCACATGAGAAAGTATATGACACTCATATAACGATCCATGATATTTTCTCATGGCGTATCATTCAGTATACATTCTCCAATGTATACCCATGTGTCAACTTGATATATCTATATCCATGACTTGTGAGATCAAGTCATCGAGTTGGCCTACATGCTAGTCTCAATGCATTAACATTGTCCCAGAATGTTAATACTTGACTAGGAATGATTAAAAGTAGTATTCTCTATATCATCTCACTATCAATTCAACCAATCGATTGATATAGATAAGAACCTTCTACTCAAGGACGCTATTATACTTAGTTATGTGGCACCAATACAAGTAAGTATAATAACCATAAAGAAATGCCTTTATAAATATATAGGAATATGATACATCGAGTCTATACAACAATCATCATATGATTGGCTTTAGGGCTCTAACTAACAATCTCCCACTAGCACTAGTGTCAATCAGTGTAGGCTCTAAGGCCCAATGACCTAGTGTGACCATCATGCTTTCTCTGTGCCAAAGCCTTAGTCAAGGGATCAGTGACGTTAGCCTCTGTGGGTACTCTACAAATTTTCACATCTCCTCTATCGATGATCTCTTGAATGAGATGGAAGTGTCATAGTATGTGTTTGGTTCGCTGGTGTGAGCGAGGTTCCTTAGCCTGTGCAATTGCTCCATTGTTGTCACAATAGAGCTCTATAGGATCGGCTATGCTAGGAACCACCCCAAGCTCAGTAATGAACTTGCGGATCCAAACTGCCTCCTTTGCTGCTTCTGATGTAGCAATATACTCGTCCTCTGTTGTAGAATTATCAACTGTGTCCTGCTTCAAACTCTTCCAGCTCACAACACCACCATTCAAGCAAAACACGAACCCAGACTGCGATCTATAATCATCCTGGTCAGTTTGGAAGCTGGCATCACTGCAACCCTTTACAGCTAGCTCGTCATCGCCTCCAAATATCAAGAAATAGTCTTTAGTCCTTCTCAGGTACTTAAGAATATTCTTGACCGCTATCCAATGACATTCACCTGGATTTGACTGGTATCTGCTCGTCATGCTCAAAGCATACGAAACATTAGGATGAGTACATAGCATGGCATATATCATAGATCCTATGGCTGAGGTATAAGGGATCTTATCCATGCGGTCTCTCTCATCTCTAGAAAAGGGACTTTGAGTCTTCGAAAGACTCACACCATGTGACATCGGCAGAAAACCTTTCTTGAAATTCTGCATGGCAAACCGTAGTAATACCATGTCAATATATGTGATCCATCTCTATAGATCTTTATGCCTAAAATACAGGCTGCTTTACCTAAATCCTTCATTGAGAAATAATTCCCTAGTCAAGTCTTTACAGACTGTAGGAAAGGGATATCGTTTCCAATGAGTAGTATGTCATCCACATACAATACAAGAAAGACAACTGTGTTCCCAACAACTTTCTTGTAGACACAGGGTTCATTTTCATTCTTGATGAAACCAAACTGTTTGATTGCATCATCAAATCGAAGATTCCAGCTCCGAGAAGCTTGCTTTAGTCCATAAATGGACTTATGCAGCTTGCATACTCTGACAGTATGTTGTGGATCTACAAAACCCTCAGGTTGTGTCATGTATACATCCTCGAGCAAGTTTCCATTCAGAAACGCAGTTTTGAAATCCATCTACCAGATCTCATAATCGTGGTATGCTGTAATAGCAAGCATGATCTGAATGGACTTAAACATCACTACTGGAGAGAAGGTTTCATCATAGTCAATACCATGAATTTACTTGAAACTTTTAGCTACCAAGCGACCCTTATAGGTAATAAATCCATCCATGTCAGTCTTTCTCTTAAAGACCCACTTACACCCAATGGGTTTGATGCCTTCAGGTGGATCAACCAAAGTCCATACTTGGTTGGTGTACATGGATTCCATCTCGGATCTCATGGCCTCTAGCCAAGACTCAGAATATGGTCTCATCACAGCTTCCTGATAGGAGATAGGTTCATTCTCAACGAGCACAACGTCATCATGGTCAGACAAGAGAAATGAGTATCTCTCAGGCTGACGACGTACCCTATCAGACCTGTGAAGAGGTAGGTCTACTTGAACTGGTTGTTGTTCCTCAACTTCTTGAACAACAATCTCATCATCCACAACACTTTGTGGTTCCAGTTCAACTTCCATCAAGGCTTCAGTGCTATGGTCCATATCTTGAACTTCTTCAAGATTGAACGTATTCCCACTAGTTTTTCTAGAAACAAAGTCCCTTTCTAGAAATACCCCAGTCTTGGCCACAAACACTTTGTGTTGATTGGGAATGTAGAAGTAATATCCCTTCGTTTGCTTGGGATATCCGATAAAATAGCACTTATCAGATTTGGGTGCCTGTTTGTCTGAGACTTGACGTCGAATGTAAGTCTCACAACCCTAAATCCTCATAAAAGACATCTGGGGATCTCTCCTAGTCCATATCCTATATGGTGTCTTTATCAAAGTCTTGGATGGAACACGGTTAAGTGTGAAGGCTACTATGTCTAGAGCATATCCCCAAAAAGACATAGGAAGATCTGTGTAACTCATCATAGACCGTACCATATCTAATAAGGTACGATTCCTCCTTTCGGATACACCATTCCACTGTGGTGTTCCAGGAGGAGTGAGTTGGGATAGAATCTCACACTCAGCTAGATAGTCACGAAACTCATGGCTAAGGTATTCATCACCTCGATCTGATCGAAGTATCTTAATACTCTTGCCCAGCTGGTTTTGTAATTCATTCTTGAATTCTTTGAACTTTTCAAAGGATTGTGACTTATGTGTCATGAGATACACATAGTCATATCTACTGAAGTCATCAGTAAATGTAATGAAGTACCTATAACCACCTCTGGCAGCAACATTGAAAGGGCCACATACATCACTATGTATAAGTCCTAACAGGTCAGTCGCTCTTTTGCTGTGTCCACTAAAGGAAGTCTTGGTCATCTTGCCTAGTAGGCATGACTCGCATGTCTCATATGATTCAAAATCAAATGAGTCCAGCAAACCATCTTTATGGAGCTGGGATAAGCGATTCTCATTTATATGACCTAAGCAACAATGCTAGAGATAAGTTTGGTTCATATCATTTGACTTGAACCTTTTGGTATTTATGTTATAGATGGGGTTCTCTAAGTTTAGAATATAGAGTCCGTTCATCAGAGGTGCACTACAGTATAACATATATTTTAAATAAACAGAACAACATTTGTTCTTTATTACAAAAGAAAAGTCTTTCTTGTCCAAACAAGAGACTGAAATGATGTTCTTAGTAAGAGCAGACACATAACAACATTCATC
Source organism: Zingiber officinale (assembly GCF_018446385.1). NCBI lineage: Eukaryota > Viridiplantae > Streptophyta > Magnoliopsida > Zingiberales > Zingiberaceae > Zingiber > Zingiber officinale. The sequence goes on along the minus strand of NC_056001.1, from coordinate 100,357,479 downwards.
TAATTCTAGTACAAGCCCAGAGGGCAGAGATAGATAGTAAGTTCCTATAGCAACAGCAGCAACCCGTGCTCCATTACCTACTCGTAGGTCCACCTCGCCCTTCGTCAATGCTCTGCTATTTCTCAGCACATGCACATTAGTACAATTGTGAGAAGCACATCCGGTATCTAATACCCACGATGTAGAAATAGATAGATTGACTTCTATAACATATATACCTGAAGTAGAAGTCTCACTTCTCTTCTTCTTAAGATCTTCCAGATATACTTTGCAGTTCCTCTTCCAGTGCCCGGTCTGACCGCAGTGGAAGTAGGTAGCATCCTTGGCAACCCCTCCTTTAGGTTTCATTATCTTGCCTTTGCCCTTGGCTTGGGACTTTCCCTTACCTTTAGGCTTGCCCTTGCCTTTATGCTTTTGCACCATCAAAATGGAGTTGGGTTTTACCTTATTAAGGTTGAGCTCAATAGTTCTCAACATGCTTAGCAGCTCAGGCAGTGGCTTATCAATTTAGTTCATGTTGTAATTCATGACAAATTGATTATAGCTCTCTGGCAAGGATTGCAAGATCAAGTCTGTGGCCAGTTCTTGGCCAAGTGGGAATCCCAACCTCTGTAGGTTTTCTATGTACCCAATCATCTTGAGCACATATAGACCTACAGGAGTCCCATCTTGCATCTTGCACTAAAACAGTGCCTTGGAGATCTCGAATCTCTCGTGTCTTGCTTGTCCTTGATATAGTTGACGAAGATGTTCAACCATATCATAAGCAGTCATCAACTCATGTTGCTTTTGAAGCTCAGAGTTCATGGTTGCGAGCATGAGGCATGACACATCTAATGCGTCATCTTGATGCTTCTTATAAGCATCTCGGTCAGCTCGTGTGGCAATGGTAGGAGGTACCTCGGGAATGGGCTGCTCCAGGACGTACAATTTTCTTTCTTGAGTGAGAACAATTCTCAGATTCCTTTACCAGTCCAGAAAATTAGCTCCATTGAGCTTATCCTTGTCAAGGACAGAACGCAGGGAGAAGGTGTTCGTGTTTGTCGACATGGCAATCTACAACAGAAATAATGCAGAAAGTAAATATCATATTCCATTTATCATTTAATTAGGTCTTTAACTAAATGATACTCCCACTGACTCGTGGGACAAGATCCACATCATACTATGACTTGAGTTAGCTTTGGCTAAATCGCCCAAGTCTTAGTATGATCGGTAGATAACGAATTATCAATTACATCTCTATGCAACTCTTGTTTATAGGATCAAAATCCTCATTTATAAAAACCTTGAGTTAGCTTTGGCTAAATCGCCTAAGATTTAGTATAAATGTGATTTGTATCCTATCTTCCAACCGTTGGAAAATGTCTATAGTTATACCCGATCCAATTGAGTTAACTAGTTATACTCAATCTAATTGAGTTTGTACTCACCCAAGCTTTAATAAACGGGACCAAGATTGTCCCTCCGCACCCTACCAAGATAATATGCGTTGCTCTGCTTTGGCAAATTCAACAACAACAAATGATCGAGGTAGTGATGGGTATCAAAACTTGGTAGGCATTTCGAGTTGACTTGATTAAGATCTAATCTAATCATTAATGTGTATCATATACGCATCAAGGCACTAATTACCCTACATTATCATGCATCACATACACAAGTAATGATAGATAATTAATTATTTTGTGATGAGAGCATGGCCCTACTACGATCTTTTCAAGCCAATGAAAAGATCGGACGGCCAACCTAGGTCAACGACTTCTTCAAGAGTCTCCCTTTGACCGCCATGTGTTGAAATCACCCTCCTCGTAACTCCTTCTTGAGTGGACCTTCCACCGCTTTATTTTGTACATTACAAATGTGAAACTTGAGTTACATTCGAGTCTAAAATCTATTTACAACAAGAATATAAAAGAGAGGCACGACGCGCAGGTCGCATATAATATATACAACACGCACAACACAAAAATGACGCGCAGACCATATTATGAATTACAACACATTTTAACCAATCATATTGGGGTTTTTGGGCCATGACCATCACAAAATCACACATAATTCTAAATTATGTATTTTACATAAACTTCTATAATTTTACTACTAATTTTATCGATTTTATGAGTCACCTCTTCCTGGCGGTCCCGTTTAGCGATTTTCGGGCGTGATCACGGGACAATGCCCCTTGCGGGGTTAGGGGCAGCGCCCCTTCTCGCGAAATGAATATTGCGAGTGTCTCATCTTGATCTAACAGCGCCTTAAGCCGTTGTCCCAAAACAATTTGGGCAAGACCTTGCCGTTTCGGAAGGTTTTTCTCGGTAGTCGAAGCCTACAAGTGTCCAAGTACTTGTTGCTTCGCTTCTACGAGAAAATACTCACAAAATCTATAAAAATAGCAAACTTACAGAAACTTACAGATCTAAAAAATTTTCATAAAAATAAAATACAAACAAGTACATGCTTCGCACATGGCTCTGATACCACTGTTGGGACTTTCGAGCCGCATAAACCGCTTTTTGCATTGCAAAAACCTCGAAGTCTTGCCACGGATCCGTGCGAAGATATATAAAATAAATCATGTATATGTTTCTAACTAGATCTACCTTAGATCTCCATGAACAAGAAGCGTTACCCTTGTTGCGAAGCCATTCGCTTATCCCGCTCGTCCAAAAGGTTGCCGGATCTCGAGAGTGTCAAGCGTACACTCCTCTATATATATCCACATGGACAAGAGAATGGAGAAAACACCTTAGAGTGTGCTAGCACCCCAAAGGAGTCTCAAAAATGGAGGAAGAGAGGGAGAGCAAGAAAGAAGAGAGGAAGAAGATGATGCCTTGAATGAAAATCAATTCATTCCTTCACTATAGTGGCCGACCACTTCAATGAGGTTTAATACCTCCATGGAATACCAAGAGTCATGGCTCTTGGTCTCCCTCATGAGGTGGCACACACTTGATGTAGCCTTGATGATGTGGACCATCACATTGGCCGGCCCCATGCCAAGTCACAATGAGGTGGCAATTGGTCAAGTCAAACTTGACCCTTCATCTTCCCTCTCAAGTCAAGTCAAACTTGACCCATTAATCTCCTATGGTTGATCAAATACAACCTTTGATTCAAGTCTATTTAATTTAATGAATCTCTATTCATTGAATTAAATTGATTCAATGAGTCATAATCTAAATTAGACTCATTCAATACATGAATCAAATTGAGTCCAACTCAATTAGTCTAATTTGGATTACCCTTAATCCAATTTGGTTCATCACATGAACCTAATTCTCTTGGTTCATCATATGAACCTAATCTCCATCTAATTGCTCTTTGTGTGTGACCCTATAGGTTCTTATAACGTTGGCAATGCTCCTAAACTCATTTAGAAACATAAGTAATGAGTGGTATCTAGCAACACATCATTACTACCCAAGTTACAAGAATGTTGAGATCCAACATCACCTTTGTGACTACTAATTGTGACTCTCACAATATATGATAATGTCCTTCTATTCTTGACATCTAGATTGATCAATTTGAGGTATAGACGGTGTCATCCTCTGATCAATCTAAATCTTGAACTCCAAGTAGACTCACTCTAATCAAATGAGCTCAATATCTTATATTGACTCACTTGGGCATGACCATACACTTAGTGGTCTCACTCTATCAAGAATAACGATGTCACTCCCGTTATATAGGAGGGATAGATCCTATCTATATCACTCACATCCCTTCGCATAATTTGTTACATACCCAGTAATCGTCTTTATAGTCCACCCAGTTATGGGTGATGTTTAACGAAGCCAAAGTATGCAACTCCTTATGTAGGGAACCATGGTGACTTCAGGTTCAAGGACTCATAGTCATACTAATAGTCACATGAGAAAGTATATGACACTCACATAACAATCCATGATACTTTTTCATGGCGGGTCATTCAGTATACATTCTCCAATGCATACCCATGTGTCAACTTGATATCTCTATATCCATGACTTGTGAGATCAAGTCATCGAGTTGACCTACATGTTAGTCTCAACGCATTAACATTGTCCCTGAATGTTAATACTTGACTATGAATGATTAAGAGTAGTGTTCTCTATATCATCTCACTATCAATTCAACCAATCGATTGATATAGATAAGAACCTTCTACTCAAGGACACTATTATACTTAGTTATGTGGCAACAATACAAGTAAGTATAATAACCATAAAGAAATATCTTTATAAATATATAGGAATATGATACATCGAGTCTATACAACAATCATCATATGATTGGCTCTAGGGCTCTAACTAACAGCACCTTCACTGTGGAAGGCACTTTCCATAGTTGGAAGGTGCCTTCGATGAATAGTACGAAGGCACCTTCCAGCCCTATGGAAGGTGCCTTCGACCAAGCTGATATTGTCGTTGTCAAAAGATAAAACTTTATCCTTTGGCGCCTCGCTGGAGGCGCCTTCCAGCCTATTGGAGGAGTCTTCCAGCCTCGGATAAAGTTTTACAAGGGCTATAAAAAGACCCCTAGACCTAGGAAATAGATATCAACTCTTGTAATCATTTCCTAGCAACTGTCTGAGCTTTTCAACGAGTGTAAGAGACTTCTTCGCCTTCAACAAAGGAGATTTTTATTGTGCTTTCACTTGCCTTGGATTAACAACCATCTAGGTTGTAACCAAGTAAGCCTTGTGCCTATTCTTTCTAGTCGTTATTTTAATTTATCACTATTGTTGTTTTTAATTAGAGTTGAAAGAACAGGTTTATTTCGATAAGCAATTCACCCCCTCTTGCTGACCCCACTGCGCCAACATTCATATCCATGACTTACTCCTACCAAGCTTTACATTTTAATAGGAGAATCATTTAATTAAAGGTCTAATTAAGTGATTTAAATATTATAGTTATTTCTACATTTCTTATTGTAGATCACCATGCCAATACATACGTCTAATTCCCTCTCACTGTGATATGTTCTTGATAAAGATAAACTCAATGGAGCTAATTTCCTAGATTGGTATAAAAACTTAAGAATTGTTCTCAAGTAAAAAAGAAAATTATATGTCCTAGAGCAACCTATTTCTGAACCACCCACCTCTAATGTTACTTGTGCTGATAAGGTTGTTCATATACAACATCAGGATGATGCATTCGATGTATCATGCCTTATGCTTGCCACCATGAATTCTGAGCTATGGAAGCAACATGAGAACATAGATACTTATAATATGGTTGAACATCTTAAACAACTATATCAAGAACAGATAAGGCATGAGAGATTTGAGATATCTAAGAATTTATTTCAATCCAAGATGTAAGAAGGAAGTCCCGTAGAAACTCATATACTTAAAATGATAGGATACATTAAGAACCTTGAAAAATTAGGATTTACATTGGGCCAAGAGTTGGCCACTGACCTTGTTCTACAATTGTTGCTAGAAAGCTATAGTTAATTTGTCATCTAAGACTAATACCATATTGATGGTGCAAAAGGGTAAAGGCAAACGAAAACCCAAGGTAAGGTAAGCCCCAAGCCAAAGGCAGGGCCAAGTCTCATGTATTGAAACCTAAAGATGGGGTGGCTAAAGAAGGAACTTGCTTCCACTATGGTAAGACCGGACATTGGAAGAGGAACTACAAGTTGTACCTAGAGGAAGCAAAAAAGAAAAGAAGTGAGATTTCTGCCTTATGTATATATGTTATAAAAAACAATCTATCTATTTTTTTATCCATGGTATTAGATATCAGTTGTGTATTTCATATTTGTACTAATTGTAGGATCGAAAAGAATTTAGATATCTCCACAATTGCATGATATTGTCCACTTTGGGCCTAAGCCCTCATGGTTTTGCTCTTAGACTCTATCCAAAAGGCCTCATGTCAATGGAGATATCTTTCTCTTATAAACCCATGATCTTTCCCATGTGTTTTCAATTTGGGACTATGTTTGCAACCTTGCAACCCCAACACCCCCCTTCAAACAAAGGACCACAGGCTTCCCACGTCCGATCTTTGACCCTCCAGACTTCCTGCCCCTCGGTCCACGCGACCTATTAGGACTTCCTTGCCTAGCCGCAACTAGGACTTCCTGCCTGGTGTCTGGTCCTCTTGATCCGAACATAGGAGCCACCACTTTCTTTATTTAAGGTCAATATTGTACCCACATGGCTCAATCAGACCATAGCTCTTGTGCACGGTAACCTTCTGACAATCTGAGCTCTAATACCAATTGTAGGATCAAAAAGAATTTAGATATCTCCATAATTACATGATATTGTCCACTTTGGGCCTAAGCCCTCATGGTTTTGCTCTTGAGCTCTACCCAAAAGGCCTCATGCCAATGGAGATATTTTTCTCTTATAAACTCATGATCTTTCTCATGTATTTTCAATGTGGGATTATGTTTGCAACCTTGCAACCCCAACACTAATGTGCAGAAGCTAAGAAAGAGTAAATCATTGACAAAAGGTGAAGTGGACCTACAAGTAGGCAAAGACGTAAGAGTTACTGCTATAGCTGTATTAATATATTTCTTATCTTTGCCCACTGGGCTTATTTTAGAACTTGAGGAGTGCTATTATGTGCCTACTTTGACTAGGAATATCATTTTTATTTCTTGTTTAAATATGAAAGGATTTTCATTTATAATAAAGGGCAAACGTTGTTCCATTTATTTAAACGACATCTTCTCTTGTAGTGCGCAACTAATGAATGGACTATATGTTATAGACCTTGAAAAATCAATCTATAACATAAATGTGAAATGGTTGAAATTTAATGATTTAAACCAAACATATCTCTAGCATTGTCATTTGGGCCACATAATTGAAAAGTGTATGTCAAAACTTTATAAGTATAGACTTTTGGACTTATTTGATTTGAATCATATGAGATATATGAATCTTTTCTACTAGGCAAGATTACAGAAACTCATACCAGGTCCAGGCGTTTGGGATCCGATAAACACTTATTGGTTAGTCATTGTGAAGAGGATGGAGGCGATCGAATCCGGGTGCCCAGACTTGGTTTAGGCGCCCGAGAGCTACCACATCAACCAACGGCTACACTCGACTAGTGGGCTATAAATAGAATTTTTTATGTATTTATTTGTTATTAACTAATGTGTGTTCCTTGCTGAGTTATATAGCAAGAGAAGTGCTAACCTTATTTCAAGGTATTCAACCCCCCTCTAACCGACTTCATCGGGACCATCAAAAGACTTGTGATCCTGGGAATGATTAGTACGGCGCCACATAGATACGAGGCTAGTGAACCTGCTGAGAGGGTTCCAAGGTCAAATCAGTGCCTAGGTACTCAGGCCTCTCGACTCCATAGCTATTAGGGTATCTCGATTCCATAGCTACTCTTGCCTCCCAATTCCATAGCTACTCGGGCCTCTCGACTCCATACCTACTTGGGCCTCTCGGCTCCATAGCCTCTCGAGCCTCCCGACTCCATAGCTACTCAGACCTTCTGGCTCCATAACCTCCCGACTTCATAGCTATTCAGGTCTCCCGACCCCTCAGCCATGAAGGATAAGAAGTTATTTTTGGAAAAGAATAACTATCACATAAATCTTGATTATTTTAGGAGAAAGACTGTGGCATGAATAAATCTTACATTATTTAAAGAATTAAATAATAATAGCATGAGAATCGCAATAAAAGGAAAAGTCTTTCAATCTCGGTTATTTTAGGAAAAAGACAACAATAAGAATAAATTTTACATTATTTAAGGAATTAAATAGTGATCACATGAAGATCAAAATTGGTTAAAAAGGTATGTTTTCCCTAATTAAAAGATAGTCATTTTCAATCTCTAAAGTACACATATATATACGCCATCACTACGTACACTAAAATCCTAATATTCATCTTCTTTCTCCTCTAACTTGAGTATTGGAGTGACTATGCTGGGGAACCCCCTATTGTCATTCTAACCCTTTTCTTGTTATGTCTCTTCCTCCAAGCACCCAACCACATCATCATCTTCATTGTCATCCGGCGATTGGCAATTAAATTGGTAACTAAGCTAATTCACCAGTGATTCATCTATTGATGCTCATGGGCAAGATCATCATGTTTTCTAGGATTTTATTGGTATCACAAAAATAACCCTGTTTTATCTTGCCTTGCTCTCTTTATGTCATTGCTGAGCTCACCGAAATTAGTCGAGATTGCTAACAAAGAAGGTGAAGCTCTCCTCTTTTGCTTCTTCCTCTCTATCTTCTCGTCTCTGTTTTTCTCAAAAGCAATGATCTTCCAACCCTTCACAAGCAACTCTTTTTTCTCTTTGTCCAACCATAATAACAATAAGAGGAGTAAGTTGTTCATTTCTTCTTTCATGTTTCATTAATTGAAGGAGAGTTATAAAGTATAAACTTTTTTTCTAGTTAGGATAGTTATTCAGATCAAAATAGAGGTATCATATGTAGAAATACTAAATATTATGAGGAAATGAGATCACAAATGATTCTTTGACTTTGAGTTATAAATAAGTTTTGGGGATCGACAGATCATTATTTCAGCTAGAACCAAAGGTTAAGATCAATTTTTTTTAAAATTTAAGTTCATTTTCAGTTCCTTAAATTTAAAATTCAGACTTTTAAATTGTGAAAATCAACCTACACTAATGTTTAGAATTTTTGGAAAAAAAATGTACCTTATATATTTTTAAGTATTTTCTAATTTTTATAGTTAAATAATTCAATTTTGTATTGTATTATTTTTTTAAATTTATTGAATTGACTCCTTTGATTGAAAATCTTGACTATACCACTAGTCAGCATTATCGTCAAAGTCCTTCAAAGCTAGCCAAGGTTTTCAACAAAGAGGAGAACGTTCTCCTTCCTTCCTTTTTCTATCTTAATAGTTTTTTGTTTCATTTTTTCTTCCTTGTTGCAACAAACAACAACAAATATTGTTGCTTGTTTTTGTTTGTCACAACCGGCATTACTAATTGCACCATCTTCTGCCACCCACTGTCGGAGCGCCAATTCGCCAAATGCGAGAGATGATAACTCATTCAAAGAGAAAGGGGAATCATAGTTTTCTTTATTTTTGAATCTTTTGGTATTCTCATTCAAAGAGATTGTCATAGGTACAACAATCAATTTAGGATAAAAATTGATAAATAAGTATTTATTGATATTGAAAATAATTAGTTAATTTGGATTAATTATGAATCGTTGTATATGTTAGATTTACAAGTTGTAACTGATGAGAATTTTAAGTATTTGATTTAGTTCAATTTTTTATTCATATATCGCACTAATATTGTTTATTAGTGGGTTTATTATTGTAGATTTTGAAAATGTGTCACTTTGAGATAAAATTTGATAACCTTAAAATTATTTTGCATATTGAGAAAATAATTGTGATTATTTGAGTTGTTATTAATATTAGACGATGATGTTTATAAATTTTTAAGTTTGGATTTATAGTTAAAAAAATTATTATTGTAAATTTTGGACGACAGTTAATCTTAAAAGAGATATAACAGAATTATCCAAATTGACCGGATCAAATTATCAAATCAAATCATATTAGTATTTGGATTATTCTAATAATTCTGTTATAATTATTCTCAGAATCAAGTACTTTTGAACATTATATATTGTATTGTCCTTAGGACAAATATCAATGAACAATAGATTTTATTATTCTCATCTTATTCCTTCCTCTCTCCCTATTCTTCTTCTTACATGGTATCAGAGTCATCTCTCTCTCTTTTTTATCTTCCCTCAATTTCTTGAGGCGGAGATCGTATAAACGGCGAATTTTAAATTTTTCCCTCAAGCCTCTTATTTTCTCCTACGTGTTTTAATTTTCTTATTCTTCTCTATTTTTCAGAACAAACGAAAAATACTTATTTTCTTCCGCTGCCAACCCCTTTGCTTCTCTTTCCTCTTCCTTAATCTCTATTTTTTTTTCCACTACCACCGAACAAGTTATTTTTTACTTTAGATGTCAAATACTCGACGACATCAAAGAGGACAAAAGCAAAGTCCAGACCGATGTCAAATTTGTGACATCGTTGGTCATACTAGAAATATATGCCCTAAAAGACTTGATTGGTCTAGGGTAAAATGTCAAATTTGTCTTGGAATTGGACATTTTAGTATTCAATGTCCTAGTCCATTTGATTCAAATTTCATTGGTGGTCCTAGAGCCTCAAGACAACCATCTATTTCACAAGTATATCCTAAAGTTCTTTCGTCTGTGCCTACTTGTGGTAAAAACCTAGAGTTCTCATCTACTGATTGGTATATTGACACTGGAGCAACTCATCATGTCACATCAGATTATAATATCCTTACAGACGTAATGCCATATTATGGCTCAGATACGGTGCAAGTAGGCGATGGTTCAGGTTTGCAAATTGCTAATCTTGGAAACACATATATTCATTTATCTAATCGAACTTTTCACATGCGTAATGTCTTTCATGTTCCATCTATCACTAAAAATTTACTTTCTACACGCCAGTTTTGTCTTGATAACAATGTCATTTTTGAATTTCATCATAATCATTATCTTATAAAGGATAGAGGAACAAATGCTATTGTGTTTTATGGGAGAATCAAAAATGGCCTCTATTGTCTTTAGAGTTCTTCAATCAAAGCTTTTGTTGGTGAACGCACAAATAAACCAGCTTGGCATGCTCGACTTGGTCATCCTTCCCTTCGTATTGTTCAGTCAATCATCAATAGGTATGGTTTACCTACTTCTATTACCTCCTCTCTATCTTATTCATGTAGGGCCTGCATGGAATCTAAAAGTCATAAGTTACTTTTCTCTTTATCTGATCATGTTTCTAATTTTCCACTTGAAATAATCCATTCTGATGTTTGGGGCCCTGCACCTATTTTGTCTAATCAAGGTTTCCAATATTATGTTACATTCATTGATCATTTTAGTAAATATACTTGGCTTTATCCTATGAGAAGGAAATCTGATTTATTTGATATATTTTGTAATTTTCAAATTCAAGTTGAACGATCTTTTAATCGTAAAATACTCTCTTTTCATTCTGATTGGGGAGGCGAATATCAAGCTCTCCATCGTCATTTTGTCTCTTGTGGAATTGTTCATCGAGTTTCTTGTCCTCACACTCCAGAGCAAAATGGCTCTGCTGAGAGAAAGCATAGACATATAATTGAAACTGCCTTAGCTCTTCTTCATCATGCATCAGTTCCGCGCAAATTTTGGGATGAAGCTGTTAGCACTGCAGTATATCTCATAAATCGACTTCCTACACCATTGCTCAATCATAAATGTCCTTTTGAAAAACTTTATAATCAAACCCCTGATTACACTTTCCTTCGAATTTTTGGTTGCGCATGTTATCCATGGTTACGCTCCTATTCTAAACACAAACTTGACTCTCGTTCACTACAATGTATTTTTCTTGGTTATAGCAATTTGCACCATGGTTATCGTTGCTTGCATATATCAACAGGACGAATTTATATTTCACGACATGTTACTTTTGATGAGTCTTTATTCCCTTTTTCGGTAGCTTCTTCAATCTCTCCTCTAGATACAAGTGGCACCTTCTTAATGCCACCTAATATTATCAGAAGTGATGGAATTCTAGGTCCTGCTCCGGAGCTCTCTAATAACTCTCTTATACCATCAGAATCACCTCCGGTTGCTGCTCCAATCTTAGAAGTCTCGCCGATCGAAGATAATATGCTCTCTGGTTCCTCGGATATTGCAAGTCCATCATCTACATCACCATATCAGCCTACTTCCTCGTCGTCATCAACAAGTGATTCAGATGATAATGCTCCTCGTCGCATGCTTCCCATTAGTGATATTTGTGAGCGTTGCCCACCAAATGCAACTCGATATCCCCTTCCACGAGCTTTAGTGGTTTCTTCCAAATCTATTGAACCAACCTGTTTTACACAAGCAAACAAGGATCCAAACTGACGTAGTGCAATGGCTACAGAATTTGATGCACTTCTTCGCAATGGAACATGGACTCTAGTTCCGCGCACTCCCTCAATGAATGTTGTGGGCTCTAAATGGGTATTCCGTCTTAAGCATCGATCTGATGGTTCTCTTGAAAGATACAAAGCTCGACTTGTAGCTAAAGGATTTAGTCAACAGCCAGGTATTGACTTTAATGACACTTTCAGCCCAGTCATCAAAATTACATCTGTCAGACTATTATTATCAATAGCTGTTAGTTCTAATTGGCTTGTACGACAATTGGATATTTCAAATGCATTTCTCCATGGTCATCTTGAGGAAACTATATTTATGGAGCAACCACCTGGTTTCATTCATCCACAATTTCCATCTCATGTTTGCCAACTCAAGAAATCCTTATATGGTCTTCGACAAGCTCCTCGTGCATGGTTTCATCGACTATCTAATTGGTTACAAGCTCAAGGATTTTCTAGATCAAAGACTGACTCGTCTCTATTTCACAAATATAATGATGAAAATATGATATTTTTTTCTTATTTATGTGGATGACATTCTGATAACCGGCAATGATCACAAGGGTATTACAACTTTATTAAGTCTTCTCAATCAAGAATTCCCTACTAGAGATTTGGGTATTGCTCGTTTTTTTCTTGGTATTGAGCTTATTCCACATGAGGATGGCTATCTTCTCTCTCAGAGCAAATACATTACTGGACTTCTTCAAAAAGCCAAAATGGATGGAGCACGTCCGGTCTCTACGCCAATTGCTATAAACAACTCTCCAACTTCATCCTCTCCTGCTCTATCTGATCCACAAATTTATCGAAGTATTGTTGGGGCCTTACAATATGTCACTATCACACGTCCTGATATTACTTTTGCGGTAAATCGTGCTTGCCAATTCATGCATGCTCCAACCGAACAAAATTGGGATAATGTAAAAAGAATACTTCGCTATCTCAAAGGCACTATTTTACATGGTCTTCTTTTATATCGTCAATCATCTCGAGATTTACATGCATATAGTGATGCGGATTGGGCAAGTTCTCCTGAAGATAGACGCTCTACTAGTGGATATGCAATATTTCTTGGACGAAATCTTATCTCATGGAATTCGAAAAAGCAACCTACGGTATCTCGTTCAAGCACTGAGGCAGAATATAAAGCTATAGCAAATACAACGTCAGAAATTATTTGGCTTCAATCACTTCTCTCTGAACTTCATTTTGCATCAAATATTGCACCAAAAATTTGGTGCGACAATATTGGAGCAACATATCTTAGAGCAAATCCAATCTTTCATGCTTGTACAAAACATGTGGAAATTGATTTTCATTTTGTTCGTGAACGTGTGGCAACTCAGCAGTTATCCGTCTCTTATATTTCTGCTGAAGATCAAATCGCTGACATATTTACTAAGCCACTATCCAGACAACATTTCAACAAGTTAGCAAGCAAACTCAACGTCAAAGATCTCCCGCTGAGTTTGTCGGGGGGTAAAAGAGATATAACAGAATTATCCAAATTGACCGGATCAAATTACCAAATCAAATCATATTAGTATTTGGATTATTCTAATAATTCTGTTATAATTATTCTCAGAATTATTTTTAGAATAATTCTGATATTTATTAATTAGTTATTTGACCAAGTACTTTTGAACATTATATATTGTATTATCCTTAGGACAAATATCAATGAACAATAGATTTTATTATTCTCATCTTATTTCTTCCTCTCTTTCTATTCTTCTTCTTACAAATCTCATATGATTTTGAATCCTAACCCTATGTGAATTTCTTGTCAGAATTTTAATTTTGATTGAGATTTAAGGTTTATCGAAGATATCTTTGGTAAATTCCTTCTTTTACCTACGAATGTGTGAGAAATTAGGAAGAAAATTCAATCGCAGAGTTTGGATTGCTGGTCTTTGAAGGAAAAAGTGGTTTTTTTTGAAGGATAAGCTGGAAGCTTTCTAGTCTTCTATGCCATGCTCAACCTCACCGAACCATCTTCTTCTATAAGCTTAGCCTCTTCCTACATCTTCAATGGCTCAACCACCAAGGGCATAAAGACTTCACTATCATCAATCTCCCCTTCTCCTCATTTACTTTTATCCTTTGGCTTTCCGTTCTCCTTCCCTAGGGATATATTTCTACAATAAATTTCTTTCCCTTCTTAATCCACCTCTTTAAATAAACAAAACATTAATGGAAGGCTCGTAAACATCAATGCATGCATGCCCTATGACACGAGGCAAGATCTCTTGGATCACTTTTTATGGTCCAAGGAATGTGTTACTCATATTTGTGGTCGGATCGCGGTCGCGATCCGGCTGCAAATGGTTGAAATCCTTTCCTGAGTTCATCATCCCTATCAGGTTATAGTTTTTGTTCAGACCAGGTGGCCGAAGGCCGCCCGGAGGACACTCTCGCTCGGCACCTAGTAACCTGGTCACTTATCTACCACCGGAAGCCTTCGGACGGCCTCCGATCGCCTGTTCCGAACAAAAATTATAACCTGATAGGGACGATGAACCCAGGAAGAAATCATAATCATTTACGACCGGATCACGAACGTGATCCAACTATAAATACGAATGACACATCTCCTATTCCTATCACACTACCTTTTTCTCTTAAAAGAGGGCAAAGGCTTTGACAAGAAATGGCAACCGCCACTTAAATGATAATGATGCTCTATTAAAGTAATGAGAGCCAACTTAATTATTTAATCTCCGAATGAATAATTATTATATCAATAATCAATTATTTTGCATTTAGATCGTGGAATTATAATAAGATAAAAGGGTGAGGGAAGAAGAAAAAAATGATTAACTTTTGATTTTAGGGAAATATTTTTATTTGTATGGACAGTCAATTACCAAAAGAAAAAAAATATGATAAATATAAGCAATAGGAATGTGAAGAGGCAACAAGTTTAAAATGAATTAATTTACTAAAAAATTGTTTAAGTTTTATTTTTTTATAATTTAGAAATTCTAATTTTACCTCATTAATTTTGAAAATAATCCATCTTTCTCTCCGTTAAATTTAAAATATAATCTATACACGCCAACCTTAAATTTCCGTTTTTGTTTGGATTTGTTTCAAGTTTGACTCGAGGTTAATGATTTAGATGTTATAAAATTTTCAATTTAAATTTATTTGGTTATTTAAAATTTTTATATTCTCAAACTTAATAGATTTACATTAAAACTTATTTATTGATTATGAGAATTTTTCTATTATTTATAAGTTAAACTTTATTGATGTGCTGTTCATAATTTTTATTAACTAATAAACAAATAATAATTTACTTATTTATTTTAAAAAATAAATTTATTTATTTAAATAAATATAAATAAACTTTTATCAAACTCAATACCATTTGGTTCATTTATTATCAGGCAGGCAAAACCTCTGGGATATATGCAAATGACGATTGCACTAGGACAAATATTCCTCATTTGCTCTAAGTGTGGGGCTATTATACAAGAGCACAAATTTTTTGGACCATTTTTTTTTATCCAGAGGATGTGCCACTCACATTTGCGGCCGTATCATGGCCATGATCTGGTCACAAATTGTTGTGATCCCTTCTTGGGTTCATCGTCTCCATCAAGTTATAGTTTTTGTTCAAAGCGAGCGGTCGAAGATCACCCGAAAGCCTTCGGTGGTGGATAAGTAGTCAGATTATTGGGCGTCGAGCGAGAATGATCTCCAGTCGTCTGCTCCAAACAAAAACTAAAATATGATGGGGACAAAGAACCCAAGAAGGGATCACAACTATTTACGATCGGATCACGCCCGTAATCTAACTATAAATACGAATAGTGTATCCTCTTGATCATAAAAAGTAGTCCAGGAGATCCTGTCTCATTATAGAGAGGTTGCTAAGATGATATAGCTAAGGTGGTGGCATGTATGGTTAAAACTATAATTGGGATGGTTTATGGGCTTTTACTGGACCAATAGTTGAGCTTAAGTTAATGTGAAATATGGGCCCATATTCTGAGCTCAATTATAGCCCACTAACCTTGCCGATAAAGAACGAGTAAATGTCGCGGTCGTTTCGGATGACGTAGAAGAAGAGACGACGAAACGAGCCCGAACGAAATCCCAAAACCCAATCGCTGCGCTCCTTCGTCATCTCGTCGAATCCCGATGGCCGCCGCCGTTTCCATCGTGTCCTTCTCCGCCGGGCCGCCTACCGCCGTCGATGGCCTCCGGGTGAAGGACGCCCCCCGGCGAGTTCGATGCAACGTGGCGAGCAACCCCGCCGTCCGGGACGCGGGTGGCGAGGCTGCGGCGGGGCGAGTCTCGGCGGACTGTGTCGTGGTCGGTGGAGGAATCAGCGGACTCTGCACGGCGCAGGCACTCTCAACGAAGCATGCCGAGGCAGCGCTGGATGTCCTGGTGACGGAGGCGAAGGACCGGGTTGGCGGCAACATCACCACAGTTGAGAGGGATGGCTACCTTTGGGAGGAGGGTCCTAACAGCTTCCAGCCTTCCGATCCCGTACTCTCCATGGCGGTACATTCTTATCTTCATTTTGGATTTTTTTTTTTTTTAAAACTACTCGGTTCCGTTTTCAACAGAGGTCTTTGAAAAATGGGATCGGTATTATGTTGTTCGTTTGACAATGTCAAAATTGATGGACCTGTTTATTTTTGGGAATTGATGGATAGAGCAATAATTTAAACTTACTTTGAGAGTACAGCAAAGTTCCGTTGGAAGGCAACAATTTTACCTTAATTAAGCACACGTTTTTGGTAGGATGGATGATTATATGAAGGATGGATGGGTATTCATTTATGGTTCACCTGTTCTTTTGGATGGACAAATGAATGAAACTATCCATTCTTTCACCTGTTCTGTTGGAAGGATAAGTTGAAAGATGGATACTTAAATTTGAAGAGAAAGATAATAATAGCCTTTTTCTCTAACTTCTATTCTCTCCTCTCTCATTCCATCTGACTAAATTTCATACAATAATTCATAACTGCCAATTCATAAAATGAGCAATTGTAGTTAATCAACTTTAGCTTTTCCTTCACAAGATATTTGCAATGATAATTAATTAATGCAATTTATCTTATATTGATTGCCTTGAACGGTAAGGTGATGCTGGTCATTATAAGTAATTTGACTAGATATTTGCTAAATATTTGGGTTCATCCTTTTACTCATCCATCCATCCTTCACCTTATTTGCCCAAATGAGGCTACCATAAGTTTTTTTTTGCTCAAATGGCTTCATGTAGAATGTTGTTCAATATCCATAGAACATTATAAAACAACTTTTTTGAGAGGTCAGAGATTGTTATAAGTTTGTTCACACAGTCCTACATTGCAGCTACCTTAATCATTCTACAATGCTAGGCATTTTATATGGTGATTCTTTTATGCTATAAAACTCCGCCCATGATGACCAGTCATGGCCGGTCCCAAGCCCGGATAAAGGAGGAGGGTTGCGTTAGGTTGCCAGCCAGCGTCAAACTATGGCAAAATTTCATGAATGAATCCATTCTTTTATGCTATAACAAATTGTGACATTGTATACTGAAATTATAGCTACCCTGTTTTCATACTTCTTCATGGTAGTTGATATCTTATACAAAATGTGTAATAGGATTGTGCTAATGCTGCAAAACATTCTGAGGCTATAATTCCTGGTGGAGTCTTGCTGATACAATTATGTCATAACTTCATTTAAATACAAGCTGGTATTGATAGGGGAATGTTTTGATATATATGAAAACTTTTCTTCATGAAATTGTTGCTTTACTGTCATCAATGCCAGAATGACACAAATCACATATTTTCCAATCCTCATTCATTGTTTATGGTTTGGTTCACTTGGCTGCATAAGGTATTCAATTTCCTCATCGTCAAACACTTAACTAGATCACACAGCCCTCCATAGAGGAATGAGCCTCTGATGAATCCATGAGTGGATCATATTTTCAATATCTCATCCATGTGGTCAGGTTAAATGACCTAATACTGTATCCCCATGGCAATGTAGAAGTTGTACTTGTTGTTATATGGATCAAGCTAGTTTAGTTTTATGGTCCAAAAATTTGCTAGCAATCATACTTTGTTTTGCACCCTCATAGATGCAATACATACTCTTATCTTCTGATGCATAAAATGCTTGGTTACCTGATTTCTCTCTTTTTTTTTAATCTAAAAAATGCACTGTTGATTTTCTTTATTGGGCTTGCCACAAAATTTGATCATCTAGGCACCACATATACCGTGGATTCTTGAATTTCTCATCTAGTTTCTTTGCCTTTAATTTAGTCTGTTAGCATCATTATCTTGAAACATGCTATTGGTTTGAACTAGGGTCTTCAGGCATGGATTTAATTATAATACTTTTAATAAAAAAATACTAGAGTAAATATTTGTTTGCAGGACATTTCATTTAATGCTAATGCTTGCCTAGTCTGCCTGTTCATGCACGAGCAACCTTTCTACCTTGTTGTTATCTTGGTTTACATTGTATTGTTTCTTTTGATGCTGTGTAATACTTGTCAGCAATTGGGTTTCTTTTTTTACTTGATCGGAAGAAATCTGTACCATGTATCATTGTCAGGGCTCAAGACTTTCCTTTACATTTTATATACTTTATTTGTCTTCATTTTTCACTCGTATGCATGCGTTGCAATTTTTGCATGTCATTGTCTCATTAAGTTCTGTTCATTTACCATGTGGTTCTTTTATTGTATCCTTTATGCATGACATTTACTATGTGTTGTGCTATTTGATTCCATTTTCTCTCCTGGTCTTTGGTTCGTAGTGCTATCTGTTTAAACAAATAACAATAGTCACACTGAAACAGAAACTGATTATTTTTCTTTGGTTTCTTTCATATATTGCCTTATTTAATTTTCTCAAATATGTTATGCTTTGCAATAAGACATCTATCTACCTTGTGCCTTGCACAAAAAAAGTGCAACCTATCCTCCTTGTTAAAGTTGAATGCCATGCCTTTGCTTTATATAAAACTTATTTTTTGGACTTTTAACTGCCCCTTCATTCCTTATTATTTAAGATATAATATTGTTATTGTAGGTAGATAGTGGTTTGAAGGAAGAGCTTGTATTTGGAGATCCGAATGCTCCACGATTTGTTTTGTGGGATGGGAAATTGAGGCCAGTGCCATCCAAACTAACTGACATGCCTGTATTTGACTTGATGAGCATTGGTGGTAAGCTGAGAGCTGGATTTGGTGCTATTGGAATTCGTCCTTCCCCACCAGTTTGTCCTCTTGATCAACATTCTTTTTATAATTTGAATTTCTATTCTTTTATTTCCTCATATATAATGTTTGGCAAAGGTTTCAGGGACATGAGGAGTCAGTTGAAGAATTTGTGCGCCGAAATCTTGGAGATGAGGTGTTTGAGCGTCTGATAGAGCCATTCTGCTCAGGTCAATATTTTATTTTTCTTTTGATTGTATATTTGTATAGCTAAATGGACCAGATTTTCTTTTCAGTTTAATTTTGTGAATGAATCAGTTTTTTGTTAGTTCTGGAGAAAGTTCTTAGGCTCATTTCCCCATAGCCTCGCCCATTTTTTGTAGCCTTTTCTCAGAATGTGTTTCCATTGGATTGATGTATGCCTACTTCAAAGGCAGTTTGGGTTGTGTTTATATGTTAATCTCCACTAAATACATTTTCACGGTGTCATGGTTAAGGATCCATATTTTGTAGCCTTATTATTGCTGTTTGGAGTTTCCATATGGATATGATTTATTGTTCATTTTTGAAGAAAAAACAAATTCTTATACCTTTGATCTTGTTTTCTAGAGTGTCCACAACATGGACAATTATTCTCATGGATCAGAAGAATGTTCATTGCAATGATGGTTATGCTTCAATTATCTGTATATTTATCCTCAGTACGGCAATAATCCCTACAGCTTGCTTCTTAATTTGACACAGACTGCATTGTGCACAGGTGTATATGCTGGCGATCCAGCAAAGCTTAGCATGAAGGCAGCATTTGGAAAGGTTTGGAAATTGGAACAGAATGGTGGAAGCATAATCGGTGGTACTATAAAAGCAATTCAAGAGAGGAACAAAATCCCCAAGCAACCTAGAGATCCGTAAGTTACAGATTTTAAAAAGCAGTCTTAGTCTATACAGTAATGCTGGGTGCATAACTGTCCTGTTAAATACTTGCTAAGCTGCAGGAATTTGCCCAAGCCCAAGGGACAAACTGTTGCATCTTTTAGAAAAGGACTTGCGTCACTTCCTAATGCAATTTATTCAAGGTAAACATGTGTTGTTGAAATATGTTGATTTTTTTATTATTGAAAATGTTTTGAATTATGGGCGAGTTGACCTAAACTAGGTTGGCAACAAGTATAAGCTAACCTTATAATCATTCAATCACATTGTGATTTTAAGTTGTAAGTTGTTTTTCACAAATTGCAGCTTGTTCTGACTTGTGCTCTAGGGCATTTTTTGAAAAAATATTTTTTGAAAATTCTCAAATTTTGTAATTATTCTAGATAGACAATTATTTCACAAGTTTCTCTATCAAAGTTTTTAATTCGTTCTGAAAAATTATGCAAACATCTAAAATTAATTTTTGAAGATTTCTAGAATTTAAACATTTTCAAAATTGAAAGACAAAGTTAAAGTCTCTTCCCTTAGGACCCTATATTCTTTTTTCCTATATGGACCAACCATCTTGAATTAAAATTTACCAAGTTACTTTTGACAATTTCAAAATATTCTAGCTAAGGTCTCTTTCAAGTCAAATCTAAGTCAATTCAAATTTCTCCAAATCATATTCTCCTTCCAGAGCCATTCAATACTTTTCAAACTTCAAATCTCTCCAAGTCAAATACAAATTTTTAGATTTTTTCTATACTAAATTCAGACAACTTCAAGCCAAGCTTTCAAATACTTTCAACCTTCTAAGCATTTCTTAATGGTTTCTCTTAACTTTCACTGCAAAGATTGAATATATAAGCATGTCTTGATGGTTTTTGCCCATGATCACTCAAGTTTTTGGGATGATCATTTAATGGTGCTTATTTAAGTCTCGTACATCTAAACATGTCTTGATGACTCAAATCTCAAACCTTTAAGCAAGTCTTGATAAATCTCTATCTATGTTCACTCATATCTTGAGTTTTTGTGGATGGTCCTTTGGCTTTCACTAGTGCTCATTTACACAACCTCTATCTTGAGTCTTTGGAACGGTTATTCAAGCCCCATAAAAGGGACAGGTATATTTGTGAATGAAAGTTTTCCTAGCTTTGCTCACTCTATTTTTTTAAGAGAAGAGATAAATTTTGTCTCACTATATGCATATTGTCTATTATGTATATTTTTGTATCTTGAGTTCTTCTAGCCCTAACTTTTAAATGCTGAAAAAAAACGACAGTATCTTTCAACCCTTGTTGATTTTTGCCAATATGCACCTAGAATCCTTGTTACCTTTATCATCTTTCAATTTTAACATCTATATATGTAAATTTGTTACATATTTCTGTGATCTTCTTTCCAATGATTAATATGTAACCTTAGTTGCTCTGGTGATGCCAAAAATTCAGGTTGGGTAACAAGGTCAAGTTATCATGGAAGCTCACGAGCATTAGAAAGCTGGATAATCAAGGGTATATCTTGATGTATGAAACACCAGAAGGATTAAAATCGGTGGAGACTAAAAGTGTTATCCTAACCATTCCATCATATGTTGCTAGCGACCTCCTTCGTCCTCTTTCAGTATGTCAAAATCTCTCTTGCTGAAGTGTATTTCAAGTTCCAGTTAAAGTGCACTGATATTCACTGTTTGGATAAAAGTTTTTTTTTCTCCTTTAACAGTGATTAAGAAATATAATCAATGGACAATCATTTTGTTTTAAAATGTAATTGTGGAAGGCATCTTGTCAATTCCTGTTAGACTTGTTGTGCCATGTTTGTGTCTATATGTCAAATTGACGGATTAAATGAATACAAAATGTCAAAATGTCACATTCCTTTTTCAGCTTCAAGCTGCATTTTAAAAAAATCTTTTAATTGTTGCATGTAGTTTTGCTTTTCTAATATGTAATTTTGCTTTTTCATAAGGACACAATATAAGCTGTATAGCTACAAAGTTAATAATATATACGGGTAGGATTTTTTGATCCTTTTTCTTTACAAGGTGTTCTTTCTAATTGGTTGAACAAAAAATTGTGGCAAATTATCTCTTGTGGTAGAAACAATTGGATATTGGGATAAGGATACATCTAATTAGAAACTTCAAAACATGGTTTAGGGTATTTGTATTTTCTGATTGCAATCATTACTTGTATGTTTCCCTTTTTTGTCACACCATTTTGTTTGTAAACATTTTTGTTTTAATCTGTGATTACCTTCAGAATGATGCAGCTGAGGCTCTCTCGAAGTTCTATTATCCACCAGTTGCAGCAGTTTCTGTTTCATATCCTAAGGAAGCAATTAGAAAGGAATGTCTGATAGATGGTGAGCTTAGGGGTTTTGGTCAGTTGCATCCTCGTAGCCAAGGTGTCGAGACATTAGGTACAATTTCTCTTCTTACAAAAGGTTTCAATGTCTTGCAAGCCAATAGATAATCAATCCATGAACCCTACTCACTGTTTAAATTTATTCTTTTTAGTACTTACACTTCTGGCTGCTTTCCTCTCAGGAACCATATATAGCTCTTCACTTTTTCCTAATCGCGCTCCACCTGGAAGAGTGTTGCTTCTCAACTACATAGGAGGTGCTACAAATACTGGAATTGTATCGAAGGTACCGCCTCAATCTACTGTTGTCACTTGTAGGGATTCATACTATTCATATGTAAATAGTAGTTAATGTGCGCCTAATTGGAACTTTCGAAGTAATACATTCACGATAGACTATCAATCTGTATTGTCCTTGTATGATTGTTAGCTTTGGTTATAATGGATTGGACATGATGATTTTAGCTTGGATTCTAAATAATTTTTCATTAAACATAGGCGGAGAGCGAGCTGGTTGAAGCAGTTGACCGTGACCTCAGGAAAATCTTGATAAGCCCGAATGCCCCAGACCCAGTAGCAGTGGGCGTAAGAGTATGGCCGAAGGCCATACCGCAGTTCTTGGTCGGCCATCTGGACGGTCTTGAAGCTGCCAAGACAGCCCTCAGTCAGGGCGGATTTGATGGTTTGTTTCTCGGAGGCAACTATGTAGCAGGCGTTGCCTTGGGTCGATGCATCGAGGGAGCATACGAGAGTGCCTCCCAGGTAGCAGGTTTCTTGTCCAAGTATGCCTACAACTGAAAGGCCAGAGTCAGCTGTTCTTGTCAGGCGATGGCAATGTGTTTCCTAGTCTTATCGTTTCTGCATCATTACTGATATATAAATTTTGTTTTTGTCATTTATGATCATTTTCCCTCGTTTGTTTGAATGTCGATTTCTAACTGAGCCATCTAGTGCTATAAATCTAGTGGGATAAAAGTTTGTGGTTGTTGTTTGAATGTCAATTTATTATAATGTCACTTGATATGACACCGGAATAAGATTTAGGAAAATTTGTAAATACTTGTACACAAGTATTCCTTATACCTACTGTTTCACATAGCCCATACTAATTTATTTTTAAAATTCAGATATTTAGTTCAATTGATCCGGTAAATCAAGAATGAAGATTTTATTAATGGAAAATTTGCAGTTAAGATTTAAATTTTTTATTAAGATATAATTGTTGCACTATAGACTTGGAGCCGTATAATCAATTATAAATTTTTTATTAAGACCTAATTATTGCACCATAGATTTGGAGTCATATAATCAATTCTATTGTTATTCATTAGTTTTATTATACTAGGTAAAAACTAATTACTTAATCTATTTGGTTGCTCTGAATTATTTAGGATTTAGACATAAGGCGGGTTTAATTAGGTTTAGACTCGACCTTTTTAATATTACTTTTAAAAATTAATAAAAAAATCTAAAAATACAATTAAAGATGGCATTTTTCCTAAATCCATAGGGACTGAAATGGATGCAATAAGAGCTCTATACATCTATTAATGGGTTTCAATCGGAACTCATTGATAGATCTCGAGAGTTCCAATTACACCAATTTCAATTCTTTTGGATTTCTGGGGTTACAAGGAGTTTAAATATGATATTTATTGTTTATTTTAACTTTTCGTAGGTATTAAAATATAATAAGGAAGAATTACCAAAATTCTTTACGTTGGGTCTGATATAATTCCATATCAGACCCACGTTAGGCCTGATATCATATATATCAGGTCCAATGTGGAGAATTTTTGTAATTATTCCTTATTATATTTTAGCACTTCCTATAAGTCAAAATAAACAATGGATGATATATTTGGGTCGAAATTTATTGATGGACCTAGAAAACTCTGATTGTACCCATTTCAATTCCTATGGATTTTTGAAATTGCAAGGAGTTCAAATATATTATCCATTATTTATTTCTTCTTCTCTAAAAATATTTAAATATTATAAAAAAATTTATTAAATTTTATAAAATGTTATTCATACGTTATTCATCCGAGAAGAAAAGAGAGAAAAAAAAATAAACGGAAAATTGTATGAATAAGAGGGAAAAAGGAAAAGGGAGAAAAAATAATTAAAATATTTATATATATATAAAATTAAATTTATCAAAAGGATATTCACTCTTTTGATAAATACTAAAATGACATTGTCTTTTATCAATTTAAAAACTAACTTATCAATTTAAAAACTTAAAATATCTGCAGTGGGAGGTTTATAGTATATAATTTATGTTATAAATCTCTCAATATAAATCTTTCTCTATTATATAGGTGGGGTTTATAATTTTTTTTTATAAATCTGTATCAAAAAACAGATGATAGAGGATAGAGAATTTTTTTTAAAAGAAGTGGAGTTTATAAAAGAGAAAAATTGTATGATAATAAAAAATAAATTTTATAAAAATAAAACTTTTAATTTTTGATATGATAATAATATGATAAAATATAAATTTCTTTAAGAAATTAAAGACTACGGATATCCTTAGATGTATTATTTCACTAACGCCCGGGGCAAATAGAGCTTGTACGTATGCTAGGCTGTCGAGTCATGGATCCAGCTGTCTCTTTCCACCAAAATAAAGCAAGAGATCCACAAAATCATGCACCACTGTTGCCTTCTCTGAGTGATTAAACAAAACGATCACGTCCAGGATGTCATCACCGACCTAGGGCGGCTCAAGGGCTCAGGCTCCTGCAAGTAGTCAACTTCTACTCCATGTTCTTGCTTCAAGTGGAACCCACCGACAGCGTAGCCCCGTGGGCAGGGCGGTGGCTCTTTCAGATGCCCATATTATTTCCACTTATCCTCCAGCACATTTCCCTTTAGAAACAAACCAGTTGATATATACAATGGGCATCAGTTCTCTACGCCTTTACAGAACCCCCAACGGCTTTCTTTCCCGCATTGAAAAAGCAAAGGAATCTTCTTTTTTTTAAAAAAAAAAAACTTTAAAAGCAAACAAAGGGGTAAAAACTAAATTAATTGAATTTAATTTCTAAATTCAACCCGTTAGTCTCGTTAGATATGATTAATTCAATTTAATCAAAATTTTATTCATCCCTATACATAAGCGCCGCTTAAAGCCGCCCATACAAGAGCACATTGTGTTGGACCGGTCGTGCAATATCGCCCGTGCATGGCTCGTCCATAGCGCTCACAGTGACTAGGTGAGGACGGGAAGATATGGCAGAGAAAGGAACGTCATTTTCTGTCTGTTTAAATGAATAAAAAAATTCTAAAAATGAATCATCTATTATTTTATAATAAATAAATAATAGAAAAATATGAGTAATCCGTCTTCCTTCATAAAATAAATTTTAAAAAAAAACACATTATTTTTTATTAACTTTTAAATTCATACCTCCAAATAGACCCACTCCACCTTCAAAATTCATCGGGCAGCAATGCATATAGCCGTCATCATCTCGGACCACGTGGCGTCCCTCGAGGATGCCATGCGTCCGCAACGGTAATGCTTGAAAACTCTGAAACGGCACATCCGATGGAAGATGTCGGCAATTAGTTCTCCTATTTTTTTTAATATTAAAAAAGCAGAAACAATACTAAATGACGCGGAAGTAAACACGGCTAAGCAAAGCGAGAGCCCTCTCCCCCACGTGATCCGCACGCGCCGCTTCCGTCTATTTATAGCTCGAAGCTTCTGGTCCTCCTCCTCCTCCCATCGGCTCCACTGACTCCACTCCGTCGGTCACTCCCTGCTTTGCTTTGCTCTGTCTCATCTCAGCTCGAGGTCATCAATGGCGGACGAGGGCACGGCAAATTGCATCGATATTATTCTCGCCATCATCCTCCCTCCTCTCGGTGTCTTCCTCAAGTTCGGATGCCAGGTTTACATCTTCCTCCACTCCGCTCTCTTTTTCTCTTTTTAAAAATGAACAAAAGATCAAGATCAAGATCATACTTGTTTTTCAATATTTAGGTGGAGTTCTGGATCTGCCTTCTGTTGACGCTGTTCGGGTACATCCCGGGAATCATCTACGCCGTGTACGCCATCACCAAATAAACAACAACCAGCCCTAAGCTGTACAATACTAGATCTGGCGATCGACGAAACCTTCCGCTTCTGTATGGTTTGCTTGTTTAATTGGAGGTCGTTTTAATTTCCATTGTGATTTATTTCTTGGAAAACTAATTTGATTCTCGATTATATTGTGTTGATGTGTAAGTTAGTGTTGTACGGGATTGAATAAATAAGTTGTTAATTAGTTTGGAGTTGGATCTGCATGAGCTGCGCTTTCCTTCCTCTGTTTCTGGTTTGATTAAGTTAATTGCCCTAAATAGAAGGATCGAAAGGGGGTTCCGAAGAACTTCACAGATCGATTTCCCATTTCGGCGAGTTGCTGTTCGAGGAAGATAAAGAACGGCCGTAGAGGACACTGACAGTAGGCCCTACGGCTCCATTCGCACGCCAGTGACAGTTGTTGCTGAACATGTCGTTATTTGAATTTGGCTTATTTAATAAAAAATATATATTTTTTAAATTTAGCTCGTTTTTCAGAAGTAAAGTTAGGTAGTAGAGAGGTAGGTCCGGTTCAATGGGCTGAATTTGCTGGTAGGGATGTAAATGACTGTTAAGTTCGAGTTTGACTTGTTTAAATTATATTTAAGTTCGGCTTGAATTGATCTCGAGTTCTAGTTTACGAGCATATAAATGTACATGTTATCAAGCGTTTTAAATGAGCTCGAGAATGAGTTCACGAGCTTATAAATGAACATATTAGTAAGTTTACGAGTTGAATATCTTTAAGTTCGAGTTCGAAATTGAACTTGAACTCAGATTAATAAGATAAACGAATGAACTCGAATAAATTTTTTATTAAATAGAGCTCTGAATAGCTGTCCAACTAGTTGATTCATTTACACCTTGTTTGGAAATAATTTAAGTCATGGAATTGAATTGAATTTTATTATGAATTGAATTCCATAAAAAATTGAATTCAATTCTCATGTTTGGAATGAATTGCAACTTAAGTTATGGAATTTTTATGTTTTATCATTTTATCCTTCTCTCTTTTTTCTTTTCTTTTTTTATAAAGAAGAGAGAATGAGGGCACAATGGACATAATATGGAGAATTGAATTTCCTATCTAAATTATACATAAAGGGGTGTGATTTATTTTTACCTTGTTTGATGGAATTGAAATTGAATTTCATATCAATTCTTAGCTACAAAATCATTTCAAAACATGGAATTCAATTCCAATTCTAAAAGGAATTGAATTCCATATCATTCCAAACATGTTGTTATATTTTTATTTTTTTTTTGAACCATTTGGTATATTTATATTCTTATTTTTTTTTTACGAAGGTAAAATTTTATTTTTTTATAATATACAAATAAATAAATAAATATAAAGAGAACTAGCATTTCTATTACAAAGTCTAATATCTATCATTGATCGCCAAAAAATCAATTTCTAAATCTTGACCTTCTTTTTTCTTTCCTTGATTTTAATCGAAGACCCCTTAGCTAGAATGATTAATGCGTAGAAATTTATCACTTGAAAATATGAATTCGAACCTCGAGGTAATTAGAGCGTAATTTTTTGATCCCTATATATCTTGGCTCACGATTACATTCGCCTGTCTGTAAATGAACCGTCAATAATTATTTGATAAATGATTATTTATATTTCTTTAATATCAATAAATGAATAAAGTTGAATTATCAGAGTTTATTTATATTTATTTAATATCAATTAAATAGATAAAGTTGAATAACTCATTAAATAACCACTCCAATTTTTTAATTATTTTTATCTATATAAATTTTATTAATTATAGAAATTTTTTAATAAAATAAATAATAAACAAAATCGAACCAAATGTCACTTCTTCTTCTTTTAGTCTAAATTGGAGTTAATTTAGTTTTAATTTGGTTAAATTATTATTGAATCAAATGTAATCGGATGTTCAATTAATTTAAAATAAATTAGAAAATTAAAAAAAACATAATCTCTCCTTTTTTTTATTTTATTCTTTCTTAACATATACGCAGTCTCGTTAAGTCTCCACGTGTCACTTCTTCTTTTGTTCTTCTCTTTCTTTTTCTGTATTTTTTTCTTCTACAGTCTAGTTATTTTTTTTCTGCTCTTCTCCAATAACAGTTGTTTTTATTCTTCCTTTTATTAAGAGCAATAACCCTCCTTTTCCCCTTTATTTTGTTGTTTTCAACGGACTAATAACAATCCTAGTCCTTTTTCTTCTCCAACAAGTATTTATCTTTTTTATCATCGGAGTTAGTTGAGAATATTGAAAAAACGAGGATCAGATTTCTATTCTCGTTTTTATTTCATTCTAGTTGTTTTGTTGAATAATACAATGTAATGTAATGATTTTTTAATTAAATGTTGGAATTTATCTTCTTTTTTTTTTTTATCGTCGGAGTTAGCTGAGACCATCAAACAAAAGAGGGTAAGATGTACATTCGCTTTTTATTTCATTCTTGTAATTGTTTTGTTTAATAATATAATATAATGTAATGATTTTTTAATTATTTATATAATTAAAAAGGGTAAAGTATTTCCTAGAAGTTATTAAGAAATAATACTTATTTATTTCTTAATTATTAAAAAATATTTATTTGTTTCTTAATAATTAGAGAATAATTATTATTAGGAAATATATATTTATTTTCTTATTTTATATGTTTTCTTATTTTATGTCTTTTTTCCTATTTTTCACTTGTAATGGTATTTATATACCACATATTATCATTAATAAAGTACATGAATTCTATCGTCAACATAGTATCAGAGCGTTAAATTTAACAGCAATCCTTTTTTTTCTTTTCTCTAGAATACTCACCAATTGCCTTCTACAATAGCTACCGCTGACGACATCACTCGTCAATTATCTCTTACAAATACTCTTGATTCACTTTTTGCCCTTGTGGTTCTCAACTTTAACGCTCAGACACCATTGAAACTCACCACCTCCAATTACTCTACCTGACGCTTGCAGTTCACGTCTCTTCTATTCGGATATGACTTACTTGGTTTTGTTGATGGCTCATGTCCTTGCCCTCCGGTGCAAATTGTTAGACCCCGTGATTGTTTTGATGTGATCAATTAAGTTAAGTTAGGTCATGTATTATTTTAATCCTTGTGTTTAAGTGTACAAGAGCTTAGGAGTATAGGAAATCGAGTGGAAGATGCAGCTAGCGAGAAGGATAGCATGGGAAGGGAATCGACGAGCTTGTTGCATCCGAGGGACGAAGTGCTACGAAAGAGTACACCGGTGGACGAGAAGAACGTACACGATGTTCGAGGGATGAGAAGTTGGAACGGAAGCTTGCTCGAGCAGAAGGCCAGGAATTGGGTTCGGGTGAGCCCTATTTCGATTGGCCGCAATCACTCAGGCGAACGGAATAGCGGAAGAGCGAAAGAAGCTAATGAAGATTGCCAAAGGCGCCCTCAACAAGGGTTGAAGGCGCCCGCACCTCCGACACCTTCAGGCGGAAGGCACCCTCTATAAACATGGAGGGCACCCTCCATAAGCATGGAAGGCACCCTCCATGAGTAGGAAGACGCCTTCGGCCAGTCAAAGTAGCCGTTCGCAGTGGATAAAGCTTTATCCACTGCGCATCGCTGGAGGCGCCCTTAAGCTACGGATAAGATTTTTCATGGGCTATAAAAAGACCCCTGAACCTGGAAAATAGACATCAACTCTAATTCTCATTTCCTAGCACATTCCTGAGCTTTTGAAAAGTGTACTAGGCTTCTCCGTCTACACAAATGAGATCTTTTAGCGCTTTTCTTTGCCTTGGATTAGCAACCACCTAGGTTATAACCAAGTAATTCCTTTATATCTTTCTTTATTTATTAGTTGCTTAACATCATTTATATAAGTGTGCTACTAATCTGCGTTGAAGATCAAGGAAGAATTTTATTTTTCTATTTCAGGCAATTCACCCCCCCTCTTGCTAGCCTTGCTACGCCAACAAGTGGTATCAAAGTCCAATTGCCTCAAAAGGACTAACCGTTGACTGAAGCATCAAGATCAAAGATGATGGCTAGACTGACAATCTATCCACCAAAATTAAAAGGAGAATTTGCATCCTGGAAGAAACGAATGGAGGTATTCTTCAAAATCGACTTTGAAATATTGCTAATAATTAAATATGGTTTTGTAGCTCTAAAATCCCCGCAAGGAGAAGAACAAGAAGAATATCAGTGGGCTAAGAAGGAACGAGCAGACTTCGTAGCAAACAGATAAGCCAAGTTCCACCTACTCAGCGTACTTCCACCCCAGGAAGTAAATCAAATCGGAGATTACAACTCAGCAAAGGAACTTTGGGAGAAATTCCTGGAACTGCACGAAGGAACTTCCGAAACAAAGCTTGCGAGACGGGACGTGCTCCGGAATCAACTGACGAACTTTCGGATGAAAGAAGGAGAGTCAGTAGCACAACTACACGGAAGACTCAAGGAGCTAATAATCATCGGATTATCAAACCTCAGAGAAACGGAAACGAGTCGGGACACACAAAGATATGCATTAAATACATTCCCAAGAACACCTGAATGGGCATCTATAGTAGACTCCTACTATATATCCAAGGATTTTGAGGTAAGTACTTTAGAAAGTCTTTTCTTTACTTTCGAATTACATGAATCTCGGTGTACAGAACAAAGAAAATGACTGAGTCGGAAAATTACCCTGAAGGCAAGAACAAACGATTCAAACTCCTAATGGTTTATTCGATATAATAAATTTAAATCACAAAGAAAGAGGGATTACCGAAACAAAAGGAAGATCTGATGCTACAGCTGCAATGAAAAAGGGCACATCAAGGATGACTGCCTAAAATTGAAGAAGAGGGACAAGGAGAAAGATAAGTCTAAAAGATCAACATCTTCTAAACACAAGAATCTGAAGGTCGCATGGGATGAATCATCATCCTCTAATTCCGAGGTCGAAGCTTTCTCCGGACTGCATTTATTGGTCAACCACCAAGTAGAAGATGAAACCAACTCAGAGATGAGCATCGATGAAGGGGGAGAATCAGAAGAAGAAAGCTGTGATACAGGGGGGCATCAGAACATGAGGTAAGTGAGGTATGTGCTCTATCTCCCAAGCAGTTTTTTCAGTTTATTAAAATTCTTTCTAAAGATTTAGTCAAATTAGAAAAAGAAAATGTTGAGTTAAAATTAAACTTAGCAAAGACATGTCCCTTAGACTTATTTAACAATTTAAAATTAGAAAATTATAAATTGAAATGTCAAATTGAAAGTTTAAAAGAACATGCGTATTTGAAATTAACCAACTTTTAAAAACAAAAATTTAGAAATTATGGTAAAATGAATTAGTACATAAAGAAACACCAGGGACAAATTAGGAAAATTCCAAAAAATCATGTACCCCCCAAATTTTTTATTAATCTAGTAGGAAGGAACCTGTATTAGGTTCCAAAATCATATTTGAACTAAATTTTCTTTGGACTTTCAGAAAAGAAAATTAAATGTTTAATTCTTTAAGAGACTTTGCCTAGAAAGTGTTTGATGATCCAATAACTAAGAAGGCCTAGTGTCTCACCACAGCCTGGAAGCTAATTACTGAATTGAATATTTAATTGACAAACTATTAAGTATGTCAAATTTATACTTTCAATATTTGTCAATAATTTCAATTAATTTAGCAAAATTATAAATTTTGCTAAATAATTAGAAAATATTTATTTATTTCTTAATAATTAGAGAATAATTATTATTAGGAAATATATATTTATTTTCTTATTTTATATGTTTTCTTATTTTATATTTTTTTTTCTATTTTTCACTTGTAATGGTATTTATATACCACATATTATCATGAATAAAGTGTATGAATTTTATCGTCAACATGGTATCAGAGCGTTAAACTTAACAGCAATCTTTTTTTCTTTTCTCCACAATACCCACCAACTGCCTTTTACAATAGCTACCGCCGACGCCATCATTCGCCAGTTATCTCTTACAAATACTCTTGATTCACTTTTCGTCCTTGTAGTTCTCAACGTTAACGCTCAGACACCGTTGAAACTCACCACCTCTAATTACTCTACCTGACGCTTGCAGTTCATGTCTCTTCTATTCGGATATGACTTACTTGGTTTTGTTGATGACTCACGTCCCTGCCCTCCTATGCAGATTGTTGGACCCCGTGGTTATTTTGGTGTGATCAACTAAGTTAAGTTAGGTCCTGTATTGTTTTGATCCCTGTGTCTAAGTGTACAAGAGCTTAGGAGCACAGGAAGTCGAGCGGAAGACGCAGCTAGCGAGAAGGATAGCACGGGAAGGGAACTGACGAGCTCGGTGCATCCGAGGGACGAAGTGCTACGGAAGAGTACACCGGTGGACGAGAAGAACGTATATGACGTTCGAGGGATGAGAAGCCGGAGCGGAAGCCTGCTTGAGGAGAAGGCCAGGAATTGGGTTCGGGTGAGCCCTATTTCGATTGGCCACAATCACCCAGACGAACGGAGCAGCGGAAGAGCGAAATAAGCTATGAAGATTGCCACAGGCACCCTCAACAAGGGTTGAAGGCACCCGCACCTCCGGCGCCTTCAGGCGGAAGGCACCCTCTATAAACATGGAGGGCGCCCTCCAAAAGCATGGAAGGCGCCCTCCATCAGTATTGAAGACGCCTTCGGCCAGTCAAAATAGTCGTTCGTAGTGGATAAAGCTTTATCCACTGTGCCTTGCTGGAGGCGCCCTCCAAGTCCTTTGGAAGCGCCCTTAAGCTACGGATAAGATTTTCCAGGGGCTATAAAAAGACCCCTGGACCTGGGAAATAGGCATCAACTCTAGTTCTCATTTCCTAGTACATTCTTGAGCTTTTGAAAAGTGTAATAGGCTTCTCCGTCTACACGAAGGAGATCTTTTAGCCTTTTTCTTTGCCTTGGATTAACAACCATGTAGGTTATAACCAAGTAATTCCTTTGTGTCTTTCTTTATTTATTAGTTGCTTAACATCATTTATATAAGTGTGCTACTAATCTGCGTTGAAAATCGAGGAAGAGTTTTATTTTTCTATTTCAGGTAATTCACCCCCTCTTGCTAGCCTTGTTATGCCAACAAGTAGTATCAGAGCCCAACCGCCTCAAAAGGATCAACCGCCGACTGAAGCATCAAGATCAAAGATGATGGCTAGACCGACAATCTATCCACCAAAATTCGAGGGAGAATTGGCATCCTGGAAGAAACGAATGGAGATATTCTTCAAAACTGACTTTGAAATATTGCTAATAATTAAATACGATTTTGTAGCTCTAAAATCCCCGCAAAGAGAAGAACAAGAAGAATATCAGTGGACTAAGAAGGAGCAAACGGATGAGCCAAGTTCCACCTACACAGCGTACTTCCACCCCAGGAAGTAAATCAAATCGGAGATTACAACTCAACAAAGGAACTTTGGGAGAAGTTCTTGGAACTGGACAAAGGAACTTCCGAAACAAGGCTTGCGAGATGGGACGTGCTCCAGAATCAACTGACGAACTTTCGGATGAAAGAAGGAGAGTCAGTAGCACAACTACACGGAAGACTCAAGGGGCTAATCATCGAATTATCAAACCTCAGAGAAATAGTAACGAACCGGGACACACAAAGATGTGCATTAAATACATTCCCAAGAACACCTGAATGGACATCTATAGTAGACTCCTACTATATATCCAGGGATCTTGAGGTAAGTACTTTAGAAAGTCTTTTCTCTACTTTTGAATTACATGAATCTCGGTGTGCAAGATAAAGAAAAGGACCGAGTCAGAACATTGCCCTGAAGGCAAGAACAACCGATTCAGACTCCTAATGGTAAAGAAGTTCAATAAATTTATTCGATCTAATAAATTTAAATCACAGAGAAAGAGGGATTACCGAAACAAAAGGAAGATCTGATGCTACAACTGCAATGAAAAAGGACACATCAATGATAATTGCCCAAAATTGAAGAAGAGGGACAAGGAGAAAGATAAGTCTAAAAGACCAACATCTTCTAAACACAAGAATCTGGAGGCCACATGGGATGAATCATCATCCTCTAATTTTGAGGTCGAAGCTTTCTTCGGACTGCCTTTATTGGCTAGCCACCAAGTAGAAGATGAAACCAGCTCAAAGATGAGCATCGATGAAGGGGGAGAATCAGAAGAAGAAAGTTGTGATACAGGGGGAGCATCAGGACATGAGGTAAGTGAGATATGCGCTCTATCTCCCAAGCAGTCTTTTCAGTTTATTAAAATTCTTTCTAAAGATTTAGTCAAATTAGAAAAAGAAAATGCTGAGTTAAAATTAAACTTAGCAAAGGCATGTCCCTTAAACTTATTTAACAATTTAAAATTAGAAAATTATAAATTGAAATGTCAAATTGAAAGTTTAAAAGAACATGCGTATTTGAAATTAACCAACTTTCAAAAACAAAGATTTAGAAATTATGGTAAAATCAATTGGTACATAAGAAAATACCAGGGACAAATTAGGAAAATTCTAAAAAATCATGTACCCCTAAATTTTTGATTAATCTAGTATAAAGGAACCTGTATTAGGTTCCAAAATCATATTTGAACTAAATTTTATTTTGGACTTTCAGAAAAGGAAATTAAATGTTTAATTCTTTAAGAGGCTTTGTCTAGAAAGTGGTTGACGATCTAATAACCAAGAAGGCCTAGTGCCTTGCCACAACTTGGAAGTTAATTACTGAATTGAATATTTAATTGACAAACTGATAAGTATGTCAAATTTATACTTTCAATATTTGTCAATAATTTCAATTAATTTATCAAAATTATAAATTTTTAACTCAAACTTATTGTTAACCTTACTAAAATTCTTTAAGTACCCTAGTTGTTTTTTGATGTGATCAAAGGGGAGGAATAGATACAAGTTTAGGGGAGGTTAGGATTTTGTTAAGTTTAGGGGGAGTACTGTTGGACCGCTGGGGCCGGCTAGAAGGGGGGTTGAATAGCATGAAAAATAATAAAGTGAAACCTTTCTCGAACTTCTTAAACTAACACTTGCATAATTAATTAAATAGACACAAAGTAAAAGAAGAGGCACAAAGGGATTTACTTTGTTACAACCGGGAAGATTGTTAATCCAAGGAATATGTTGCACTAGTATCTCCTTCAGTTGGAGAAGCCTCTTACAACGATTAAGTGTAAAACAACGAAGATAATCTAGAAATAAAGCGTACAAGTGTTAGAAATGAATTGTTTTAGTTCCTTCAAAGCTTCTGGACTAAGGCTGTATTTATAGCCTTGGTCGGGGTGCCCCGAAGGGTTCTAGGCGCCCTGGGGGGATAAAATTTTATCCCCTACACATAGATCGTGATTTGACTGCGATCTGGATAAATTCCAACTCCGGGCGCCTCGGATTGTTCCGGGTGCCCCGGACTGTTCTGGGCGCCCCGGCTGAAAAAGTCAACCGAGCAGGCTTCCGCTCCGGCTTCTCATCCCTTCGAATCGTCGTGTGCTTCCTTCTCGTCCGCCAGCGTACTCATCCGCAGTCTTCGTCCCTCGGTCGCACCCCATACCGACCTTCTCGCTAGCTGCGTCTCTTGCTCCCCGAGCAGTCTTCCGCTCCGGCTTCTCGTCCCTCGGAACCACCGCACGCTTCCTTCTCATCTGCCGGTGTACTCTTTCGTAGTGCCTCGTCCCTCGGACGCACTGCGCGCCGTCCTTCTCGCTAGCTACGTCTTCCGCTCGACTACCTATGCTCCTAAGCTCCTGCACACTTAGACACAAGGTTAAAAACACACAAGACTTAACTTAACTTGTTGCCAAAACAACCTTGGGATTCCAACAATCTCCCCTTTTTGATGTGAGCAGCCCAAGTTAAACTAGGGTAAATAGGCATACAAATAAACTAACTAATTTTGTCAATAAAGTACAAAAAAGATAGAAAATTTTAGGTCTACCTCCCCCTAGACTTATACTTTTCCTTCTCCCCCTTCGATCACATAAAAAATGGGATTCCAAGAAAAAAATCTAAGGGTTAAAACTTAGAAAATGTTAAAAATTATTTCAATGAATTTTTGAAGACATTTCTAAGTGAATGAAAATTTAAACAAAATTTCTAAGTAAAAAAAAATTATTTAGCAAAAATTTTTCTAAGTTTTTGCAAGCAACAAATTTTTTTTTTTTTGAGAATTTTCTAAAAAAAATGAGTAACTCTTTTAAAGCATTATTCAATTTCAAATTAATGTTTTTTTTTTCAGTTAGTTAATTAAACTTTTTATTTCAATACTTGGCTTCCAGGCAGTGGCGAGCCATTAGACTTTCTTGGTTATTGGAGCAACAACCACTTTCTTAAACAAGGCCGCATAAAGAAATTAAAGGTTCAATTTTCTTGCTAAAAGTGCTAAATCTAAGTTTTTAATTTAGATCAAATTCTCTAATAGATTTTTTTTTCATTGTGATATTTAAATTTCCACTTTAGTTTATCATAATTTCACAAATCATACTTTTTCAAATTTGAAGCAAAAAATATTGAGCATGTAGAAAATTGTATCATTTCCTTTATCATGTTATTTTCTATTGTTAGTTTGTCGAAATTCTTTGATCGACAACCTGTTGCATGAGTTTCCTTTAACCCACTATTCTTAAATTATTTTTAGGGTTTTAATTCGCAAAATCCTTTCGATAAAATAATTTCTGATTTGCAAAATTTTTTTGACAATATATTTTCTAATTCTAAAAAAACTTTTGATAATTTTTTAATCGAATCAAACAATAGGTCAGGAGGTGGAGGCCATACCTGACTTACCTTATCGGTTGTTGATTCTCCCCCTATTGAGCTGCTTTCTCTCGTCGTTGCTCCCCCTTCATCGATGCTCTTGATGCTTATTGAGGAAGAGCTGATTGCATCTTCTGGTAGATACTCGGCGTTGAGTGCTGTTCCGACAATTTCCTCCGTCTCAGATTCTTCTGACGGTAGTTCGGTGTCCATCGAGGAGTTGGATTCGACTTCAAGTGGTTCTTCGTAGAGCTTCAAGAACTTTCCCAAAGTTCTTTTGCGCTTTTGTATTTTCCGATTCTGTCGAGATCCTGGGCATGTAAAACGCTCAAAAGACAAGACTCAGCCTTATCATTTGTTATGAATTCGTCACGCTGCTCGTCAGTCCATTAATGCTCCTCAAGTTTTTCTCCATCTTTGCTTTTGGGCACTTTAAAACCATATTTCATAATTAATAAAATACTAAAATCAGTTTTAAAATAAACCTACATTCGTCACTTTCAAAAAGC
This sequence comes from Zingiber officinale, assembly GCF_018446385.1. Classification (NCBI taxonomy): domain Eukaryota; kingdom Viridiplantae; phylum Streptophyta; class Magnoliopsida; order Zingiberales; family Zingiberaceae; genus Zingiber; species Zingiber officinale. The sequence continues at coordinate 100,319,760 of NC_056001.1, read as the reverse complement.
GAACTCCCCCTCGAAAGTTGGTGGGTATATGTTAGCTCTGACCATCTAGTTGCTTCAATCGGCGGTTAGTCCTCCTGAGGCGTACTCGGCTCTGATACCACTTGTTGGACCGCTAGGGCCGGCTAGAAGAAGGGTTGAATAGCATGAAAAATAATAAAACGAAACCTTTCTCAAACTTCTTAAACTAACACTTGCATAATAATTAAATAGACATAAAGTAAAAGAAGATGCACACAGGGATTTACTTGGTTACAATCGGGGAGGTTGTTAATCCAAGGAAGATGTCGCACTAGTATCTCCTTCAGGCAGAGAAGCCTCTTACAACGATTAAGTGTAAAACAACGAAGCTAATCTAGAAATGAAGCGTACAAGTGTTGGAAATGAATTGCTTTAGTTCCTTCAAAGCTTCTGGACCAAGGCTGTATTTATAGTCTTGGTCGGGGCACCCCGAAGGGTTCAAGTGCCTTGGGGGGATAAAATTTTATCCCCTGCGCACGGATCGCGGTTTGACCGCGATCTGAATAAATCCCAACTCCGGGCACCCCGGACTGTTCCGGGCGCCCTGGACTATTCCGGGCACCTCGGGTGGAAAAGTCAACCCCGTTGACTTTTTCAGCCCGGGTCTTCTGCTTCGGGTCCGCTCGCTTGGGTGATCTCTGTCATCCGGAATAGGGCTCACCCAAACCCAACTTCCGGTCTTCTCGAGCAGGCTTCCGCTCCGGCTTCTCGTCCCTCGGAATCGTCGTGTGCTTCCTTCTCGTCCGCCAACATACTCATCTTCCGCTCCGTCTTTTCATCTGTTGGAACCACTGCACGCTTCCTTCACCTCCGTCGGTGTACTCTTCCGCAGTGCCTCGTCCCTTGGACGCACCGCGTGCCGTCCTTCTCGCTAGCTGCGTCTTCCGCTCGACTACCTGTGCTCCTAAGCTCTTGCACACTTAGACACAAGGTTAAAAACAAGCACACATGACCTAACTTAACTTGTTGATCACACCAAAATAACCTTGGGGTTCCAACAAGTACTTTTTTTTAGGGTCGGTTTGTGCTAGAGGGGGGTGAATAGCTCGTCGTGCGCTCGTTGTTGGCTTGATTCGTCATGATTTGCAGCGAAATAAACTAGAAGTAACTCTCCAATGCTAACACAAAAATGATTTACTTGGTATTCACCTCAAGAAGAGGTGACTAATCCAAGGATCCACACATGACACACTCTCCACTATCAAAAATACTCCTTCTTGGTAACTACCGGAGGTGGAGAAATCTTGTACAACACTCACACAACAAATACAACACATGCAAGAATAAAAATACAAGAATACAAATACAAACTCTCTTCTTGCTCACTTGTTTCTTGTTGATGCTACTTGAACCTTAGAAGTGCACCTCTAAGAGCTTCCAAGAATTGGCGGTGAGTGTTGAAGAAGATCGCGTGAAGATCGGGAAGAAGGATTTTTATTTTTGGCGTTTGAACGCTTCGTCGCCTTTATATCTGCACTTCTAAGGCTTCCAATCGATTGGGACTCCTCCCAATCGATTGCCACGTCAAATCCCAACAATCTCGGCCGTCCAAAACCTGCATCCTACGCAACGGTCGTATCCCAATTGATTGACCAATCGATTGGGGAGGCTTGAATCTATCGGCTAATTGATTCAGAGCGCCTCTGTGCTCTCACTGGAAACGTCTGAATTGATCGACTGATCGATTTAGTGTTTATCACAACACGCACAATTTCTAGCACCCCAATCGATCGACTGATCAATTGGAGACCATTCTGTTTGAGCGATACAAGTTCCCAATCGATTGGGCTGCTGTTTATTGCAGCACTGTGCCTAATCGATCATCTGATCGATTGGGCTTGGTCCAATTTGATCACTTGATCAAATTGACCAACCCTAGCTCACCCAAGTTAAGTCTGGGGTGCCCTAATACAACATCTAGTCACCTGTGACCTGTTAAGACTCCTCATGCCTAGCATCCGGTCAACCTTGACCTGCTAGGACTTCTTCGCCAAGTGTTCGGTCAACCCTTTAATCCACTTGGACTTTTCTCCTCGTGCCAAGTGTCTGGTCAACCTTGACCCACTTGGACATACCATCTTATGCCAAGAGTCCGGTCCTCCATGACCCACTTGGACTTCCTTCCACCAGATGTCCGGTCATCCTTGACCCATCTAGATTTCCTTATGCCAAGTATCCTATCAACCCTTTGACCTACTTGGACTTTCCAACACTAGGTGTCTAGTCAACCTTGACCCACCTGGATTTCCACGTGCTTGGCTTCACTCACTAGGTCTTTCCACTTCCTGACTTTACTCACTAGGACTTTCACCTGCCTAGCTTCACTCACTAGGACTTTCACCTGGCTTCACTCACTAGGATTTTCTAATTGCCTACCTTCACTCACTAGGTCTTTCACCTGGCTTCACTCACCAAGATTTCTAATTGCCTAGCTTTACTCACTAGGACTTTCCATCTGTCTGACTTCACTCACCAGGACTTTCACATAGTTTCTGTTAGGATCGGTTGAGCTAGAGGGGGGGTGAATGACTCACTTCGTTTTCTTAATAAAATTGATCTTTCGCAGTAGACACTTGAAGACAATGCTAACTCTTGTATTTACTTGGTATCCACCTCCTCAAGGAGGTGACTAGTCCAAGGATCCACACCACCGTCACCCTTTCCACTATCAAACTTCTCCTTCTCGGACTAACACCGAAGGTGGAGAAACCTTACAAGACTTACAAGCCTCCCTCTCCAAGAGAAAAGATCACACTCACAACAATAAGGAAGAAAAGAAAGATTACAAACTTGAAATGCTTCTTCCTTGTGACGTGAATCTTGAAAACGTGCGGAGATGGAAAGCTTGATCTTCAATTTCTTGAGAGATCTTGAGCACTTCAAAGATTGATCACACTAGAGCAATAGAACAGTAGTTTTCTCAAGGATCCTTGTTTCTTTTTCTTCCAGCTCTTTTAAATGACGAGAAAACTAGCCGTTTCTCACATCGTCGTCGCCATGGATCGATTGAGATTATATTTGAATCGATTCACAAGTATCCGTTGGAAGCCATCGTGTCAAGATCAATGGCGTAGATTACTTCACTTGAACTTGAATCGATTGGTGTAGTGCTTGAATCGATTCAGACATAGGTTCGTGAAATCAAAAATCACAATAACACTGTGAATCGATCGGCCATCGATTGAGTGACTTCAATCGATCCGCTGATCGATTCAAGAGGCTTCTGTGCTTCGCACAGAAACTTCCTGGATCGATCGCTCGATCAATTGGTTCCTCGATCGATCGGCTGATCGATCCAGAAGCATTATGTGCTTCGCGCAGAAACTTCCTGGATCGATCGCTCGATCGACTGGTTCCCCGATCGTTCGGCTGATCGATCCAGAAGCATTCTATGCTTCGCGCAGAGGCTTCCCAATCGATCGGCCGATCGATTGGCTTTCTTCCAATCGATCGACTGATCGATCCAGAGGCATTCTGCCTCACAGCCATATCTAAATCAATTTACCAATCGATTTTTGCTAAGTAAGTTTAACACACATCCAACCTTCTGACTTGCAGGAACTTCTCTTTCCAAGAATTCGGTCCTCGACCTTCTTGGTCTTCTCTTGCCTTGCATCCGGTCTTCTGACCTGCAAGAACTTCTCTTGCCAAGAATCCGGTCCTCGACCTTCTTGGACTTTTCTTGCATCCGGTCTTCTGACCTGCAAGAAACTTCTCCTGCAAACTCACAATGCATGTTAGATCCAACGTATTAACCTAAACTTAAATAATTGTCAACACATTGAAACTTCCAGGGCAAGGGCATGATTGCACCAACAATTTCCCCCTTTTTGATGTTTGACAATCTATTTAAGTTTAGGCTAATTTTCAATACACCATAATAATACAATGATAAATAATGATTGTAACTGTGCTGAAATTTATCGGAAATAAACATAGGCAATAAGCATAAACATAAACAGTAAGCTTGAATTTCAATTTTAATTAAATTAAACATAAACTTCAACATATGTCTCCCCCTTTGTCAAATATCAAAAAACGCTAGATCCACTCCCCCTCAATGGGTGCAAGAAGCAAAAACAATATACTAGGAGACTCCCCCTTAAACCAAAACACCATAGAGAAATTATGTATATCATAGACTAAAATTAGTTGTTCCAAAACACATATGTTCAACCGACAAGTCATATCAACACACAAAATACAAAATGGTGTCGTAGACGCACACTACAAACTAAGAGACACACAATCAAACATCTATACAGAAAGGCGACACTAGATGTCATAACAGAACATAAAACTCAATCATGTCGCCCTCAGAAGGAGCAGCGGCATCAGTAGGAGCAGCAGCATCAGTAGGAGTAGGGGGCACATCCTCTGCCAGAGGAGGGAGCTGAGGAGAGAGACCTGATATCCACGAGCGTACCAGCTCGGTCAAGGACTCAACACTCGTCCGCAGAGTGGCAATCTCAGTCCGCATCTCAGCAACAGCCATGGACAGTTCCTCAAGACGAGTGTCCACAATCTCCTCAAGCATCTGAATCTGGGTAGCGACAGCAGGATCAGGAGAGCCAGGTGCCTCAATGTCCACCTGAGGATCAGTAGCCTCTGGAGCCAGTACCTGTCCTGCCCCCCGAGGTCGAGCTCGTGGTCCCTCACCAAGAGCACGTCCGTCAATCCATCTGACGCCATCCGATCCAGCCACCATACCAGTCTTTGTGAAAGATCGTGCAGAGATGCGGGAATACCAAACCGTCATATGTTGTAGCTTCCCTCGGGAGACATTTACCTCCATGGACTCCAACCAATCGGTAATGATATTGTCAAAAGGCATATGAACTGTTTACTGCACAGGCTGGGTGAAATGAATGATGCAGTGAAAGATGTTCAAGGCTATGTTTATATCAAGACGATGTCGCATGGCGAATAGCAAGAACATGTGAGGAGGTCTGAGAAGGGCTAAAGCACGAGAGACGATAGGCAGAAGATAGTTTATAACGACTTTGAATAGGGCATTGTCTAGGGCAGATAACTCAAGAGACGAGAAAGTGGTGATATGCGCAAGTGGACCATCTAGACGAGGACGACCAAAAAGAGCCTGATGCATGGAAGCAATAGTGATGTGCTCGAATGGTGGGCGCAAGAGCTCAGGCAGGGTAGGATAAAAGATGAAATCACTCGTGGAAGGGCGACGCTCTAAAAACTCCTGAAGAATCTGATATGAGAAATCCAAGCTACGCTTGGCAACACGAGTGCGATAAAGAATTCCATCCGAGGTATGCAAGTTGTTATAGAATTCGAAAACAAGGCTAGGATTGACACTGCGTTCACAATAAACAATGGAGGAAAGTTTATAGCACTCTATCAAGGAAAACACTTCAAAGCAAGAGTCGTGATAGAATTTTTTATCAATGGAACGAGGAGGAATCAACTTGAAAGTGTTTCGGTGAAAGGCTTGCTGCAAGGCAGCATTTGGAAAATGCTGATCAGTAGGAGGCTTAGGACGTGATTGCATTCGAGAGGAACCCTCACCAGACTCTCTAACCTTTTGTTTCTTTCTGAAGAAGAAAAAAAATGCACAAGAACAGAAGCAACACGATGGAATATAATGCAAAGAGAAAATAAATGGTCGTGCACATGATGCATGAATGAAATGCACAAAAGAAACATCGGGATTATCCACAATCAACTGACAAGAGCAAAATAGAGAGAAGAAGAAAAAAAATGGAGGAGTTACCTAGGGTTTGAGTTCGACATTGTGAGCTGCGACAACGAGACAAGAAAGAAGGGACGACCTAGGTCGTAGAAGGAGCAGAGGTGGGAGAAAGGTGGAAGAGCGCCCTTCGCCGGAGAAAACCGCCGGAGAGAACGGTCGATGCAGGCGGGAAAGTCGCCGGGAAAATCGCCTAAGAGCTAGGGCACGAAAAAAAATCAGGAGAGAAAATGAGGTGGAGTGAGAGAAAACCTAGGTTAATAGGGTTTTAAGATGGGTTTGAAATTCCCAATCGATCGACCGATCGATTGAGAACAAGTGAATCGATCAGTCGATCGATTCACGACGCCTCTGTGGAAATCGAGCATGCGTTTCAATCGATCCATTGATCGATCTAGATGCACTGAATCGATCCATTAATCAATCCAAATGCTTTCTGGAAAATCGAAAACGCATTCCAATCGATCCATTGATCGATTGAAACACTCTGAATCAATCCATTGATCGATTCAGATGCTCTTTGTGGTGAGACGCAAGCCTCTCAATCGATCAACCGATCGATTGGGAGGTATGATATTACTACACTTTCAAAAACTTTCAGATCCAAGTTTTGGAAATGCACAAACAAACGTACACTACTCTAAAAATCACGAAATTTTGTGTAGACACTATACATATCGCATATTATCAAGGAAAAATAAAATTTGACAAGATTTGACTCTTCTTAGCGAAAACTTACACAAAATTGAAGATTGTTGAAAACTTCAATGATTTGAGTAAGTGTGTATCTAAATGTTTAGAGTTAACTCCCATCCAAGAACAAACTTCATCCAAGGTTTTAAAAATAAGTTTTACACATATGGTAAATTTAAAATTTTCAATCATAATCGTAGGGCAACGTGCACATGATTTGTACACTTGCTTTCCCTATAATTGGACAAATGAATGTTTCATATGAAAGTCATTTTTCTTGACCAAAATAATGCATCATAACAAGCATTATGACCAAGATAAATGTCTCTAACCCACCCCCATCTAAATCATATTAAGAGGGCAATTCTAGATTTTTTTGAGAGGCAAAACTAAGGTGAAGAGACCTTAAAACGCTTTACCTATAAAGTGATCATGTAGGATGTGATTTAATCAATACAACACATTCCCAATTCCCTTCTAAGAAAGCTAAATTCGACTTCGGGAAGAGGTTTAGTGAAGATATCGGCTAAGTTTAATTTTGACTCAACATAATTTAAAATGATGTCACCTCGAGTCACATGATCACGAATAAAATGATGTTTAACCTCTATATGTTTCGTTCTTGAATGATGGACGGGATTTTTGGTCAAGTTGATCGTACTCACATTATCACAAAGAACTTGAACATTGTTGTAGGTAAGCTTATAATCCTCTAGAGTATGAGTCATCCACAATAATTGTGATACACACTCTCCCATGGCAATGTATTCCGCTTCGGTTGTGGAGAGTGCTACACAATGTTGCTTTCTACTCGACCAACTTACTAGAGAGGATCCTAGAAATTGACAACTGCCGCTAGTACTTTTGTGATCTAATTTACATCCGACATAATCGGAATCAGTATAGCCTACTAGGTCAAAAGATTCGGTTCTAGGATACCAAAGACCAACATTTTGAGTTCCCTTAAGATATCGGAGAATTCGCTTAACGACACTCAAATGTGGCTCCTTGGCACAAGATTGATACCTCGCACGCATTCCTACTGCAAAAAGTATATCAGGTCTACTAGCCGTAAGATAGAGAAGCCTTCCTATAGCATTACGATACACCTTGGAGTCAACCTCTTTCCCCTCAATGTCTTTATCCAATTTAGTACTAGTGGCCATGGGAGTAGATATTTCCTTTGCATTTTCCATTCCAAACTTCTTAAATATCTTTTTGACATATTTTGATTGATAAATGTAAATACCCTCTTTTGTTTGCTTGATTTGTAACCCTAGAAAAAATGTTAACTCGCCAACCAAACTCATTTCAAACTCACTCTCCATGTGACTAATGAATTCATTTAAAAAATCTTTATTTGTGGAGCCACAAATAATGTCATCTACATATACTTGTGCCACAAACATATCATTACCACTATTTTTTAAGAATAATGTGGGATCAATTTTCCCTCTATGAAATCCTTTTGATACTAAAAATGTTGACAATCGTTCATACCAAGCTCAGGGAGCTTGTTTTAGCCCATATAAGGTCTTTTTAAGTTTATATACATGGTTTGGACACTCCAAATTCTTAAATCCCGGTGGTTGCTCAACATATACTTCTTCTTTTATAACACCATTTAAAAATGCTAATTTTACATCCATTTGGTACAACTTGAACCCCTTGTGAGCGGCAAAGGCCAACATCATCCTAATAGACTCCAATCTTGCTATGGGTGCATAAGTTTCATCATAATCTAATCCTTCGACTTGATTGAAACCCCTAGCAACCAATCTAGCTTTGTTTCTCACAACTATTCCCTTATCATCAAGTTTATTTCTAAAAACCCATTTTGTATCAATAATTGATTTGTTGGTAGGCCTAGGAACTAAATCCCAAACTTGACTTCTTTCAAATTGAGATAGTTCATCTTGCATTGCTAAGATCCATTTCGGATCAAACAAGGCATCATCAATGGTTTTTGGTTCTATTTGAGATATTAAGGCGACTTGGCTTCCTTCATTTCTAAAGTAAGATCGAGTTCTCACTCTTTGAGTGATGTCTCCCACTACTTGATCCAAGGGATGATTTACATGAATTCTAGTAGATCTTGATTCTTGATTTGTTATAATTTCGGGTTCAAGTGGCAAAGGTTCATTTTTCTCACCATCACTCTCTTGGTATTCTTCTCCTTGATGATTTACTTCATTTAGTGCTAGTTTCTCTAATTCAAATTGTAATTCTTCATCGTTTGCTCTTGTAGAGTTCAAAGAAGGATTTTCTTCAAATACAACATTTAGTGATTCTTCAACTAATTTTGATCTTTTGTTGTAAATTCGATATGCCTTACTGTGACTTGAGTAGCCTACAAGAATGCCCTCATCCGCCTTGGCGGAGAACTTCCCCAAATGATCTTTGGTGTTTAGAATATAGACCTTACACCCAAACACTCTAAGATGCTTAATTGTAGGAGGTTTATCAAACCACAACTCATGAGGTGTTTTTCCTAGAAACCTAAGGATTAATATTCGATTTTGCACATAACATGTCGTATTAATTGCTTCGACCCATAGGAAACTATGAAGTGAATATTCATTAACATACTCCGAGCGGCCTCTTGCAAAACCCTATTTTTCCTCTCAACAACTCCATTTTGTTGAGGAGTCCTAGGGGTGGAAAATTCATGTTTATACCATTTTTCCATACAAAAACTTGTGAATCTATCGTTTTCAAATTCACCTCCATGATCACTTCTTATCTTGTTTATCTTATGACTCTTTTCATTTTCTACTCTATTACAAAAAGCAATCAAGGTATCTAGAGTTTGATCTTTATGTTTCAAGAAAAATACCCATGTATATCTAGTGTAATCATCCACAATCACAAAGCAATATCTACTACCATTTAAAGAAATATGTCTATTACTATCAAATAAATCCATGTGAATAAGCTCCAAAGCACTTGAGCTACTATGTTTTTACCTTTATGAATAGCTTTGGTTTGCTTACCCATTTGACATGCATCACATATTTTGTCTTTTTGAAACTTCAATTTTGGCAATCCTTGCACCAACTCCTTCTTTGAAAGTCTTTTGATATTCCTCATGTTGGTGTGAGCAAGTCTTCGGTGCCAAAGCCAAGTCTCCTCCTCTTTAGACATGAGACACTTAGCAAACACATTAGTAGTACCAAATAGTTCAACTTCATAAATATTTTCTCTTCTATGGCCTATGAGAATATTTGTGTTTAGTTCACTATGCTTGATTAGGCATTGAGATGCATTGAACTCAACTCCATAACCCGAATCATATAGTTGTCTAACACTTAAAAGATTAAAGACCATGCCTTTCACTAACAACACATTTCTTATCACAATTTTTTCAGAAATTCTAATATCTCCTATTCCTATGACTTTTAATTTACCACTATTACCAAAAGAAACGGTACCTTTACTTTTGTGTCTAAATGATGAAAATTTCGAAGAGTCCCCCGTCATGTGCTTAGAGCATCCACTATCTACAAACCATGTTGTTGGATGCTCCCCTTCGACGCATGCCTGTTTACACACGATGAACCAAATGTTTTGGTACCCAAACTTTGGGTCCGGTAGCATCAATAACAAAATTCTTGGGTACCCAAGCTTGAACAAACTTAACCCTTGAAGCATGATTTCTACTAATTAGATACATGAATTTAACTTCCTTATCTTGTGATTTAAAACCTAGTTCCGCTTTGTTGTACACACCCCTTTGAGCTCCTAGAATCATGTCTAAATATTTTGAGCTTGAAGTAAATTTTTCTAGAGCACCTCTAAGATCATCAACTTGTAAATTCAACGATGCATTTTCCTATTTAAGATCATCAAAATCATTTTTGTCATTTTCATGAAGCATGCAAATTTCACATGACACGATTTCATTTTTAAGTAATTTCAATTCATTTTGCAATTTTTTAACCTTCCCTTTTAATTTAGCTAGTGCATTGGTTAAGCATACAATGGTGGCGTACATCTTATCAAGCTTGGGAGAAATTACCTCATCATCACTAGATGATGACTCACTTGAAGACTCCACATCCTCTCCATGGCTATCTTCATCTTCACTATCTTCAACATGGCTTAACGCCATGAGAGCCATATGCTTTGAGCTCTTCCTTTCATCTTCTTCCGATGAGCTTGACGATGAGTCACCCCATGTTGCTTTCAAAGCCTTCTTCTTTTTCTTGGTCTTTTCCTCTTGCTTCCTCAACTTTGGACACTCCGTTTTGTAGTGCCCCTTTTTCTTGCATTCATAGCAAAATTACATCAGTCGTAGTCTTAGAATCCACAAGAGATTTACCTTTTCTCTTTTCATCATTGAAAATCATTTTAACATCCTTCTTGTCAAACTTCCTTGAATGTCTCATCATTCTTTTAACAAAGTTTGCCATTTCACTTGATGATAACTCTTCATCACTATCACTATCACTATCTTGCTCAAATTCTGAAGATGATTCCTTCTTCTCCTTCTTCTTTCTTTGTACTTCTTTTTGCTCTTTTCACCTGCAACCAAGGCTATACCTTTCTCTTTGTGGCTTGTGTTAGCTTGCTCATGCAATTCAAGTTCACAAAATAATTCATCCAATTTTACTATTGACAAATCCCTTGAAACCTTATAGGCATCCACCATGGATGACCATAATGAGTTTCTTGGGAAAGATTTTAAGGCATACCTTATGAGATCCCGGTTCTCCACACTCTCTCCAACTGAATGAAGACCATTTAATAGTTCCTTGAATCTCCCATGTATTGAACTTACCATTTCTCCATCCTTCATTGTGAAATTTTGAAGTTGATTTATCAAAAGGTCTCTCTTTACAATTCTTGAATCCTTGGTGCCTTCATTTAGCTCAATGAGCTTATCCCACAAATCCTTAGCGCTTTTGAAAGGTCCAACCTTGTTGAGTTGTTCCGAACTCAACCCACACTGGAGAGTCACAATTGCCTTAGCATGTGCTTGAGCCTTCAATTTTTGTTCAGCGGTCCACCTTGATGATTCAAGCATCTTTCCATTTTCGGTTGGCGCCGTGAATCCCTCCATGATTGAGAACCACATGTCAATTTCGGCATGAGATAATGCTCCATGCGGCTCTTCCAATAAGCAAAATTACTGCCTTGATAGAATGGTGGTCGTGAAGTACTATGCCCCTCCTTCAATGACATCTTGTAGCTCTTTAACTTGTGCTTTCTTGGCGATGAATCCTCAAAAGCAAATCAATGCTCTGATACCACTTGTTAGGATCGGTTGAGCTAGAGGGGGGGTGAATGGCTCACTTCGTTTTCTTGATAAAATTGATATTTCGCAGCGGACACTTGAAGGCAATGCTAACTCTTGTATTTACTTGGTATCCACCTCCTCAAGGAGGTGACTAGTCCAAGGATCCACACCACCGTCACCCTTTCCACTATCAAACTTCTCCTTCTCGGACTAACACCGAAGGTGGAGAAACCTTACAAGACTTACAAGTCTCCCTCTCCAAGAGAAAAGATCACACTCACAACAATGAGGAAGAAAAGAAAGATTACAAACTTGAAATGCTTCTTCCTTGTGACGTGAATCTTGAAAACGTGCAGAGATGGAAAGCTTGATCTTCAATTTCTTGAGAGATCTTGAGCACTTCAAAGATTGATCACACTAGAGCAATAGAAGAGTAGTTTTCTCAAGGATCCTTGTTTCTTTTTCTTCCGGCTCTTTTAAATGACAAGAAAACTAGCCGTTTCTCACATCGTCGTCGCCATGGATCGATTGGATCCGGTCCTCGACCTTCTTGGACTTCTCTTGCCTTACATCCGGTCTTCTGACCTGCAAGAACTTCTCTTGCCAACACTACAACAAAAACCCTCATAGACATCGGTTTTCCACCGGTGTCTATTACATTTTCGACCGATGTCTATGAAGCCGATGTAAAAGGTCTGCCATTTTAGACATCGGGTTAAAGCCGGTGTAGTATCACTTAACGACATTGGGTGTTAAACCGATGTAATATTATATGTTAATAACACCAGTTTTGGCAGCGGTATACAACCGATGTAATATTAGTTAATGACACCGATTTTACAGCGGTGAAAAACCGATGTAATATCAATATTGTTTAACGACACAAATTCGATTTCCAAAACAGTGAAAAACCGACAGTATCCAAGAAAACACAAATATTCACAAATTACACAAATATTGTTCTTCCAATAGTATCCATAAAATACACAAATATTCACAAATTACATAAATATTCTTCTTACAACAATATCCATAAAATACACACATATTCTTTTTACATCAAAAGCTAATAGATATTGTACACATCAAGGTAGAACATCGATTAAGTTGCACAAACTACAAGCTCAAATACAAGCTCATTCGATTAACACTAATAGATATCGTTTCGAATAAGATGAGCTGTATTGGCAGAGGCAGAGGTTGGACCATGACTAGAAACTGTATTTTCCCAAACTACAAGCTCATTCCCAGATAGATGATTTGATGTTCGTTCCTCCTCTTGATGTTCATAAAACATAGGCTGCTTACCCTTTCCATCTGCAAAATTTAAAAAAAAAGAGTATAAATACATTAAAACAATAAAATGATTTGGAAATCCGTGTTTTTTCCTGCAACAGGTGTATAGCAAGAAAAGAATTAGAACTTATAGCACAAAATTTTTGGACATCAACCAGAGAACAAAAGAAGCATTACCTGAAGTTGAGACACGAACCACTTCATTTGCATCTTGTAGAGCGAATGATGATTCATGAGAAGTGGCAATTGAGGGTAGAATTTCTACAAGAATAGATTTTGCTGCAGCATCAATATCATTAAGATGCTCAAGAGCGACAGCCTTCAATATTCGTAGATCAATCTGTAAGGATATTAACAAAAGCGACGAAATCTTATGCTAGTGTAGGAACACTAACTAACATTTAAAACCAAATTTCAAAATATAAATTGCTCAAAGTTATTGAAGATTAGAGGCAATAAATAAATTTAAAATACAATCACGTTCAAAATAATTTAACTAATTACAAAAATAAACTCATTCCAACTTCAAGTGAATTTGATCAGTAACTTAAAAACATATCTGCAAAATATTTTTCAACAAGTACAAGCATGACATTTGTTATACATTTATACAAGGGTGGAGGCATATGAAGGGTTGTGGGTTCAATTGACCTCACAGAAACTTCAATTTCAATATATTTTACCAAGTAAATTATTTTTTTAACTTACACAAATTACCTTGAAATCATTCATTAGTTATTTAGAAAATATTCTCCCTCAACAACTTTCTTCATAGCATTATCAAATTAGTCGTTAACTTAATGATGAAATCCAAAAATTTAAAGCATGATAAGATCAATTGGGTTCAATATACACAACCACATCAGCTTAATGGAAATTAAATAAAAAAAGACTAATACAATCTAAAATTTCATCTTGATATTGTACACATCAAGAAGACTGGCATAAGATGTTGCACTTGCCTGAACTTAAGGATCGATTGAACAGGACTGAAGATCTCATCTTGTGCTATTTTCATTTCATCCTATAAATTTCAAATATCACAACTGTCATCACAAATGCAGATTGAGAGTTTACCAAACCTTTATAGATTTAAGGACTAAGCCATACTTGTACATCAGAGAAGATGGTCGGCTGAATGTAATAACCTTTGTTTCCAATTCGATCTCCACCTGTTACTAGCGTAGCACCACTGTTGATTCCCGATTTGATGTAACATAAGATCTTGCTAAACTGCTCCTCATCAATCTGAGATATGTGTGAAGAACGAAAGTACTCAATATGGACAGGTTTCAAAACTTCTTTGTTAAGAAGCTAGACGACTTTTTCATACATGTTTTATACGAGTTATGCACGATCAAACAGCAATCGAATGAGATGAAAATTAGTATGAGCACATAAATTAAGACACAAACAAATACGGCAGTTTTTACCTTTCAGAGAGAACAAAGACAGAAAAAGGAGGATACCTGAGGACTTTGTTCAACACCCTTTTTAAAGGGATCTCCAACAATGCGTTTTAAGGCACGGGCTTTTGCTTTCTCTACAAACTCATCGTATATACGCTCCTGAACAATTTCAAGATCCTGAAGATCACATAAATGGAAACTTTCATGACAAAACATTCTCAAAGTAAATAATGTTCATAAAACTTTGCATGTTAAAAGTAAGTAAACCTTATAACCATCTTTAGCTGGACTTCTAGAACATGCTTTGCAATCACAACAGTCGCGACAGACAAGACAAGCAATCTTTACCTCCTTTTCAAGCATACCAGAGTACCTTGACAATACAAACTAAATCAGATAAACAGAAGTAGTTTTTTTTATGTATAAGATCCTATATCACTGATATCAAGATGTTCAAGTCTCAAAAGGATATGTGATTCACATCCTGTTTTCACAATATCAAAAAGCTAAAAGAGAAAAATAAATCAAAAGCATTTTGCCAATATGGTTCAATTCTCTTCCTGTAGACAATGCATGTCATTTGAAATTTAATCACAAACAGGGTGGATATACAAACAAGATCACAATTCAAGCCATTGGATGTGAATATAGTAACAACAATATAGCTCAACCACAATGAAACTTCACCAAAATAACAAAAGCAATCTAGCTCAACTCACAGTGAAACTTATACTCATAAGACAAAAAGGTAATTTAATAATATCAAAATCAAATCAAATCATGAGAAAAAGGCTCAAATAAGATTAAAGCACAATTAAGATTAACCCAAACCTAAAATTAACTTGGATTTATCCTACAATAAATCAAAATTGATCCAAAAATCTCTACTGAAAGTCCTAATCCAAGTGTGCCTTGAGTGACCCTCCATAATGATAATCCATTCAAATCGAAGCTTCTCATACTAAGGAATATAACAGAACCTGCAAACTGAATCCAAAATAAATAAACTATTTGGTATTCAATTTAGGGAGTAAGAGTTCACAATTCAGCCTGATGACATAACTAGCCCATCAAGGGATATAGAGTGTGATTATATCCATTGTAGAATTTATATGCTTTCAGGACCAAGATATACCAATTGCAAAACTAATCAGGTAGGCTAGAAACCTAAAGCCATGCTTCCCAGATGGCCAAAAGTTTAACAATAAAAATTTATTTATATGTACCAATATATTGAAGTTTCATCGACTTTAATCTAGTAACACACACAATAGGTAACAACTTGTAGGGCACATTTGGGTATAGATTATTGGGTGTCCATGAAAGAAATCTTTTTGTCTTTGTGAAATGTTAATATCATGATTGGTTAGCTTATGAAGATTCACAGGATTTCCTATGTATTTCTACCACATTTTCAACGTACAGATGAATTTATCTACTGTTCAAAGAAGGAACTTGCCTCAGCTAGGCCTTTAGGGCCAAACACCAGCAGAGCTACCACTCCAATAACCAATGCTTCAGGAGCACCCACTCCAAATAAAGAAGCACGAACAACTTTACCATGAAATTTCACCTTTTTCTCTGCCAAACAAGTAAAAGAACATCAAACATATTTTCCAAGTAGATTAGACATCCGTGGAAGTCTGTGAAAACAAGAAAGTAAACCCAGTAACAGGAATGAATCAGCTACAAGTAGGTAAGAAATTTATACATAAAAGCAAAAGATGCTTAATTTAACTATTTAATAAGAAAAGAAGAAGAAGAAGAAGACCGGAATGAAGCTTAGTATTAGTGATGGGTTCCGGAAATAAATGCATCAGCGTGACCGAACCCCTAATCTTCCCAAAATTAGGTATGCACACGCAACTCTCAAGCAAAGAACTCGTTTTTCAAGAAGGCCAAAATCTTATGGAGGACAAGGAGTTACCTTTGCGCGTAAAGTTTCCAAAAGAAAGAGGCCTCACCAGCGGCTTGAGGTCGTCCCACAGCGGGGGTCGAAGCAGGTGGAGTGTGGAAAAGAATCTGCGGAGATGGGACGAAGGTGGGATTTTGGTAGAAGCCCTAGAGGGCAGACGGGAAGAGATGAAGAGGGCCACCTTCATGGAGTGGGAAGAGGAGGAGAGGGAGCAGTAGTAGAGTGATGCGAGGACAGTTACAGAGCCCATCGCGGTGGAGAGACTGTTTTTGTTTTTTCCTTCTTCTTCTTCTTCTTCTTCTTTCAAACAGGTAAAGGAAAGTACTGCAAAATCTAAACTCGAGAGCAAAGAAGCATACGTAGAAAGCAACCACCACTCCAGCCACGTAATCGGAGGGCAGTTTAATGGAGGCACTAAAGAATCCATGGAGGTAGAGATCTTGCGACACAAATGCAGCACCTGATCACAGAACAAGGTAGGTTCAAAGATGTCCCTTTCTTTTTTAAAAAAACTCTTTTAACAGAACCTATTCATTGGTCGAGGGAGAGGTGGACAGTCTGGCCGTCGCCGTGAAGCATGAGGTTGGAGTCTCCGAACAGTTGGATGTAGCCTTATTGATATCGTTATTGCTACCAAAATCATTCCCAATACCACTACAAATGCCACCACTAGCAATCTAATTTTATAACCAAATAGTGTCAAACAATGTCATCATGATATTTTTTGCACCTCATTTCTTGCATTTCTAGTTGATTTTGTTGCCTCATACCTTGTAAAAAATATTGACCTCATTTCTTGCATTTCATGTAGAGCAAGGGTGACATAACTAATAGAATTGTATTAATATATGCATATAACACACAAGATCAGTACTCAATTCTAATTCTAAGCTAATCAACATGCATTTCAGTCAATTCTATGCTTGTAACACACAAGATGTAGAGCAAGGGTGACAACAAATCGAAGCATTAAGCAATCAAAACAATAAAAATCTTTTACTTACATCGCTCACAAAAAGAGGATGTGAAATTGTAATTATTAATCCAACTCCTCCACCACACTCTATAGAATTGATCATCCCTAACCGATTCTGTTAAATCAGAGCATTAACATTGCTTTAATCTAATATGCATCCAACAATATTCATGTCATTGTCAAGACTTCCATCTTTAGCCTTCATCTTATCTTAGAGTTTCTCATTGATTTCTCCCTTTAGCTTCTCTACCTTCTTGTTCTCCTTTTGTACCTTTTCTTTTCAAGGATATTCTGCAACATATTCACCCATGAGATACAAAGAAAAGCATTATTTAGCAAGGCCTAGTGAAGAGAATAAACAAAGAAGAAATAGATGAAAAGAATAAACGATACTCAACTTAAGTATTTGATATTTAACTCCAGTGCAAAGTTTCTTTGTGAGGTACTTTGCTTCATTTAATCTCATACTTTGCTGAAGGCTTTTGAACGCGAGAAAGAAGTTTTGGCCGGACGAAGGAATATTTGGAAGCGAAAAATATTCGACGGAGGAATATTTGATCGAGAGGTTCAGAGTATAAAAATTAAAGATTATTAACAATATGTGTGATATAATAATACTGGCGCTATTGACCGTGCGTATTTTTTTACCCCGTCATTAATATTAAATTTTAACAGCATATTTTACACGCTGCTGAAAGATCTATTGATACTTTTTCTGTACGCCGTTGTTTATATAAATATAATATTATCCGCAGCGCATTTTATTGGGCGTGCCGTAAAAACTATTATTAACGGCGCACTTTAACCGTGTGTCGTTAATAACATGCTGCGAAAAGTCATATTTGTTGTAGTGCTTCCTCAAAGGAGATGGTGGCGAGGTTGGGCAACTCCGGGAGGAAAGCAGCCTCATGGGAAGGGAGCAGAACCGAACACAAAAACAGGAGGAAGTAGAAAGGAAAAGATAAAGTATGGACTGTCGGAATGCGAAGAAGGTCTCCTCTTCTCACCCAAAGGGAGGAGTTGGAGGAGATGCGATGTGGTTGGATGGAGAAGCAAGGGCATCGTGTCTTGATCCTAATCGGGAGAGGAAGGGGCGTCGATCTAGGAAGGGGAAGAGGGAGATGAGGTATGGAGAGATGGTCGAAGGTTTAGGTTTAGGTTTAGGCTGAGAGAGATGGTCGGAGGAAGGGGCGCGATATAGGTTTAGGTTTGGAGGGAACTTCACAGTGTTGCAAATTTTGGCTTGTGGGAAAATTAAAATATTTTATTTTGGTTCATTAACATCGGGTTTTAAAAACCGCTGTTAAAATCGGTGTCTATTAACGGAAAAAAGGCACTCAAAGACATCGCCTAAAAAATCGATGTCTATGAGCGAAAATCTGCGCTCATAGACACCGATTTTTGGAAAAATCGGTGTAAAATACTCAAAGACATTGGTTTTTGCTTAAAACCGTTGTTGTTCCACCGATGTCTATGAGGGTTTTTGTTGTAGTGCAAGAATCCGGTCCTCGACCTTCTCGGACTTTTCTTGCATCCGGTCTTCCGACCTGCAAGAAACT
Organism: Zingiber officinale; assembly: GCF_018446385.1. NCBI lineage: Eukaryota > Viridiplantae > Streptophyta > Magnoliopsida > Zingiberales > Zingiberaceae > Zingiber > Zingiber officinale. The sequence goes on along the minus strand of NC_056001.1, from coordinate 100,300,942 downwards.
TCTCCTGCAAACTCACAATGCATGTTAGATCCAACGTATTAACCTAAACTTAAACAATTGTCAACACATTGAAACTTCCTGGGCAAGGGCATGATTGCACCAACAGTTTCACTCACTAAGATTTTCACAACTTCCTAGCTTCACTCACTAGGTCTTACCTGGCTTCACTCACCAAGATTTTCAGTATGCCTGGCTTCACTCACCAGGACTTCCTAGTCAAGTATCTGGTCAACCTTGACATACTTGACTCTTCTTCACATCTAACTGGTGAGTCCTTGACCAGAAGAGAATTGTATCAACAATTTCCTCAAACGGATGATTGCATCTGCGATCGTCCATGTATTGTCAAATATTGAAACTCAAACACCAAGACTCAAGCTTGAGCCAACTAAAGCTTAATCAACCTGGTCAACCTGACCCAGGGGATATTGCACTAATAATCTCCCCCTTTTTGATGTTTGACAATACCTTTAAGTTATACTAATCTTATAACCTCAACTTCTTTTCATACCAAGGCATGAATGAGGGTTTTCTTCATTCTTTTCCTTCCTAAGGGGCAAACTCCCCCTTTGAATAATGAAGGCATAATATAGACCTTACATTCTCCCCCAAACCTTCCTATAGGGACAAAGACCTAACTTAAACCCTACGTTCTCCCCCTATTGGAATACATCAAAAACTCTTCCCCTAAAGAGTTACTCAACGTTATTCACAACCTCACATGCTGTTCACAACACTACAATGAATATCTCATACCCTTCATTGTAACCAATGCTCACCCTTGAGCATTAATCCACTTCATAATCCCAATGAAGGTCTCATACCCTTCATTGTATCTAATGCTCATCCTTGAGCATACTCCTTTTCTACAATGAAGACATCCAATCTTCCATTGTTCCTAATGCTCAACCTTGAGCAAATTTCCAAACGAAGGATTTACCACCTTCAATGGGGTCGAAAAAATATTTCCATGTTTTTAAAGAGTAACTTCCCCTAAAAACATGCTTCAAACTTCTGTCATTGCACCAACAATGAATTGAAATTCCGAAACCTTTAGGAAGCCCAAAATTAGAAGTTTTGATGTTCAAAAATCCAATATTGAAACTAAACCTCAACCTAAACTTCAACTTAGTCTTCCTTAACTAATTCATCCTTGTTTTCATCATGAAAACTCCCCCTAAAGATATAAAAATGTGTTTCAAGGAGCTAGGGATAGTTACCTAGACTAAAAATGATTTAAAGTGTTGAAATCAGACTTTCTCAGCCAAAATCAACCTTTTCAATCGATTGGGGTTGGGTCTGAATCGATTGACACCACTTTAATCGACCACCTGATCGATTCTGCAAGCTTCTATTCGCGGAGAAAGTAATTGAATTGATCCACTGATCGATCCAGGCTTGAGTTAATCAATCAGCTGATCGATTCAGTGAGCTTCTACTCATGGGAAACCCCTCTCAATAGATCGCCTAATCGATTGAGACACTCCAATCAATCGGGTGATCGATTGAAGGTCTGAGTCTGATTTCCTGAAAGTGAATTTCAGCCAAAATTCAGAAACTCCCTAAAAATTTTATAAAATTCTAAAAATCATGAAAACTCTTGTAGACATTATTTAGGCTATAGACTATCATGGAAAAATAGTTTTCTAACAAAATACTTCCTATTTTCAAAGATTGACATAAAATTAGAAACTTGCAAAAACTTCAATATTTCTTCCAAGTTTGTGCCTAACTTTTCAATGATGATTACTATCAAAAGATAGCCTTCACCAAGGTTTTCCAAAGTATATTTAAAATGATTTTCAAAACCAATTTCCAACCATGTTCTTTGGGCTCAATGCATATGACTTGTACATTAGCTTTCCCAATGATTAGAGGTTGCATAACTATATGTTTTGATTAATTTAAAACTCAATAAGATGCACTAAATCAACATATTGAGTCTTATTCATCATCCTAACATCTCACTTATATCTAATGTATACTAAAACACATACAAGTCACCTTATAGTCCTTGTGAGATGTAGTTTTTGGTTGTTGCCCTAAACTAGGGATCATGCATATCTATCTAGGCATTTAAGGAGTTATGAATATCCACCTAGGATGTCACTTGTTAGTAAATGTCATTATCCTTAATTATAAGGAAATTAAAATAATGTATGATGAGTTATGACATACATCAAAAAGAAATAAGATTTTCAAAAGAAAATATACTATTGCTACATGATGTATGTATGACATGACATGATATTTTTGTATTTTTCATAATAATCATGAATGCTAACCATGATGCCATGGCATATGATGGGCAACAAAGCATGAAAATTTGTATAAATGAAATATACCTAGATCATCTATCTAAGTATCTTAAATCCTTAGCTAAACCTAAAATTAAGCCTAGATTGCCTATATTATCTTAAGAAAATGCCAAAACCTAACTTGGCATTTCTTTTACTCTTGATTACTTGTGCCAATTTAAATTATGTGTATTTTCTCAAGGTTTGCCACATTTTACTCTTCCAAGAGTAATCAATTAATTTAAGACTTAAATTTTCTCTTAACTCCTTAAGAAAATGCCAAAATCCCAACTTGACATTTCTTTTACTCTTCTTTAGTGTGGCAATTTAAATTAATTTAAATTTCTCAAATTTTGGCACATTTTACTCTTTCAAAAAGTAAACATTTTATCCACCACATTTTCAAAGGTTAACACAAACCTTGAAAATGCTCTCCAAGTGTCAACTTCATCAAGTTTGGATTAACTACCCTTCCAATTTGAGTTGACACTCCCTAACCCATCTAGGAGGTAGAGAAGATGCTCCTAGGAACTCAACACCTATTGGTGCTCCTTGGATGCTCTAGGTACTCACTAGGGATAACTTCCCTAGATACCTTCCTAATGACCTTTCTAGGCTTCTTAGAAGCCTTGGTCACTTCCTCTAGGTCAACTCTAGGGATAGCTTCCCTTGTGACCTCCTTAGTGACTTTCTTAGACTTCTTAGAAGTCTTAGCCACATTTGTCTTTGCAAAAACACTTCTAGGGATAGCTTCTCTTATTTTTTTGACTTGACCACTAGACCTAGGATTTGTCCCATAACTATATGAAATCCTATGATAAGAAGGGGCATCCTTCTTGGCTTTGGATTTGTATCCCAAACCTCTATGGCCATTGGATGAATTTTGGTTTCCTAAACCTAGGTTATGCTCTTTTTGCTCCTTAAGGATACTTTCCATCCTTTTTAGGGTCTTTTCAATTTTGTCGAGCCTTGACCTCAAGACTTGATTTTCTTTCCATAAATCCTTAGATTTTGGTTTATCATTAAATCCTTGAGCATTTCTATTTCTAGGCTTATAACTAAGGTCCTTAGAGTTATTGCCTAATTTGTCTACCTTCTTAGCCATAGGTGTGGTAGTCTTAGCATGATAGGCCACATAATTTTCCTTAATTCTATCATACTTCCTATTTTTATGATAATAGCATTAAAATGATATAAGCTAGAAATAGCATGCTTGTCACCATTACTTAAAAGAGTTGGTTTAATAAATGATACCTTAGGTTTGCTCTTACAAGCTCCCCCTTAACTTGAGCTCCCTCCTTTAGGCTTGACCAATTTCTTCCCCTTTAAACATTGGCTCCTGTAATGTCCCTTTTGATTGCAAGAAAAGCACATAATGTGCTCCTTGCTCTTCTTTGTTGTGGGGGCAGTCTCCTTGGGCTTCTCCTTGCCATTTGGTGTCACTTGACCCTTCTTCTTGGCCAATTTGGGGCACTTACTCTTGTAGTGCCTATGTTCCTTACATTCAAAATATATAATATGATTTTTATTTTTAATTGAACTAGTTATACCTTCATGTGTAGGGATGACACTTGATCCTCCATTTGATATTTCTTGATTTTTGGAGGATGCCCCATCTTCTTCTTCTTCTTCTTCTTCTCTTGACCCAGAAGTAGAAGCTTCTCCTTCTTCTTGGTCCGGTGTCAATAAATGTTGCTCCCCCTCAATCCTAGAGGTGGAGTCTTCTTCATCTTGTACATGGAATAAAGAGTATGCTCCCTTTTTGCCTTTTTTGTTACATTCTTTTGAAGATGAAACTTCTTGGACTTCTTCTTCGGATGTTGAGCATCTCTCAACTTCGGAGTCCTCTTCCTTTTGATCTTGATCCAATGAGTCACCCTTTTTGGATTCTTCTTGGTTTGGTACAGTGGAGGGGACCTCATGGATCTTTGTCAATTTGCTCCAAAGCTCCTTGGCATCTTTAAATTCTCCCACTTACTTCAAGATGTTGCTAGGCAATAGATTGACTGATAGCTTGGTCACTTTATCATTGGCATCACATCTTTGGATTTTCTTTTGACTCCACTTGCTCCTCTTGAGAAATTTGACCTTTGAATCTTTTGGAGCTTCAAAGCCTTCCATTAGAGCAAACCATTGCTCTATCTCCATCATGAGGAAATTTTCAATCCTTCATTTCTAAGAATCGAAGTTCATTGATATGAATGGTGGAGGAACCCTCGTGTCGAATCCAAGTTCATCTTAGAATTTCATTTGAAGTTGAGTCTTTGATGAAGTCTTCGACTTGTTGAAATTTGCTTCAACTTCTTCTCCCTCTAGCTCGTTGTCCTTTCCGACGATGATTCCGGTGAAGAGCGACCTCATTCTGATACCACTTGTTAGGGTCGGTTTGTGCTAGAAAAGGGGGGGTGAATAGCTCGTTGTGCACTCGTCGTTGGCTTGTTTTGTGATGATTTGCAGCGGAATAAAACTAGAAGCAACTCTCCAATGCTAACACAAAGGATTTACTTGGTATCCACCTCAAGAAGAGGTGACTAATCCAAGGATTCACACATGACACGCTATCCACTATCAAAAGCACTCCTTCTCGGTAACAACCGAAGGTGGAGAAACCTCGTACAACACTCACACAACAAATATAACACACGCAAGAAGAAAAATACAAGAATACAAATATAAACGCTTTTCTTGCTCACTTGTTGCTTGTTGATGCCTCTTGAACCTTGGAAGTGCACCTTCAAGAGCTTCCAAGAACTGGCGATGTGTCATAGAAGATCGTGTGAAGATCGGGGAGAAGGATTTTTATTTTAGCATTTGAACACTTTATCGCCTTTATATTTATGCTTCTAGGGCTTCCAATCGATTGGGGCTCCTCCCAATCGATTGCCACATCATATCCCAACAATCTCGACCGTCCAAACCCTACATCCTGCGCAACGGTCATATCCCAATCGATTGGGGAGGCTTGAATTGATCGGTTGATCGATTTAGAGTGGCTTTGTGCTCTCGCTGGAAATGCCTGAATCGATCGGCCGATCGATTCAATGTTTATCGTGACGAGCGCGATTTCCAGCACCCTAATCGATCGACCAGTCAATTATGGTGCCCAATCGATCGACTGATCGATTGGGGACCTTTCTGTTTACGCGATACAAGTGCCCAATCGATCGGCTGATCAATTAGGCTACTGTTTATTGCAACACTGTGCCCAATCAATCAGCTGATCGATTGGGCTTGGTCTAATTTGATCACTTGATCAAATTGACCAACCCTAGCTCACCCAAGTCAAGTTTAGGGTGCCCTAAGCCAACATCCAGTCACCCGTGACCTGTTGGGACTCTTCATGCCTAGCATCCGGTCAACCTTGACCTGCTAGGACTTCTTCGCCAAGTGTTCAGTCAACCCTTTAATCCACTTGGACTTTTCTCCTCGTGCCAAGTGTCTGGTAAACCTTGACCCACTTGGACTTACCATCTTATGCCAAGAGTCTGGTCCTCCATGACCCACTTGGACTTCCTTCCACCAGATGTCCGGTCATCCTTGGCCATCTATATTTCCTTATGCCAAGTATCCGGTCAACACTTTGACCTACTTGGACTTTCCAACACCAGGTGTCCAGTCAACCTTAACCCACCTGGATTTCCACGTGCTTGGCTTCACTCACCAGGTCTTTCCACTGCCCAACTTTACTCACCAGGACTTTCACCTGCCTAGCTTCACTCACTAGGACTTTCACCTGGCTTCACTCACCAGGATTTTCTAACTGGCTACCTTCACTCACTAGGTCTTTCACCTGGCTTCACTCACCAAGATTTCTAACTACCTAGCTTCACTTACTAGGACTTTCTATATGCCTGACTTCACTCATCAGGACTTTCACCTAGTTTCACTCACTAAGATTTTCACAACTTCCTAGCTTCACTCACTAGGTCTTACCTGGCTTCACTCACCAAGATTTTTAGTCTGCCTGGCTTCACTCACCAGGACTTCCCAGTCAAGTATCTAGTCAACTTTGACATACTTGACTCTTCTTCACATCTAACTAGTGAGTCCTTAACCAGAAGAGAATTGTATCAACAATTTTCCCAAACAGACGATTGCATCTGTAATCGTCCATGTATTGTTAAATATTGAAACCCAAATACTAAGACTCAAGTTTAGTCAACCTGGTCAACCTGACCCAAGGGATATTGCACCAACACTTTTATATTTTGCAAACTCTATTTTATCAGCCTGAATTTTGATAAATCAATTTTAATTATACTTTATGTTGCAATTTCTTTTATTTTAACTTTATACTTAAAATGTTTGTTTTGCAATTTCTTTTATTGCAACTTGTTCGTTTTTAATCCTAACTTGAACTTGGGTTGATGCACATAAAAAAGGAGGAGATTGTTGGACCTCGTGGTTGTTTTAGTGTGATCAACCAAGTTAATTTAGGTCCTGTATTATTTTCATCCCTGTGTCTAAGTGTGCAAGAGCTTAGGAGCACAGGAAGTCGAGTGGAAGATATAGCTAGAGAGAAGGATGGCATGAGAAGGGAACTGACGGGCTCGGTACATCCTAGGGAAGAAATGCTGCAGAAGAGTACACCGATGGATGAGAAGAACGTATGCGACGTTCAAGGGACAAGAAGCCAGAGCGGAAGCCTGCTCTTGGAAAAGGCCAAAAATTATGTTCGGGTGAGCCTTATTTCGGTTGGCCACAATCACCCAGGCGATTGAAGCAGCGGAAGAGAGAAAGAAGCTGATGAAGATTACCGAAGGCGCCCTCAACATGGGTTGAAGGTGTCTCCAAGGCGCGCCCGCACCTCCGCTATCTTCATGCAGAAGGCACCCTCCATAAGCATGGAGGGCGCCCTCCATAAGCATGGAGGGTGCCCTCCATAAGCATGGAAGGCTCCCTCCATGAGTATGAAAGGTGCCTTCGGCTAGTCAAAGTTGTCGTTCGTAGTGGATAAAGCTTTATCCACTGCGCCTCGCTGGAGGCGCCCTCAAGCTATGGATAAGATTTTCCAAGAGCTATAAAAAGACCCCTTGGACCTAGGAAATAGGCATTAACTCTTGTTCTCATTTCCTAGCACATTCCTAAGCTTTTGAAAAGTGTAATAGGCTTCTTCGCTTACACGAAGGAGATCTTTTAGTACTTTTATTTGCCTTAGATTAATAACCACTTAGGTTATAACCAAGTAATTCCTTTGTGTCTTTATTTATTTATTAGTTGCTTAACATCATTTATATAAATGTGCTACTAATCTGAGTTGAAGATCGAGGAAGGGTTTTATTTTTCTATTTCAGGCAATTCACTCCCCTCTTGTCGGTCTCGCTGTGTTGGTTGCTACTCGAAAAACCTAATGGTTCCACTGTACAAAAATTTTATACAAAGGTCTGAACCTTTTCCTAGCTACCATGTGTTCTTTAAAATTAAACTTGGATCGCCAGCGGAACTTAACACGTTTGATCTAAAGTTTAATTTATTTGTTCTTTTAGGTTTACACTTGGATCTCCTGCGGAACTTAACACGTTCGATCCAAATCACCTAGGTTATTAATTCCATTAAATATTAATTTCCAAAATTGACTTCCAGGACTGCATGGCGAGGCACATGACCTTCTTGGATATGGGAACAACCACCACCGCCTAGGCAAAGCCTTTTAAGGAAAGCTAATATTTAATTTCCTTAAATAACTTTAGGTCAACCAAAAATAACAATCAAATCACAAGGAAAAGAAAAACAAAAGAACACAACATCGAAAACAAATTTGAAATACTAGAATCGCATGCCTCTTGTATTTGGTATTTTTTACAAAGAAATTAAACTAGTATGATGCCGAAATTAAATACTAGTATACCTTTTCTTTTGCAAACAAAAACCTCTAGGTCTTCTACCGTATTCCTCTTCTAACCTCGGACGTTGTGTGGGCAACGATCTTCCGAGATGAGAAACCACCAAAGCACCTTCTTCTCCTCCTTGCAAGGTTCGGCCACAACAAGAGCACCTCCAAGGATGAAGAGAAACCACCACCAATGCTCTAAGGGATGCAAGCTTTCTCTCCTTCTTCTCCAAGCTAGAATCCGGCCACACCCTGATGTCCAAGAGAGAAGAGAGTTTCGGCCACAAGGATGGAGAGAAGAGAAAGGGAAGAGCCGGCCACACCAAGGAAGAAAAGAGGGAGAAAATAATAGAGGTTGTTCACCATGAAGGCTCCCAAAACCCCCTCTTTTATAATCCTTAGCTTTGGTAAATAAGGAAATTTAATTACAATAAAATTTTCTTAACTTTCCTTGACATGAATTAATTAAGAAAAATTAAATAAAATTTCCTATTAAATCATATCATGGCCTGCCACCTCATGGAGAGCAAACAAGGCAATTTTCAATCAACAATTAAAATTCCTTATTTGTCTTCGGAAATTTTAAAAAATAAAATTTCCAATTAAAATCCCTTCATGGTTGATAAAAAGAAATTTCTATAATTTTAATTTTTCAACATGTGAATAATTTATAAAGAAGAAAAATAAAATATCTTTCCAATCTACAAATAAGGAAAGAGATATAATCTCTTTCTTTAATCTTTTGTAGAAACTTATAAAAGAGATATTTTAATTTTTAATCTCTCCAATAAATTATATCTTCCACATAAGAAAATTTTAAAATTAAAATTCTTTTCTAATTTAATAGGGTCGGCCACCTAAGCTTGGGTTCAAGCTAGGGCCGGCCACCCATGGACCAAGGCTTGGCCGACCCTAGCTTGATCCACAAGCTAGCTTGGTCGGCCCCTACAACATGGGTATGAAGGTGGGTATAGTACTCTATAAATAAGAGGCTACGATAGGGACCGAGAGAAGGAATTGGTTTTGGTCTCCCGATAAAATTAAGTATCCCGTGTTCGCCCCGAACACACAACTTAATTTTATCAATAATAATTCATTCCACTAGAGAACTATTATTGAACTACCGCACCAATCCCAAATTACATTTTTGGGTTCCTTCTTATTATGAGTGTGTTAGTCTCCCTGTGTTTAAGATGTCGAATGTCTACTAATTAAGTGAGTTATAGACAACTCATTTAATTAATATCTTAGTCCAAGAATAGTACCACTCAACCTTATCGTCATGTCGGACTAAGTCCACCTACAGGGTTTAACATGACAATCCTTATGAGCTCTTCTTGAGGACATTATCAACCTAGATCACTAGGACACAGTTTCCTTCTATAATCAACAACACACACTATAAGTGATATCATTTCCCAACTTATCGGGCTTATTGATTTATCGAACTAAATCTCACCCATTGATAAATTAAAGAAATAAATATCAAATATATGTGCTTGTTATTATATTAGGATTAAGAGCACACACTTCCATAATAACTGAGGTCTTTGTTCCTTTATAAAGTCAGTATAAAAGAAATGACCTCTGATGGTCCTACTCAATACACTCTAAGTGTACTAGTGTAATTATATAGTTAAGATAAACTAATACTAATTACACTACGACCTTCCAATGGTTTGTTCCTTTCCATTTTGGTCGTGAGCTACTGTTTATAATTTATAAGGTACTGATAACATTATCTTCTGTATGTGACACCACATACTATGTTATCTACAATATAAATTAATTGAACAACTACAAACAAATGTAGATAATTTGACCAAATGTGATTCTTTATTCAAAATAAATGTTTACAAAAGCTTAGGCTTTCAGTATACACTCTAACAATCTCCCACTTATACTAATGACTAAGTTGTCATATCTGCTGCCATACATCTGATTCACATTCCCTCCACATGCCGATCGAAAGCTTTTGCTAGAAGGGCCTTAGTGAAAGGATCTGCCAGGTTATCTGCTGATGCAATCTTGGCGATGACAACTTCTCCTCGCTTCACGATATCTCATATCAGGTGGTACTTGCGCTCTATATGTTTACTTGCCTTATGGGCTCGTGGTTCCTTCGAGTTTGTAACTGCATCGCTATTATCATAATAAATTGTGATGATTTTGGGCAAACCAGGAATCACATCTAAGTCCATTAGAAAGTTCCTGAGCCATACTGCTTCTTTAGCTGCCATAGAGGCTGCTACATACTCAGCTTCCATGGTTGAGCCCAAAATGCATTTCTGCTTAACACTCCTCCATGCAATGGCTCCACCCCCTAAAGTAAACACATAGCCTGATGTACACTTACTGTTGTCCCTATCTGATTGGAAATCTAAATCCGTGTAACCCACAGGGAGCAAATCGTCTGCTTGGTAAACTAGCATATAATCTCTAGTCCTTCTTACACTACAAGAAAAATGTTATTCAACAACATTCAAACGACAACGGTTTTATACCAAACCGTTGTCTTTTTACCTTTTAACAACGGTTTTAACAAAAACTGTTGTCGTTTAGTAATTTTTTTGGCCTATGACAACGGTTTTTAAAAATCGTTGTCTATTTATGTTTTTTGGGGGATACAACAACGGTTTTTAAAGGGTACGACAACAGTTTTTGAAAATTGTTGTCTATGTACACTATTTTTTGGGATTACAACAACAGTTTTTAAAAACCGTTGTCTATTAAATGTTGTTGAATACCATTATTTTTTCCCTTCACCGTTTTTCCCTTTCACCATTTTTTGCCGCCGCATTTTTTCTTTCCCTCTCCTCGAAATGTTTTTACCGCCGCATTCCCCCTCCTTTACGATCTCTTCATCTACTTCATATTTTTCTTTCTCCTTTCCTCTCCAAGCCCTAAACCCACCGCCCCTTCTCCTTTCCTCTCCAAGCCCTAAACCTGTCGCCCCTTCTCCATTCCTCTCCAAGCTGCGCTGCCTAATAATCACTACTTCTACAAATCCTCCTCCCAGTCGTCACTGACCGCGAGGGCGACGTTTCCCTGCAGGGCAAAGCTGGATTACTCGCGCAGCCCAATAATCAGCTTGTCATCGCCCATAGATCTGATTCCTTCGTCGAAGACATTTCCGACTAGCGTTGAGGAGGGAAGGCAAGCTACAAGCGTTCCTCTTCTCCCTCTCCCTCGCGGTTCCCCTTCCTCTCTCGCGCTCTCTCCTCGCCCGATCGCCGGCCGCCGCGAGCCCACCGCCGGCAACAATCTCTTTCTCCAGCGTGTCTCGGCTGAGCCTCCCCCTCCGCTCGCGACTCTGCCCTAGATCGTCGACTGCGCCTCCTCACGCCATCGCCCGACGCTATGCCACAGCAGTCGCCGGTGAAGCTCGGTGTTGCGATTATCCGAGGGTTGGCTTACCATATATCTCTCTCTCTCGATGTATTGGCCGTACCATAGCTCCGATTTGCCGATTGTCGCAGCCCTGATTCTCCGGTCATCGACACCTTGTTGCAGCTTTCTCTTGTGGCCAGCCATTGCGACCAGGTGCGAGCCCTAGTTTTGGTTCATTGCTTTGAGTGCTCATATAACCACCACATAGAGAGTGTGGTATCCATGGCTAGGCAATACATTCACAACATCAAAGCTTCTGTTAAAAAACTAGCATTAATTCTTTCACCATCACATCTCGGGTCTCATGATAACCTTTGCATGCCACACGGAAGCACGGAAGGCGACACACTTGCTCGGTGCATTTCTGAAAGCTACAGGTTTTTAATTCCATAAGCAATTACTTTCTTAAATATGTTTTCGGTCATAATATGGTAGACAGTAGATGAACTTTGAATTGTTTGCACTACATACACCAGTTTAAATCCTGAAGATATTTGTTCTTGTCAAAGTATATATTCTAACAAGTTGAGTCTTGCATGAACTTCTTTTATATGAAAAGGGAAAACCAATGATATTGCATATCTATCTATCCAATCGATTTTCTATAGTAACATTTTCAACTAATTTACATCAAAGATTTGTCTTTTTTCACTTTGGCACGCACAAATGACCAATTGGTCCACTGTCACCATTATGTGCCTCAAGATCTTAACTAATTGAGGGAAAAAGACTTTATTATTCAAACGTAAGTTATATTTCTAGTCGTATTATTCCGTGTTCTTTGCAGCTTCAAATGTTTTCCAATATATATATACACCTGTTCAGAAAAAACTTTTAGTAATTAAATGGTTACTCAAATTTATTTGTCATTTCTAATCATTTATACAAGATCTTCTTTGTGGCATCTGATAATGTAAATGTCCTTGCTACTTTGCACAGGGTTTATTCAGGATCAGAATTGCTTGAATCTTCCACTGATGGCAGTGATTCACTTCTAAAGATGATTTGGCACCACTCAAATGCAATTCTGTGCTGTACTACGACGGTTTGCACTTTACCTTTTTCTTTCATTATAGTTAAATTCAGAATCAACTAGCAAGATCGCTTTTTCCTCATGATATACTTTCTACTACTGTCTTCTCTATTGTTCCATTTCTGTCATGAACTAATGAGCTAATTTCATGCATAGAAAAGGAATACCCCTTACACATGTTTGAAAATTGAAATCTCATGTCGGACAAATGATCGAAATATATCGGCATAGGTCATAACTATTTAGAAGTAGTGTTCATACTGACATGAACTAACCAGTTATCACCATAGATTTTATATCTCATCTTCACTTTGTTTTGGATGTCTCCGTTAAACATGGCAAGCGGTGCTTCAATATCTTTGACATACATAGCTTCCGAAAGGGCAATCCCAGGGTATAACCTTTTCCCTTGTTTATTCCAAAGTTTATAATTTGGAATACTTGTTTAGTTCTTGCATCAACTTGCAGATACGGAGGTGGAATGAGCTCAGCAAAAGCTGCATTGGAGAGCGATACAAAAGTAAGTTCAACTCTTCTGTAATTGTTGTATGTGAAATTGATTGTCAAGTCCGGTTAGTGTTTGGAAATATTTAAACCCTGGTGCTACTTCTTTATGTTATCTGATACTTCACTTATCCATCTTGCTCTTGTCTTGAGATTACTTAGTTTTCTCCTCTTGTGTTTTCTACTATTGTAGGATAATTACTTGCCTTTGGAAGTAAGAGATCCTTTCAGACAGGACAGTAATGTCTACTTAACCCGATCAAAAGTTTTCCATGCTAAACTTAAGGTTGATGTTACTTCGATTTGTTTGCAGAATACTTGCAACATTTCTTGGGTGTCACAAATAAATGATATCTGAATTTCTGAAATAGGAATCACTGTTCTTTAAGTTCCCCTATTTTTATGTTCTGAATGTCTTCAGCCTGATGCTTTAGTTTGGTATTTGATCTGATAGCCCAATAATCACTGTTCTTTAAGTTCCCCTATTTTTATGTTCTGAATGTCTTCAGCCTGATGCTTTATTGGATTACTCGCGCAGCCCAATAACTGCTTTATGCATCAGAATATGTTATTTTTGCCTTTTGCGCATGTAGCTATAACATATTTTTATCTTTAATTTGGTCATTTACTTTTCTCATTAAAGTTTGTTGTATGGATTAAAGCTTCAAGATATAGAGGTTTTGTCCAACTTAAACATAACGTCATACATTTTACTAACACATTAAAATGAGTCCAACTCAAGTACAACTACATCAACAACTTCCCCTTAAGTTTCTGAAAAACGATTGTACCATAACTAGAGATGATACTTTAGGAAGGTTCAAGCTATCTAAGTACTCACTAGAATGACCTTGCTTGCCTTTCATGTAGTCATGTTGGCTTCTAGGAGATGATACCATAACTAGAGATCTCAGCATCCAAGTCATTACAAAGAAAATAACCTACAATCCAATGGAATGGACCAACAAATAGACTCCATCAATACCAATAAGTATAGTTGTATGATAAGTTATATGCATTGGCTTGTGATATGAGTAATCTATTATGTCTATCATGTTAAAGGATTATTACTTCACTTCCATAATGCAATAATTCAATTGATGTCTATTGTGTCGGTTAAAGGATTGTTTTTGACCTCACATCAATTACTGTTTTCTTCTTTTTTTTAAGCAGAAATGGCTAATGAATGTTGCTCTATCCAACTGATTGACGGAGATGGTGTATTCAATGTCACGAGTCTTGAACACTTTATGAAGTCAGTGAAGTTGGCAGAGCATGGATTCTCCTATGCTGTAGTTTCTATCATGGGTCCACAAAGTAGTGGTATGTCTGTGAGTTTCTTGAATTTTATTTTCGTATTTTATGTGCTTGAAGGCTATGTTTATTATAAGGTGATTTGGTCAAATATTTTTCCCTAATTGTTTTTATTGTGTTATCAGGTGATTTGGTCACATATTTGTGAATCTAGGGAAGTGATATCACTTTCAAGATGCAGAACGAAGCGGGTGAAATGATGAATCTTTATATCCTTAGAAAATGGTGATTATCTTATTAGTAATTAGATCTTCTGTAGCATGGATATATTGATCAATTATGTTGATTATTGTGATGTTTTTTTTTCCAACTTTCGTTTTCTCCCCTAGTTCTGCTACAAACAGACTAATCACTGCCAAGGATCACGCATCCGTCCAAATCAATATTGGACACTTGGATGATAATGGAGTGTACACCGGCCAGTATACCACTTTTGCTCTTTCTGGATTTATTCGTGCTCAGGTTTGTTCCATCTTTGAACTAAAAGTATGATTTTTATATGTATTCTCCCTCTATTGAAATTTACTTTTTTGTATAGTGTAGCCTGTTTAGTTCCATATTAATCAGGTCCTAACCAGGATTTATTCCATTATAGTGTAAAATGACCTGATAATTTCCCCTAGTCTCACCTCCAAAGTGCATGTTATCAAGTTGTCTTTTTTGCTAACAAAAGTTTACTTTTCAATTTCGAATGACATGCAAACTGTCCTGGATTGGTTGCGTGATACCTTGTTTCAATGCATTATTGATGCAGGGAAAAGTGGCAAGCTTGAACATTTGTGATGTTAAGTGTTCAGATCAATAAAGTCTGTTAAGTTTCAATGCCCATAGCGATTTTTTACAAGTAAAAAAAAATCTAATTACAATTATCATGTCATATGTTTTGCAAAAATCACATGTTAAGGCTATTAACTAAGCATATCGAACCTGAAGCTTTCGAGCATCCAATGAGCATTGTTCGAATTAGATGAGAGCTAGGACGTTAAACATGATCTAGCAACTGCACAGGACGTTAGTATTCAACGTTACAGGACGTTACAGAAATCAATTAGTATTCAACGTTAAACATGATCTAGCAACTGCACAGGACTTAAACAATCCTCGCTCTCATTGTTTAACAAGACTTAAACATCTAGCAACTGCACAGGACGTTACAGATGAGAAACGTAGCAGAAGAGCAGATTAGATGGCGTTTAGGTGAAGATCATATTAATTTATGGTTTGATACATGGTTAGATGCAGGTCCTTTGTTAAATCCCTCAGTCTCATCGTTAAATCTTGGGCTTTTATGTTCTTTACTAGTTCTATCTATGTGATTTCCATGATCTCATTAGCGGTATCCTCTATGATGTTGTCGGAAGTTTGGATTGCTCTTTTCTACTCTCTATTCCGTATAAAAACTAAATAAACCATCTCTATGCTTTTGCATGATTGTCGGAGAATTTTATTCGAATATGAATTGGGGAAAATGCTAATATAGTTAGGAATTTTGATTCCTGCTAGAAGTTAGGCCGTTTACTGAGTCTATTTGAGTATCAAGAGAGTAGATCCTTATGATAATTGTGGGTTGATCAATTTGCTTGCTCTGTGAATTTAAATTAGTAAAGCTTGTTTGTTTAATTCTCTGTGTGCTGCTTTGTTGCTTCAGCCCTTGTTTGTATTTGTGATTTTGTATGCTCCGGAAATAAGTTGGAACTTGATTTTTCATGTCTAATTTAGCTAGATTCTATAATGCTTTTTTGATGCTCGGTGATAGAACCAGAATCTGGTTGTTGCTCTAAGCCATTGCTTGCTCTGTGAATTTAGCTAGATTCTATATGCTTCAAATTGGATAGAATTTTTTTTGGTATATGTAAAGTTGATAGGTTTGGTTTACCATACTTAAGAGTTACTTGTAAAGCCATATAGTTGGTCTTTTAAGACATACTATTCTGAGTTTTTGTAAAACTGTAATAAGGTCAGGTGTGAAATTTCCAAGAGATCCATTTTTTATGCCATTTACTCCTGGGAAATGAATTAACTTGCAATCATATGCTGCAGTTTCTGTGAAAGGAGAAGAAAAGAGAAGCTAGGAGGGAGGAGAAACCAGAAAAGGCTGCAGTTTAGAAGACACTCAGGATGTTTAGAAGATGCACAGGTAGAGAAGACGTGCTCCAACAAAACATGATATTTTGGACTATATGTGTGATATATATAAACTTTTGGCTGTGTAAACTTTTGTGATGTTTGAATGTTGATGTTTGGTACTTTTGTGATGTTTGAATGTTGGAATATTTGCATTGTAAATATTGATTATGTAGGTTTTTTATCAATGAAATTTGCACTGGATGTTTTTTATAAACCATTGAGTAGGAAAAGATTAATAAGTTTTTTATTTATTGTCAAAATGTTGTATATTGTACCCAAAGACATCAGTTTAAATATGTCAAACTGTTGTCAATGGCGTTAAAAGGCAATAGTGACAAACTGATGTTATTTAACATCGTTGCCTAAAAAGACAACGGTTTTTAACCGTTGTCAAACCGATGTCATTGGCTAAAAAGACAACGCTTTTTAACCGTTGTCGTAGACAGTTCAAAACTGTTGTTGAAAAGCCTAGGCATACGCTCAAAGACAACGGTGAAAAACTGTTGTCTTTGTAGGAAAAGACAACAGTTTTTCACCGTTGTTAAAATGTTGTCGTTTGCCACCCCTTTTAACAACACAGCCTTTAACAACAGTTAAAAATGGCCTACGACAACGGTGAAAAACCGTTGTTGTATGTCTTTTTTCTTGTAGTGTTAGGTACTTTAATATGTGCTTTACCGCAGTCCAATGTCCTTGTCCAGGGTTACTCTGATATCTGCTGACCATGCCCACGGTAAAACAGATATCAGGTCTCATACATAGCATTGCATACATAAGACTTCCTACAGCCGAAGCATAAGGAACTGCTTTCATGCCCTCTATCTCCTTTGATGTCTTTGGAGACATCTCTTTAGATAGAGATACTCCATGCCTAAAAGGTAAGAAACCTTTCTTGGAATTCTGCATGCTAAAACGAGCAAGGATTGTATCTATATATGAAGCTTGGGACAAACACAACATTCTTTTCTTGCGATCCCTTATAACTTTGATCCCAAGAATGTGTGCAAAACTCCTAAGTCCTTCATATCAAATTATTTGGACAACCATACCCTTACGTCCGATAATGCCTTGACATTGTTGCCAATTAACAAAATATCATCTACGTATAGTACAAGAAATACCACCACGTTTCCGTTACACTTCTTGTATACACAAGACTCATCCGGACACTGAATAAATCCATATGACTGGATTACTTCATTAAACCGGATGTTCCAAGACCTTGAAGCTTGCTTCAGTCCATAAATGGATCGATTGAGCTTGCACACTAGATGCTCTTTGCCTTTTTCAATGAACCCTTCTGGTTGCTTCATATGGATGTTCTCTTCAAGACTTCCATTAAGGAAAGCTGTCTTGACATCCATTTGCCAAATCTCATAATCCATATGAGCAGCAATGGATAAGAGTATCCGGATAGAGTTAAGCATGGCTACCGGTGAAAAGGTCTCCTCATAATTGATTCCCTCTTTCTGAGTGTACCCTTTCGCAACAAGCCTAGCTTTGAAGGTTTCTACCTTCCCATCTATCCCTATTTTCCTTTTATAGATCCACTTGCATCCGACGGCTTTTACACCATCAGGTGGTTCTACGAGCTCCTAGACCTTATTAGAGTACATAGACTCTATTTCAGAATTCATTGCCTTTTGCCAAGATGTTGCATCTATATCTTGGAGTGCTTCGTCATATGTTCGGGGATCAGGTTCATGTTTACCCGGGATCAAGTCCGAAGACTCTCCCAAAAACATGAATCTCTCAGGTTCCCTCACAACTCTCCCACTACGACGAGGCACCGTCTGTGGTTGTGTATCATGTGTGACACGTGTTGCAGTCTCTTGTGGTACTTCATCTTGTACTGTTGGTACTAAAGTAGACGTGTCCTCTCTAAGTTCTTCTAGAACAACTTTGCTATTGGGCTTATGATCCATTATATAGTCTTCTTCTAAAAACTGGGCATTGGTGCTAACAATGACCTTCTGGTCTTTAGGACTATAAAATAAACCACCTTTCGTTCCTCTGGGATAACCCACAAACACGCGAACTTCTGTACGATATTCTAACTTATCAGCATCTGGTTTCAGCACATGTGCTGGACTACCCCAAATCCGAATATGTCTTAGACTGGGTTTTCGCCCATTCCAAAATTCTGTGGGAGTAGAAGAAACTGATTTAGAAGGTACTAAGTTCAGAATGTACAATGCCGTTTCCAGAGTGTATCCCCAAAACGAATTTGGTAATTCTGAATAACTCATCATCGATCTAACCATCTCCATAAGAGTCCTATTCCTTCGTTCTGCCACACCATTCTGTTGGGGTGTACCAGGTGCGGAAAGTTGGGATTGAATCCCAGCCTCTAATAAGTAATTCCTAAACTCTCCTAAGAGGTATTCGCCACCACGATTAGATCGTAGTGTCTTGATACTTTTACCTAGTCGTTTCTCCACATCAGCCTTGTACTCTTTGAACTTATCAAAGCACTCAGACTTGCGGCGAATTAGGTAAATGTATCCATATCTTGAATAATCATCTATAAAAGAGACAAAATATTCAAAACCACCTCTCGCCTGGATAGACATAGGATCACACAAATCAGAATGAACCAATTCTAACACTTCTTTGGCTCTATACCCCTTGGCCTTAAAAGGCCTCTTGGTCATTTTACCTTCCAAGCAAGATTCACAAGTTGGAAAATTTTTCAACTCTAATGAACCCAAGAGTTCATCGACTATAAGCCTTTGAATCCTACTTAAGTTAATATGACCAAGCCTTAGATGCCAAAGATATGCTTGGTTCATTTCCGAAGGTTCTTTTCTCTTATTTAAGTTAGAAGATGTGTTATTAATTTCCATATTTTTTTTGTGGGAGAAATTGGATTTAAAGTATATAAATTGTCAACCAATGCACCAGAACATATAATCACTTTATTTCTCTTAATAACCACATCGTTACTAAAGGAAACTGAATATCCATCCAAAAATAGTTTAGAAACTGAAATTAAATTCTTTCTAAAACTGGGTACATAAAGACAATTTCTTAAAACCAAATTTCTATTTCTATTAAAAGATAAGTAGATGTCTCCCACTACAACAGCCGCCACCTTAGTAGCATTGCCCATGTAGACGGTTATCTCTCCTTCATATAGTCGTCGGGTTTCCTGGAACCTCTGCAAAGAATTGCAGACATGATCAGTGGCTCCTGTATCTACACACCAGGTGCTGATAGATAACACCGCTAAACATGTTTCAACAGCCAGAGCATGAGATATACCTTTGTTGTTTTGATTCCTACGAGGATAGTCCGCCTTCCAATGTCCTGACTGCTTGCAGATGAAGCATTTGCCCTTCGGCTTCTTCACTCCAGCTTAGGTCCTGTACTTTGAGATTTATTCACTTTCTTTGCTAAGCTAACTTGTTTCTTCTTCTTCTTTCCTTTCGGTTTAGAAGTAGAACCATTTTCAGCATAGTGAATCTAAGAATTGTGATGAAACAAACCTTCTGCTGCCTGAAGTTCTGTCAGTAGTTCCACCAATGAATATACCCTTTTATTCATATTGTAATTTAGGCGGAATTGCTCAAAACTTCTAGGTAGCGTCTGGAGGATCATATCGATCTGGGTTTCCCCATCAATTTCTCCTCCAAGGATTTGAATTTCATTCAGATAAGCCATCATCTTTAGGATATGATCCCTCACAGGAGTACCCTCTTGCATGGTGGCTGTTATTATCTTTCTCATGGCTTCTTGCCTAGAGGCCCGATCCTGGTGACCAAAGAGTTCCTTGAGATTGTTCATAATATCATAGGTTGTTGGTTAAATCTTGATGCTGATGTTGCAATACATTTGACATTGAAGCCAAATTGTAACACCGCGCCATCTCATCTGCTTTTACCCATTTCCTATGATACTCAATCTCCTCTTGGGTAGATTCACCATTGGGTGTATCAGGGCAAGGTTCAGTCAGTACAAACTTGTAGCTTTCAGCAGTAAGAACAATGTCCAGATTCCTTTTCCAATCTATGTAGTTAGGACCAGTAAGTCTATTCTCTTTTAGTATGATGGCCAGTGGGTTGAAAGTCATCCTAAGAATCACAAATAACTTTTGGTCAGAACTCTAAATTTAGAATAATATTGATTCCTCAAACAATACTATTTTAAATTAACCAACACCTCAAAACACCGTGAATTTTATATGCCACGATAGTGTGGACGTATACAAATTCAACATTTGTAAAAGGAGGGTTTAACCCATTAATTTTATTATCTTGTCAACCTAACTTTTTGACAAATAAAATTAATAGTTGGTTTCCTTTGGTCACACGAATAATAGCAGTGACTCCGATGGGGAGGATACTATTAGACGTGCCTAAGTGTATACCATTACTTGACACTAAGTCCATTAATAAGATTGTGCCCCTTCCGATGGGGAAGATCACACGCTCTTAATTAACTTCCTATAGTCATCCAAAAATGGAAGTTTAATCTAATGATCCGCAAACAAGCTCATCCGATATGGAGGAAGGCACTCAGAGCCAACGCGCAAGCTTGTTGCATCACTTATAAACCAGTAATGGAGACCGTGGAATTTATTTTAAAAATAAATCCCTCTCCCACTTAGTTATTTAAAGTGAGGAATCTTGACTATGCTAGCCTACTTAACATGCATACTAACAAGCACACACAGTCACAACATAAAAAACAATAAATAGAAAAACTAATTTTCAACTATTATGGCTTTTATCTATTGCTGTCCTCCGTGTATCGCCAACCCTAGCTGCTGCCATATTTGGCCACTCCCACCGGGTCTAGTTGTCGCATCCATCTTGCTCCTTGTTCCGCTGCGCCTCTGGTCCTCAAAAAGTTCCACGCCTTGCAAGATTCGATTCACGACATAAATAGAATTTTACATTTTTCGATCCTATATTCCTCAAAGGAATGTACATGTAACTAGATCAAAAAATAAAATCCTAATAAAACTAAATACAGCTCCTGCTGTATTTTATAATACAATCATGCACACACAATAAAATGCCCTTGACGTGTCCAAGGGTCCAATCACACACATAATAACTATAAGCCATAATAGTTGGATCCTGCATCCACAAAGTTAGCACATCCTACTATTAACCTGTCTAAATTATGTATGACATGTGCATAATTAAACTAATATCAAATACACAGAGGCAAAACCCTAGCTCTGATACCAATTTTTGGTTGCTACTCGGAAAACCTAATGGTTTCACTGTACAAAAATTTTGTACAAAGGTCTGAACCTTTTCCTAGCTACCATGTGTTCTTTTAAATTAAACTTGGATCACCTGCGAAACTTAACACGTTTGATCCAAAGTTTAATTTATTTGTTCTTTTAGGTTTAGACTTGGATCTCCTGTGGAACTTAACACGTTCGATCCAAATCACCTAGATTATTAATTCCATTAAATATTAATTTCCAAAATTGGCTTCCAGGACTGCATGGCGAGGCACATGACCTTCTTGGATATGGGAACAACCACCACCGCCTAGACAAAGCCTTTTAAGTAAAGCTAATATTTAATTTCCTTAAATAACTTTAGGTCAACCAAAAAGAACAATCAAATCACAAGGAAAAGAAAAACAAAAGAACACAACATCGAAAATAAATTCGAAATACTAGAATCGCATGCCTCTTGTATTTGATATTTTTTACAAAGAAATTAAACTAGTATGATGCGAAAATTAAATACTAGTATACCTTTTCTTTTGCAAACAAAAATCTCTAGGTCTTCTACCGTATTCCTCTTCTAACCTCGGGCGTTGTGTGGGCAACGATCTTCCGAGATGAGAAACCACCAAAACACCTTCTTCTCCTCCTTGCAAGGTTCGGCCACAACAAGAGCACCTCCAAGGATGAAGAGAAACCACCACCAATGCTCCAAGGGATGCAAGCTTTCTCTCCTTCTTCTCCAAGCTAGAATCCGGCCACACCTTGATGTCCAAGAGAGAAGAGAGTTTCGGCCACAAGGATGGAGAGAAGAGAAAGGGAAGAGTCGGCCACACCAAGGAAGAAAAGAGGGAGAAAATAATAGAGGTTGTTCACCATGAAGGCTCCCAAAACCCCCTCTTTTATAATCCTTAGCTTTGGCAAATAAGGAAATTTAATTACAATAAAATTTCCTTAACTTTCCTTGACATGAATTAATTAAGAAAAATTAAATAAAATTTCCTATTAAATCATATCATGGTCGGCCACCTCATGGAGAGCAAACAAGGTAATTTTCAATCAATAATTAAAATTCCTTATTTGTCTTCGAAAATTTTAAAAAATAAAATTTCCAATTAAAATCCCTTCATGGTTGATAAAAAGAAATTTCTATAATTTTAATTTTTCAACATGTGAATAATTTATAAAGAAGAAAAATAAAATATCCTTCCAATCTACAAATAAGGAAAGAGATATAATCTCTTTCTTTAATCTTTTGTAGAAACTTATAAAAGAGATATTTTAATTTTTAATGTCTCCAATAAATTATATCTTCCACATAAGAAAATTTTAAAATTAAAATTCTTTTCTAATTTAATAGGGCCGACCACCTAAGCTTGGGTTCAAGCTAGGGTCGGCCACCCATGGACCAAGGCTTGGCCGACCTTAGCTTGATCCACAAGCTAGCTTGGTCGGCCCCTACAACATGGGTATGAAGGTGGGTATAGTACTCTATAAATAAGAGGCTACGATAGGGACCGAGAGAAGGAATTGGTTTTGGTCTCCCGATAAAATTAAGTATCTCGTGTTCGCCCCGAACACACAACTTAATTTTATCAATAATAATTCATTCCACTAGAGAACTATTAATGAACTACCACACCAATCCCAAATTACATTTTTGGGCTCCTTCTTATTATGAGTGTGTTAGTCTCCCTGTGTTTAAGATGTCGAATGTCCACTAATTAAGTGAGTTACTGACAACTCATTTAATTAATATCTTAGTCCAAGAATAGTACCACTCAACCTTATCGTCATGTCGGACTAAGTCCACCTGCAGGGTTTAACATGAAAAGCCTTATGAGCTCTTCTTGAGGACATTATCAACCTAGATCACTAGGACACAATTTCCTTCTATAATCAACAACACACACTATAAGTGATATCATTTCCCAACTTATCAGGCTTACTGATTTATCGAACTAAATCTCACCCTTTGATAAATTAAAGAAATAAATATCAAATATATGTGCTTGTTATTATATTAGGATTACGAGCACACACTTCCATAATAACTGAGGTCTTTGTTCCTTTATCAAGTCAGTATAAAAGAAACGACCTCTGATGGTCCTACTCAATACACTCTAAGTGTACTAGTGTAATTATATAGTTAAGATAAACTAATACCTAATTACACTACGACCTTCCAATGGTTTGTTCCTTTCCATTTTGGTCGTGAGCTACTTTTTATAATTTATAAGGTACTGATAACATTATCTTCTGTATGTGACACCACATATTATGTTATCTACAATATAAATTAATTGAACAACTACAAACAAATGTAGATAATTTGACCAAATGTGATTCTTTATTCAAAATAAATGTTTACAAAAGCTTAGGCTTTCAGTATACACTCTAACACGCTGCACCAACACAGATAACGCCTACATACGTCACACTCCTTCAAGCGAATCCTGATTATATTCTTTGGCTCCATCAAAATCAACTTCTCCTCACCACTATTATAGGTCCAATGTCTCATACTCTTGTACAGTTTATTTTTTCATCAACTTAATCTAGAGACGCATGGCAAATGCTAGAGAGAATCTACGCTGCTCCCTCACGTGGTAGGATTATGACTCATCGTCAAAATCTTGCTAGCCCTCAATAGGATAATAGATCTATCACTGATTATATGTAGGGCATCAAAAGAAATATTGACATTTTTGCCCTTATAAATGTCAAAGTTGACTTTGATGAGCTCTCTATTCGTGTCCCGAATGATCTTAGCCAAGATTATTATAATATCTCACATGCTCTGTAAGTTCGTGACATCCTTAAGGAGGATCGGTGTGGCCAACTAGAAGGGGGGTTGAATAGACGGCGCCCCCAATAGTTTGCTTCCTATATATTTGTTAGTGCGCAAGCATAAATACAATAATACAACCACAAATATGAAAGCTAAAGACAAAGAAGAAATCCAAACCAATACACGTCGATGTAACGTGGTTCAGAGATTAGGGCTCCTACTCCACGGCTGCCCGTAAGGTGGACGATCCCTATCCGTCGATGGATTAGCCCCCAGCAAGCTCCGGCTATCTCAAGCCTTCTTGTGGGTGGAGAAACCTCACCACAACTCTAACCAAGACCTCTTGGATTACACAAGCACTTGAGAACTAGTAGACTACTAATTAGACTTTAACCAAGTCTAATTTCGTCACCTTGGCCAGCCATCCCAAGCTCTTTCTTATAGAGCTAGGAAGAAAACAACGCTGTTGTTTTACCATTACTAGTTGACTGGTTCTTGCACCGACCAACTGGTGCCAGCCCAACAACTCTCTCAACGGCTCTCTACCAGTCGACTGGTGTCATGTACGAGTCGACTAATCCCAGCCATTTCATGCACAAAAGCTCTCTGTGCTCTCCCCAAGTCGACTGATCCTAGTACTAGTCGACTGGTACAACCCTAAACCTAGGGTTCCCTTTCCCTGGTACATTTCTCTCACACTTGGACCCTCATAACTTACTTGACTCTTCTTCTTCTTCGTAGCTTTGACCTCTTGCCTTCAAGCTTACTTCCTGTGGCCCTCATCCCTCGGATGCATCCAAGCCTGTGGCTCATCTCAATGCCTCAAAGTGTGCTTCCCTCGGCTCTTGTCCTTGCCGCCTTGTCCACGGTCCCTCGGATGCTCCATCCTTCACCGGACCCGAAGCCATCAAGTTGAGTTATATATATATATATATATATATATATATATATATATATATATATATATATATATATATATATCCTATAAACCTGCACACTCACATACATATATCAAATAACAAGGGTAATCCTAACTTAAACCCTTTGCCCAAACACCAAAACACATGGTCTTATAGACCATTGGGATTGCTCCAACAATCTCCCCCTTTTTGATGTTTGGCAATACATTTAAGTTAGGGAAAACAAATAGCAAATAACAATGCTAATAACAAATGGACTTACGTTGCCAAGGCTACACACTTGGACTTACACTGCCGAATGAACTTACGTTGCTAAGGCTACACACTTGGACTTATACCACCGAATGGACTTATGTTGCCAAGGCTACAGACTTAGACTTACACCACCGAATGGACTTATGTTGCCAAGGCTATACACTTGGACTTACACAGTCAAATGGACTTACGTTACCAAGGCTACACAACACACTTGGACTTACACTGCAAAATGGACTTACATTTGCCAAGGCTACACACTTGGACTTACATTGCCGAATGGACTTACGTTGCCAAGACTACATACTTAAACCTACACCGCTGATATAAAATGCAAACATCCATTGGAATCTATCACAAGGCTCCCCCTACACCTAAGATCTCCAGTGAGCTAGGATTTTCCCATTAGGATTTTTAAGAACCTATCACAAGGCTCCCCCTACGCAAATGCACTAAAGGTTTTCCCAACTAAACCTTACTTCTTCTCCGTTGCCTAACATTCAAAAAGCTCTCCAATAATATCCCAATTGTTGAAAACTTATCATCAAAACTGACCCTAAACTCATGTATTTATCCCCCATGGATCTCATACATCTAAATGAGTTGACACGATCAAGAGTAATGCTGAAAAATACTCTCAGACTGGTATCAGTCGACTGCCCCCAAGTACCAGTTGACTACCCCCTTTGATTTCAACTCACAGAGCCTTCTGCATTCGAAATTTATTGCTACCAGTCGACTGGTATCTGCACCAGTTGACTAATATCCTATTTCAGCCTATTTCAGCATTTTGACCCTAATTTCAGAAATATTTAAAAAATTCCATAGACCTCCAAAAAAATCTCAAATTTTGTGGAGATGTCTGTTTTATCAGTGTCTACTTGAGAAAAATACATTAAAAATATATATATATCTTGGATCCCAAGATTGAAAAAAACCCAAAAATATCTAAATGGTTTAATTGAACCTTGACCTTAAGTCCTAGTTTTGGCTTCCTCTTGATTTATTTGCTCATACTAACCCACAATGCATCTCTAGCATTGGTTTATATAGCATCTATACATCAAAAATCAATTATCATGCTATATGCCCCCAATATTATATTTCTAAGCATAAAACATAACCTAATGTGTGTCAATTCCCTAAGTTTGAGACTCAAGTCAGTTTTCAAACCATTTGACACACTCCATGGCTCCTCTAGACTCCCAAGTAAAACTCACTTGAGATTCATTGGCTATGAGTCCCAAATTGACTCTTTGAGCTCCCCTTAGAGTTTTTAACTTTGGTCACCTCCCTAGGTGACTCATCCATAATTGCTAGGTCACATCGGTACACCTTCGGTGATACTTGGCCTACAAACCTAACTTTTTTTAACCTTGGACACCTTGTCCTTAGTTAATTTATTCTTACCACTAAATGACTTTTCATTTTCATTTATTGGTTTCTCCTTACTTAGTCATATGCAACCCTATCATAAAACTTTCCCTTAGCCTTAGAAACACTAGATCGGTATCCCAAACCCAATCTATCATTGTTGGGTCTTTGGCTACCCAACACCATACTTAACCCTCTAGATCCAACTGTAAATCTAGCTAGGGTTTTCTCTAAACTATCAAGCTTTGCCTTCAAAACTTGATTTTCCCTTTCTAGGTTCCTAAACCTAGAGTCAACATGCCCACCATGGACATTCCTAGGCCTACCCTTCCTAGGCATGTATCTCCCCTTCTTGGGATTGATGCCTAAGTTCTCCATTACCTTCTTCTCCTTAGGTAATGAGAATTTGACGTGTCTAGGTATATCATGCATAAATTTCCTAGGGGTTTGATATACATTAACCCTATTCCTATCATGATATTTAAAGTCAAAATTTTTTATTACTACATAATGATAATCATTATTTATCCTAGCATGCATGGAGGAATTTAAGTTTGCATTCAAATTTAAACTAGGGTTTACCTTACCCTTTACTTTTAGAGCTCCCCCTTGACATGAGCCTCCATTCTTTCTCCACTTCTTTTCCCACATCCTTAAATGCACCAACTTCTTGAGCTCTCTCTTCTTGGGCATTTGGTGTGGTAGTGCCCTATTTCACCACATGTGAAGCATCTAATGTGCTTTTTCTCCTTCTTCTTCTTGGCACCATCATTCCTACAACCCACATTAGTATCTAATATAATTTGAGTAGGTTTAGGAGTTACCTCTTTCTTATCCATTGGACACCTACTCTTGTAGTGTCCCTTCTCATTGCACCCGAAGTAAATGATGTGGTCTTTTGACTTCACTTCGGTGGGGATGCTCACTAAGTTGGTTTCCAAGACTTCTTCTTCTTCTTCTTCACTTGTCTTGAAATCTTCTTCAATTCTTGAGGATGTAGATAATACTTCATCTTCCTTCTCCTCCTCGGATGTTGAGCATGGCTCAACTTCCATTTGCTCCTCCTCAACTTGAGCAATTAAACTCATCCCCTTGGGTTATTCTTCTTCTTATATAGGTTTAGGTTCTTCTCCGTAGAACCATCTTCACCTTGCTCCACAACTTGTGGGCGTTCTCATATTCACCTACACCACTTATCACATTAGAAGGTAAGATTTCAATCAACATTGATATTACCTTGTCATTTGCCTTCGATCGTGACGTTTGCTCCTCAGTCCAATACCGTGGTCGGAGTCTCTTTCCTTTCTTGTCTCTTGGGACTTTGAATGGTTCTTTGATGACCATCATTATGTCTCAATCTGTCTCAAAGAAGTTCTTCATTTTCACCATCCAAAAGGTGATGTTTCATAAGCTTCCTCCTTCATACTTTGGCGGTTCTATTAAGTCGGTCATCTTCTTAGCTTCCTCGGCGGTTAGTCCGACAGAGAGTGACCTTGCTCCGATACCAATTGTAGGAGGATCGGTGTAGCCGACTAGAAGGGGAGTTGAATAGATGGCGCCCCCAGTAATTCACTTCCTACATATTTGTCAGTGCACAAGTTGAAATATAATAATACAACCACAAATATAAAAGCTAAAGAAAAAGAAGAAATACAAACCAATACACGTCGATGTAACGTGGTTCAGAGATTAGGGCTCATACTCCATGATTGTCCATAAGGTGGGCGATCCCTATCTGTCGATGGATTAGCCCCCGGCAAACTCCGGCTATCTCAAGCCTTCTTGTGGGTGGAGAAACCTCACCACAACTCCAACCAAGACCTCTTGGATTACACAAGCACTTGAGAACTAGTAGACTACTAATTAGACTTTAACCAAGTCCAATTTCATCACCTTGGTCAGCCATCGTAAGCTCCTTCTTATAGAGCCTAGAAGAAAACAACCCTACTATTTTACTGTTACCAGTCAACTGATCCTTGCACCAATTGACTGGTGCCAGCCCAACGGCTATCTCAACGGCTCTCTACCAATCGACTGATGTCATGTACCAGTCGACTGATCCTAGCCGTTTGAGTACATAAGCTCTCTGTGCTCTCCCCAAGTCGACTGATCCCAGTACTAGTCGACTAGTAGAACCCTAAACCTAGGGTTACCTTTTCCGAGTACATTTTTCTCGCACTCGGACCCTCACGACTCACTTGACTCTTCTTCTTCGCAGCTTTGACCTCTTGCCTTCAAGCTTACTTTCTTTGGCTCTCGTCCCTCAGATGCATTCAAGCTCATGGCTCATCCCAATGCTATCCTTCGCGTATGCCTCGAAGTGCACTTCCCTCGGCTCTTATCCTTATCATCTTGTCCACGGTCCCTCGGATGCTCCATCCTTCACCGGACCTGAAGCGATCAAGCTAAGTTGTATGTGTATCATGCAAACTTGTACACTTACATACACATATCAAATAACGAGGGTAATCCTAACTTAAACCCTTTGCCTAAACACCAAAATACATAGTCGCATGGACCATTGGGATTGCTCCAACAATCCCTATTACCTTTGATAAGCTATTCGAGCAGCTTCTCTGCTATAAAGCCTAGTTAAAAGTCTCGACACCATCTCTATAATTGACACCAATGACTGCTCTTGTGGCTCGAGCAGGGAATTCTCGTAATCGGTATTCAAACTATCGTGGTCACCAACATGTTCTGCTGATGTCCTATCAGTCGCGCATGTCTACTCTTGGGTTGTCTGCGCGTCCTACTACACATCTAGCTGTGTCCAGTCCCAATCGTTATCTTGGGAGTTGTCAGATTTATGGTGTCCAAGGTCATTCTACTCACTAGTGTGGTCATATGACTGCCTCGATGCTTGCTCTGCTTCCGTTGGCTCCTTTGCGTGCTCCGCGTCTAGCGTATAGTGCATCGTTTGCGCACATTGCTGTTCATTTTAGACCTCAGTCTGATTCCCAAGGATGGGTGGTTGACTCTGGCACCTCTCATCATGTCACCACTGATCGCACTACTCTCTTATTACATGAGTCTTACTCTGGGAATGATAGCGTCGTTATTGGTGATGGTTCTAGACTACCTATTACACACACTGATTCTTTCTCTTTCTCCACTCCATCTTTTTCTTTAGTTTTCTCTAATGTTTTATTTGTGCCATCTATATCGAAAAATTTAATTTCTGTTGCTGCACTTTGTGCTACTAATCCTATTATATTTCTTTTCTTTGATTCCTATTTTCAGGTGTTGGATCGTCGTACGGGAGCGACACTAGTCAATGGGATCCATAGAGATTGTGTCTATTACTGACCAAAATTTGCATCTATGCTATCATCCCCTTTCACCTTTTCTTTGTCTATCTTGTCATCTATTTCCTTATGGCATAGTCGTTTAGGTCATTCGTCATTAGGTGTTTTACAACATTTTTTGTTATCCTTGGGTCTTTCATGTCCTGCGGATACTTTGTTTAATTTTTCATGGACTTCATGCAATATTAATAAGAGTCATAAATTACCCTTTCATTAATCTAGTATTTCATCTCATACTCCTTTGGATATTATCTTTTCTGATGTTTGAACATCTCCTATATGTTGGTGTAGTTTGCACTAACGGTCTAACTCAGGTTTTGATGAATGACAAGTGAGTTAAGTTAGGTGTTTTGTGATCTAATTGTAAAATACCGGGAAAAAAATAGGGAATATTAATAAGGGAATTTTTCCGGAATTTATGGAAATTTTTCGGAGCTCGTACGGATGAGTTGACGGGGATAAAAACGGGGTCCGGAAAAGCCTGTTTAGGCTACCCCATTTAAATGAGGAAAAGTTGAATTTCTAAATTTCCTTTTTCTTTATTTATTTTTCTTTTCTTTTCTTTGTGTCGCCGTTTCCTCATTTCTTCTCCCCGACGCCGATCGCGCGCCTTCTTCCCTTGCCCTAACCACCATTCGGCGGTTTCCTTCCTCTTCTCTACTTCTCCCCCCGAGCCGAAGCAGCGTGCCCTAGCCAGTCCCAGTTTTCTTCTCCCTGCTGCCGAAGCCCTAGCATCGCCGGAAGTTTGATCTCTGCCACTGACGCCGGCCATCTCCTCACCTCTTCTCTGTCTCGGTGCCCTAGCCGCCGGCGACGCACCAAGCCGACCAATTCTTCTCCTCTACCGACGCCGACCACCTTTTTGCTGCCCTAGCGCCGGTTCACTAGCATTTAGTGGCGAGTCTTTCTTCCATCTCGCTACTGCCTCCACATTTTCTTCCTCACTGTGGTCACGCCTCCTGTGCCCTACCTCCGAACCTTGCCTCCTTCTCAGAGCAGAAGTTATTCGGCAGTGTGACAGCAAGGTAAGAAGAATAGGTTGTTGTTGCATTGTGATCTCCATTTTGATCTCATGTTTGATGTCCGATCAGTAGGAAAAAAAAAATCTGCAAGGTGTTATTCTAAGGCCTTTTCTTGGGTCCGGTGATCACCATCCAGCGACTACCTTTCTCCGGCAGCAACATCCCTGTTGAAAAGTAAGGTAAGGTGCTTAGGTTATTCTGGAAATTGGGGTATTTGGATTTTTGATTAGAATGTTTGTGCTGAATTTGTGGGGCTGATCACTGTGGTATTGTTATTATTTTGTCCAGCAGTTGTTTACCTTGAATTTCAGTAGCCGGCATTCCTATTCCAGCAGCAACAAACTGTGTGGGGATCAACAATCAAGGCTGTGGATTGAGGTAAGGTTTAGGGTTTTGAGCTTTGTGTAGATTGATTAGGTTTATGTTGGGAATTGGTAGATTGGATTAATTTTAGATTTTTAATCTAATGTTATGATTAGGGTTAAAGAAAATTAATCCTAGTTAATTGTTGGATTTAATTTAGGAAGGTCGAGATTATGGTTTAGGGTTTTTCCCTAAATTATTCTTAAAGATTTTTATTTAGCTATTCGTTTAATTTGTAGCTAAATAAAAATGTATGTTTGATATCACAGGACTTTGACGTGAGACGAGTATCTCGGAGTCAGATTTGGACCATTTTATCGGAGGCGGGTACTTTTGACTTATGTCATTTGATATGCTTAGTAATTAAATTAACATGTTGCATTAATTGTGTTTCTTATCTGTTTCGGTTAATCACTACCCAAATCTTACATGCTTGATTGATTGATTGGTTTTGCATCTCAGGTATATTTTACCTGTTTATACATGCTTATAGGGGTAGTGATATGCCATGCTTGACCATGTTCAGGACCTAGGTTTTATACCTTCTGTATACCTTTGGATTGTTTTGGATTCGTTGACCTTTGATGCATTTTTATATATATGTGGATTAGGTCAGGATATTCTTGTGGTTAGTGTCATGCACCATTTGCATGATTGCATGCTGTGCGATAGTCCGCTCCATTATTGTTGAGCACATCGCCATGATTACATGGATTCGCACACACCACCACTCATGGGTTAGTGGTCGATTTGTGTGTTAGAGGACTCTGTTAGGCACCGTTGGTCTGCTCATGGGTAGTGTGACACAACGTGTTATCCGGCAGGGATTCCTCCCCGTCTTTGAGTACCGGGAGTTGAGAGCATTGCGCTCCCCCATCTATGATTTGGGGTAGGAGGATAGGTGTACTCCGACAGCATCCCGTCCACTCGGTCACTCATCAGGAGTAGTGACGACAGAGTGCACGGTTGTCACAGCCCTACCCACTCGGCCTCACTTTTGTATGAGATGATCGACTGGCGTCAGGGGTGACCAGGACGCATCATTGGCATCATATGCATGATGCATTTATTGCTTGTGTTTGTGTTTGCTGCATTTATATGCTGCATATTGTTTGGATACCTATGTTTGACATGCATACAGGATTCCTATACCACTCGGACTGTTTGACCTTATACTCAGGACCTGGTTAGTACAACATTCTCCTGTTTACTTCAGATGCATATTTATATCTTTCTTATATCAGGAGACTGTACGCATGATTAGTGTTAGGTGTTATTTCTTTACTTTGCATATCAATTGTACCTGCTGAGTGTTGGACTCACCCCGCCTCCATTGTTGATATTTTCAGGTTGATGCTGTCAGGAGGGAGTTCCAGTCGCTAGTCCTCACTGCACGTAGTGCTGGTCCTGCAGACCTTCAGGATATGTTTGGTTTTCTTTGGTTTCTTTCTGTTCTAGACTGTTTGAACTCGTTATGTTCTGGATTTATTTGCTTATGGACATGATATAGATTTTATTATATTGATGGATTTGGATTTGGTTTTTATTCTACTACATGCTTGCTTGGATGATAGAAGAGGTGAGTTAAAGTTTTGAGCTTTCTGAGTGTAGTTGAGTAGGATGGTTTTGAGTCGAGTATTATTCTGCGTGGTTGTGTATGATACGAATTATATATAAGCTGCGTGGTGATTGATTTTATTATTGTTATGATTCCAGCAGTGGTTGAGTATTTAGTGCTTGTAGAAAATTTTGATTGTCTGCCGGAGATATTTTCTCGGACAGGGTCTCCTCCTGGGCGTGACAATTTAGTGGTATCGGATCACGGTTTCACGATCTTTTGTTTCGTATTTTGGATTTTGAGATTTATCGATACCAATTTATTTGGTATCGGAGCGGGTTATGATACCGCTTTTGGTGTTCGGAGATTTATCGGATACCTCTTGTTGGTATTACGGATATTTGGGTTAGCAGTTTGCGAGTCAAGCGGGCATTATCGGTTCGATATGGTTGTGTTTGGTTCGTTTGGTTCCGTTTGGTTATTTGGATTTCGATATATCGTTGAATTTTGAGGTCAAATTGGGGGACTGGACAGCGCATCTCCAGATGACAAATAGGTATGTTGTTATTTTATGTTGGTTATATTGTATTGATATCCGTAATTTAATTTAACAGATATGAGGCGATCTACTAGTATTGCTGCGAGGCGTGGTCTTGGGCGACCACGTGCGAGGACCACAGGATCTCTGGATATGCCGAGATGCCTTTTGCTGTCAGTCAGGGGCAGACTCAGGATGCAGCAGGAGCATCGGGCTCTCAAATCCCGATCCTGTAGAGATACCTACTTTGGCCACACCGGCGGTATCCACGCCTACATTTACCGTACCATCAGGGTACCATTGGTGTACCCGACATATGCTCCAGAGCACCCGGCGTATTCGGGACCACCGCCACTTGGACCTCGGTGTGCAGACACGGTGGCACGGTGCCCCGAGTGCCTCTGATGGCGGTGCACCATATCCGTACCTTTTTCACCGTACCTCCACCACCACTTTTGTCCCCAGGCGGTACCACCGGCGGCTTATGCTCCGGTATATCCAGCAGAGTTCCTCCTCCGGTTTATTCAGCGGTACCACCTGTAGTATCGCTCCTGTAGCCGTCCCGACACAGTTCACTGATATTATCGCTGCACGAGCTAGGATTCCAGACTGGCGAGCGATGAAGACTCGTTTCACTCTTTTCCACGGAGATCTCGATCCGAGTATGGCTTTGTCATGGATAGAGACTATGGAGCGACTTTCTTCTATATGGCTTGCTCAGAGTGGGAGAAAGCAGGGCTGCTTACCATTTACGGGATGAAGCTAATGCTTGGTGGGTTACTCGGTTCTATTATTGGTGAGCATGCGTCACATGGACCGAGTTGAGAGGCTTTTGAGCCGTTTCTTTCCTTGTCCTATCGGATGGCTCGTGATTTTATGAGTCGAGGCGAGAATAATCGCTCGATGTTGAGTATATCTTGAATTCCTCGGTTGGCTCGTTTTGTCGAGTTAGTTGCGGAGGCGAACTCGCGTAATCACGATTTATCTGAGGATTGGATGGTTATCTGCATGTACGACTTGCCGGATTAGGGATTACATCTTACTCGATGCATTGAATCGAGCTTTGATGATAGAGTTAGCTCGTGACGGCATATCCGGACGGAAAAAGCATATGGGTCGAGACTTGAGCGGTCCAGACACGAGCGGCAGGGCGGCCTCGAGCACTCCAGACGGTCGGTCGGGTACTTGGGCGTCTCGTGAGCCTCGTAAATCAGGCGGTCTTCTTGGGGCGTTCCGGTTTCTCGTGAGCAAGCAACCACCTTCGGTGATACTCATTGTTTGAGATGTGGATCCAGAGATCACCTCACCCGGCTTGCTCTGGGACAGTCGGTTGCTTTTATTGCACAGGCACCTGAGCCGGTGTCGGTGAAGGCTCGGCTGCAGCCGGAGGTCAGTCGAGAGGGCGGTCTAGTCGATCGAGGCATATCGAGGAGGCGAAAGCCCAATCTTCCTGACGTCGGCGAGGCGACTCCCTCGCGGCATTTGGCATGCTTGGGCGGGAGTACTCGGTCATAGCACCCGAGTTTTGCTCAGTACCTTATTATCCGACTCGAGGCGATGTCGGACTCGGTCGGCCGGTACCGCATATCGATCACCATCCTCTCGGTCTTATCGCACATAGTCAGCGGCGCCTCGATGGCGACCTTGGCGGCATTACCACCTCCTCCTCCGCCAGAGTCGTGTTCATGCTATTACCAGAGAGGATGCTCGGCGGGCCGGCGGATCCGTTTTCAGCGATGCGATTTCTATTTATGCATTCTGCGATATTTTGATTGATCTTGGTAGTTCGCATTCTTTTATATCCGTACCTTTATGCGGGAGATTGGTAGATTACCTCCTTGTTAGGTTGCGGCGATTGACTGTCTCCCTACCGTCGGTGATACTTTAGGCGTCACCCAGGAGATCGAGGTTGCCGTTAGACTTTGGCAACATGATACTTACGGTAGATCTTCTAGTATTGGAGATGATCGAGTTTGATGTCATTCTTGGCATGGATTGGCTATCGATATCATGCTACCGTTGATTGCCAGACGGTGGTCACCTTGGCCTCGAACCAACCCTCGTGGAGTTTCACCGGCATAGACGACGGCATCTCGATTATTTCTGATTCGGTAGCGCATCTCACGGTTGTCATGGTTTTCATTATCGTTGATCGATCGAGGGCGATGAGTAGTTCGACTCTCGATGTTCCTATTAAGGAATACCCGGATGTATTTCGGAGGCTGCCGGTTGCCTCGAAGGCGGTGGAGTTCGCTATTGGTGATTAGGAACCGCCGACATCAGCTCCGTATCGTATGGCACCAAAAGAGTTGAGCGAGTGAAGGTTCAACTCCGGAGCTTTAGACAGGGTATTCGCCCTAGTGTTTCACCATGGGGTTCTCGATTCTATTGTCAAGAAGAAAGATGGCACCATGAGGTTATGTATTGACTACGGGCAGCTGAATTGTGATATCGAAATAAATATCCATTACCACGGATTGAGGATTTGTTTGATCAGCTCGGTACATCGGTGTATTCTAAGATTGATCTGCGATCCGGATATCATCGGTGAGGTCGAGATTTTGATATCGGAACGACTTTCCGTGCGGATCTGGTCATTATGAGTTTTGGTAATGCCATTTGGGCTTACCATGCTCAGCGGTGTTTATGGACTTGATGAACCGCATCTTTACGGAGTATCTGGATCGGTTTGTTATCGTTTTCATTGATGACATATTGGTCTACTCGCATTCAGAGGAGGATGCATGACATCTTCGTATAGTCTTGGAGATTCTTAGGCGACATCAGTTGTACGCGAAGTTCAGCGAATGTTATCCTCGGTTGGTTTTCTTGGACACGTGGTTTCTAGCGGTATTTCATTGATCCTCGGAAGATCGGAGGTTGGGAGCAACCAAGTCGATCTGAGATCCGTAGTTTTCAGGATTGGCGGATATTACCGAGCGTTTGTCGAGGCTTCGCGTATTGCTATCGTGACCGCCTTACCGGAAAGGCGTGAAGTTCATATGGTCGAGGATTGCGAGACCGCCTTCCGGGCGAGATTAGTGTCGGCTCGGTTTGGTTTTACCTACGGAGATGATGGTTGTACTTTACGACGCATCTCTTGAGTTTGGGCGCCGTTACGATGCGACGGCGAGTAGTCTCTTATGCTTCTCGTCGGTTGAAGGAGCATGAGAAGAACTACCGAGTTCATGACGGAGTTAGCTGCCATCATCTTTGCTCGAAGCTATGGCGACATCATTTATACGGTATCACATTTGAGATTCTCACCGATCATAAGAGTCTCAAATATATTTTACTCGAAGGAGCTTAATCTTGACAGAGGAGAAGGATGGAGTTCTGAAGGACTACGATTGTACCATTAGCTACCACCGGGAAAGCTAATGTGGTTGCGGATGCACTCGGCAGGAGTCCAGAGGACTTTGGCTTGCCACCGGACTTCGATCACGGACTTGATTCGAGTTTCTCGGAGTTAGATCTTGAGGAGCAGGGACCGAGCAGGGTATTCTTGTTACTATGGTTGCTCGATCGTCGATTAGGCGAGGATCCGAGAGGCCAGCTAGTGATCGGCATTTGCGGTTTATTAGCGATCGAGATAGCTTAGGCGTGACCGAATTTACACGAGGCGAGGAGGTATCATATACTTCGAGGCGGATTATCGTACCTCGGTCTCATCGGTCTTACAGAGCTACTTGAGAGGCACACCGTTCTCGATTTGCGATCCATCCGGGGACCCGTATGTATCGAGACTTGAGGCGTTCCTTGGTGGAACGGCATGAAGAAAGACATCGCGGATTTCGTAGCTAGGTGTCTTGTTTGTCAGTAGGGAACACCAGAGACCTGCAGGGTTACTTCAGCGGATTCCTATTCACGAGTGGAAGTGGGATCACATTACCATGGACTTTGTGGTAGGGTTGCCGAGGACACGGCGAGGCCATGACCGATTTGGGTAATCGTTGATCGATTAACCAAATCCGCGCACTTTTTGGCGATTCGGAGGACGGATCCCCTGGATCGATTCGCAGATTTGTATTGTCGAGAGATTATCAGACTACATGGTGTTCCATTGAGTATCATTTCGGATAGAGATCCACGGTTCACGTCTCGTTTACGGCGAGTGCGGCGAGCCTTGGGCACACAGCTCCGTTTGATGTGACTTTCCATCCGAGCGGATGGATAGTCGAGCGGACCATTCGGACTTTGGAGGACCTGCTGAGGTCGTGTTATGGATTTCGGAGGCGGTTGGGAGGACCATCTGCGTTGGTAGAGTTTGCCTACAACAACGGCTTCCATTCGGCTATCCGGATGGCACCGTTTGAGGCGTTGTATGGTAGACCTTGTCGGACACCGTCCTTTGGGATGAGGTTGGAGAGGCCCGTTGTTGGGACCTCATAGAGTTGGCCGTAATCAGATGGAGGATGTCAGAGGAGGATGTCGAGGCGCAGGATTGCCGAAGAGTTATCTTGATCGGAGACGGAGACCACTAGAGTTCTTTGGCGACCATGTGTTTCTGAAGTTTCACCCACGAAAGGGGTGAAGAGATTTGGCCTCGGTAAGCTAGCTCCATGATACATTGGTCCTCGAGATCTTGGAGAGGATCGGGCGGTAGCTTACCGACCGGCACTATCCCAGGCGTGCACGATGTATTTCATGTATCCATGCTGAGGAGATATGTACCCGATCCGACGCATGTGCTGGCAGATATCCCAGTTCCAGTTCAGCCTGACATTACCTATGAGGAGGTTCCGGTACGGATTCTCGACCGGAAGGAGCGTCAGTTGCGGAACAAGACCATCCGGCTGGTTAAAGTTGGATGGCAGCATCATTCGGATGAGGAGACTACTTGGGAGCTCGAGGACACTATCCGAGCTCGATATCCCCATCTTTTCACTTGAGGTATGTGATTTATTTACCGTTCAGCATTTATACTCTATATCTGTTGTTAGTATGTGCTGATGGTAGATAACGAAATTTGGGGACCAAATTTTTTATTAGTGGGGGAGAATGTAAAATACCGGGAAAAAAATAGGGAATATTAATAAGGGAATTTTTCCGGAATTTATGGAAATTTTTCGGAGCTCGTATGGATGAGTTGACGGGGATAAAAACGGGGTCCGGAAAAGCCTGTTTAGGCTACCCCATTTAAATGAGGAAAAGTTGAATTTCTAAATTTCCTTTTTCTTTATTTATTTTTCTTTTCTTTTCTTTGTGTCGCCGTTTCCTCATTTCATCTCCCCGACGCCGATCGCGTGCCTTCTTCCCTTGCCCTAACCACCATTCGGCGGTTTCCTTCCTCTTCTCTACTTCTCCCCCCGAGCCGAAGCAGCGTGCCCTAGCCAGTCCCAGTTTTCTTCTCCCTGCTGCCGAAGCCCTAGCCGCCGGCGACGCACCAAGCCGACCAATTCTTCTCCTCTGCCGACGCCGACCACCTTTTTGCTGCCCTAGCGCCGGTTCACTAGCATTTAGTGGCGAGTCTTTCTTCCACCTCGCTACTGCCTCCACATTTTCTTCCTCACTGTGGTCACGCCTCCTGTGCCCTACCTCCGAACCTTGCCTCCTTCTCAGAGCAGAAGTTGTTCGGCAGTGTGACAGCAAGGTAAGAAGAATAGGTTGTTGTTGCATTGTGATCTCCATTTTGATCTCATGTTTGATGTCCGATCAGTAGGAAAAAAAAAATCTGCAAGGTGTTATTCTAAGGCCTTTTCTTGGGTCCGGTGATCACCATCCAGCGACTACCTTTCTCCGGCAGCAACATCCCTGTTGAAAAGTAAGGTAAGGTGCTTAGGTTATTCTGGAAATTGGGGTATTTGGATTTTTGATTAGAATGTTTGTGCTGAATTTGTGGGGCTGATCACTGTGGTATTGTTATTATTTTGTCCAGCAGTTGTTTACCTTGAATTTCAGTAGCCGGCATTCCTATTCCAGTAGCAACAAACTGTGTGGGGATCAACAATCAAGGCTGTGGATTGAGGTAAGGTTTAGGGTTTTGAGCTTTGTGTAGATTGATTAGGTTTATGTTGGGAATTGGTAGATTGGATTAATTTTAGATTTTTAATCTAATGTTATGATTAGGGTTAAAGAAAATTAATCCTAGTTAATTGTTGGATTTAATTTAGGAAGGTCGAGATTATGGTTTAGGGTTTTTCCCTAAATTATTCTTAAGGATTTTTATTTAGCTATTCGTTTAATTTGTAGCTAAATAAAAATGTATGTTTGATATCACAGGACTTTGACGCGAGACGAGTATCTCGGAGTCAGATTTGGACCATTTTATCAGAGGCGGGTACTTTTGACTTATGTCATTTGATATGCTTAGTAATTAAATTAACATGTTGCATTAATTGTGTTTCTTATCTGTTTCGGTTAATCACTACCCAAATCTTACATGCTTGATTGATTGATTAGTTTTGCATCTCAGGTATATTTTACCTGTTTATACATGCTTATAGGGGTAGTGATATGCCATGCTTGACCATGTTCAGGACCTAGGTTTTATACCTTCTGTATACCTTTGGATTGTTTTGGATTCGTTGACCTTTGATGCATTTTTATATATATGTGGATTAGGTCAGGATATTCTTGTGGTTAGTTCCATGCACCATTTGCATGATTGCATGCTGTGCGATAGTCCGCTCCATTATTATTGAGCACATCGTCAGTTACATGGATCTGCACACACCACCACTCATGGGTTAGTGGTCGATTCAGGCTGTGTGTGTTGCAGCAGGGACTCTGTTAGGCACCGTTGGTCCGCTCATGGGTAGTGTGACACAACGTGTTATCCGGCAGGGATTCCTCCCCGTCTTTGAGTACCGGGAGTTGAGAGCATTGCGCTCCCCCATCTATGATTTGGGGTAGGAGGATAGGTGTACTCAACAAGATCCGTCCACTCGGTCACTCATCGGGAGTAGTGACGACAGAGTGCACGTTGTCATAACCCTACCCACTCGGCCTCACGTTTGTATGAGATGATCGACCGCGTCAAGGGTGACCAGGGCGCATCATTGGCATCATATGCATGATGCATTTATTGTTTTGTTTGTTTGTTTGCATTTATATGCTGCATATTGTTTGGATACCTATGTTTGACATGCATACAGGATTCCTATACCACTCGGACTGTTTGACCTTATACTCAGGACCTGGTTAGTACAGCATTCTCCTGTTTACTTCAGATGCATATTTATATCTTTCTTATATCAGGAGACTATACGCATGATTAGTGTTAGGTGTTATTTCTTTACTTTGCATATCAATTGTACCTGCTGAGTGTTGGACTCACCCCGCCTCCATTGTTGATATTTTCAGGTTGATGCTGTCAGGAGGGAGTTCCAGTCGCTAGTCCTCACTGCACGTAGTGCTGGTCCTGCAGACCTTCAGGATATGTTTGGTTTTCTTTGGTTTCTTTCTGTTCTAGACTGTTTGAACTCGTTATGTTCTGGATTTATTTGCTTATGGACATGATATAGATTTTATTATATTGATGGATTTGAATTTGGTTTTTATTCTACTACATGCCTGCCTGGATGGCAGAAGAGGTGAGTTCGTCGGTTTTGAGCTTTACGAGTGTAGTTGAGTAGGATAGTTTTTGAGTCAGAGTATTATTACTGCGTGGTTGTGTCAGCCAGAGGCTGAATATATATATAAACTGCGTGGTGATTGATTTTTATTATTGTTATGATTCCAGCCGCATGTGGCTGAGTATTTAGTGCTTGTAGAAAATTTTTTATTGTCCACCGTACAGGGGAGATGCTGCCGAAATTTTCTCGGACAGGGTCTCCTCTGGGGGCGTGACACTAATTGTGTTACCAAGTGTGCAGGAATTGACAAGTCCAAAGGACTCGACACCAGGCTGAAATCCAGCTAGGCTCGCGGGACCAGATAGTTGGTGTGAAGTCCAAATAGGTTAACGGTCCGATCGAATGTTTGGCAGAAAGTTTAGTTGGGTCTAAGGGACCGGACAACCGATAGAAGTCTAGTTGGATATGTGGACCAGACAACTGCATGAAGACCTGATGGGTCAGAAGACTAGTCAACCGACTACAAGATGGTAAGTAAAGGTAAGTCACTAGAGGAGAGTGACTTTGTGAGGATGCATCCCGGTTGAGGGACAGTAGGCGTCGGTTCAGGTTAGGTCCATTTTGGATCCCTAATCTGAGACTTTGACTAATTCATGGTCCTAGGAGGACAGGACCTAATTGTTACTTATTATTTTTACTGTGCTAACCTTATTTTGCAGGTTAGATATTTTAGTTTTCGACTAACACAACTTGCAAGGCAAAAGAAGCAAAAAACCTTTGGATGAGCAGTACCCGAAGGCGCCTTCAAGCATTGGAAGGCGTCTTCGCACTGTTCATGGAAGGCGCCTTCAATGGTTTGAAGGCGC
Organism: Zingiber officinale; assembly: GCF_018446385.1. Classification (NCBI taxonomy): domain Eukaryota; kingdom Viridiplantae; phylum Streptophyta; class Magnoliopsida; order Zingiberales; family Zingiberaceae; genus Zingiber; species Zingiber officinale. Next base: position 100,258,744 of record NC_056001.1, on the reverse strand, counting down.
CTTCCAAAGGATAAAATTTGGACATCGTCGCAAATAAGGCATAGTGACTTCAGGATCAGATTTGACCCATTGGAAGTGTCTTCAATGCTTATAGAAGGCACCTTCCATGGCCTTTATAGGCCAGTCTCGACCAAGCTTCATACAACAGCTACTATACGAGCTACTACGGTCAATTCGAGGTTCCGACTGCTCTGACTTCCTGCTATGACTCTACTGCAAAGTTGCTGCACCCGTCGACTGCTCCGAGGACTTCCAAGCATGGCTAGCAGATCGACACCAATACAAGAGCGCTCTCACATCGATCCCTAAGTGTTGGTAATAAATTTTTTATACTTATTTACTGAAAAGGGAAGTGTAGCATGTTACACTTCGCCTAAATTCTTTGTACTCGATTTCCTCTTCCGGAGGTACTGGAAGAGGTATTTTAGTATATTACCCATTGATAGGTCCGCGAGACCTAGGTCTTGAAGTAGGAATCACCGAAGGCTCTGAACTAAGTAAAACCGATCGTATTTTCTAGTGGTTTTTTACTTAATTTCCACTACGTACTTATCTTTTAAACTATGAAGAAATAAGTTTTCAAAATCACGTGATTCACCCCCCTCCCCTCACGTGCTACTCGATCCAACAAGTGGTATCAGAGTAGGTTCTGCTCAGAATTGGTACAATCACCAATCAAGCCAAGGGGAATTATTTTCTTTTCTTTTCGAATTTTAGTTTTTCGTACTCAATTTGAATTGGTAGAACTTACTCTTTCAAATAATAATTTTTCATTCAATTTTTAACTTGAAGTTGGTGCAACATCACTTGAGTTTCTCAAAATTTTATTCTTCTTCTCAAACTTTGCTAATCCAAGACCAAGTCTTGGTACCTTTCTTTAGTTTTCTATCTACAGTTCTAAATGGCCCAAAATGAAGGGTACAACACTGTTTGTCCCCCACTCTTCAACGAGGACAATTTCCCATATTAGAAGAAGCGGATGGAGGTGTACTTGAAATTTTACTTCGACAAATGGTTTAGCGTCACCAAAGGGTACAAGGCACCAATTAACAATGTTGGAATTCCAATGGACTCGGAAAATTAAAATTCATAAATGAAGAAGAAGGCCTAGATTGATTTCAAGGCCCTCAACATAATCTAGTGCAGGTTAACAAAGGAGGAGCTAAACCACGTCGACCCACACGAAAATGCCAAGGAGCTATGCGACAAACTCATAGAATTACATGAGGAAACCAACAACGTAAAGGTAACAAAAAGTGGTCTATATTTAAATAAATTATTTAATATAACAAATGCAAGAATGTGAGATTGCAAATCAGCTACATGTGAGGATAAAGGACATCCTCAATGGACTACACACGATTGACCACCAGATAGAAAATCATAATCCTATAAGGTACACTCTAAATGCATTTCCTCGAAATGCACTGTGAGCATCCATCATGGTTGTCTATAAGATTTAGAAGAACTTATCCAAGTTAAAGTTAAATGAAATTTTTTGTGAATTGGAACTACATGAACAGACTAACACTAAACCCAAGAAAGGTGTTGCTTTTATGGTAAGAACATCAAAAGAAGACCAGAACCAAACTCAAACTTGAAGTTGAGTCTGACCAAAACTCATATGATGAAGAATATCTAGTGAACCTGGTAAGGAAGATGTTCACTGGGAGAAAGAAAATTTTCACAAAAAGGGACCTGTAGAAGATCAACTCAACCTCAAACTATAGCAACAACAAGATGAATGTCACATACTTTGGATGCTATAGAAAGGGGCACTACAAGAATGGTTGCCCGAATCTGTAAAAAAAGAAAGCCCTTAAGACGACTTGGGACGAATCATCCGTGAAGGAATTAGATGGCGATGAACCAAAGCACACCAATTACCTCGCACTGATGGCTTATGGACCAGAATCGGAAATTGACTCAGAAGACGAGTCCGAATCCGAATTGAGCCACGAGACCACATTCATTTTCGAAGGTTCCGATGAGGTACAATTTACTTTAAGCAAAAAGTTTTTTAAAATAATAGCATATTTAAATAAAAAATTAACTATGTTTGAAAATAAAATAAACAAACTAAATCTACAAAATGAATTACTTAACGATCAACTAAACTCAAACTCAACAGTTAAGCCAATTCAACTTGAAACTCTAACTCAAATTACAAAACTTGAGGAGGATAATTCCAAATTGAAAGGCGAAATACTTGAACTAAAAGAACTACTATGAAAACTACTTTAAATATACTTTGAAAAATATTTTTGAAAACACACTCAAACTTTTCCAAAATTCTTTTTGAAAAATATTTTAAAAAATTACGTTTCTAGATAATGTTGACTATATTTTACAAGTAGGTTGAGAATGACAATACAACTTATCTTAAGATATCTTGAAGAAATTATGAAAATATTTTCAAATTCTTATTTAAGATACTTTGAAATTCCTTATTAAAAAATTCTTCAAAACTCATTTCAAAAATATTTTTTTACATAAGTACTTTTCAAAACCACTATTATGTTATTTTTGAAAATTACCTTGAAAGTTTCTTCAAAACTATTTGAACTTTAAACTTTGCAGTTAGTTTTGTAAAAGTTATCTTTCAAAACCTAGAATAAAAACTCTAAACTTTTCTTGCACAAAATTTTGATATTTTTTAAAATACGAGTGTTTTGATGAAAGTTTTTTAAGGTTTATAAAACTCTTTTAACTCCTTTCCTCAATAATCCTGAAAGTTTTTTTTTGAAAAATTTAATCATTCTCACTCATTACTTTACTTATCACATATTTTTTCTATTATCTACTCTCTTTTTTTTATGAATATCAAAGGGGGAGGGTTAGGGGTTAAGTTAGAAAACAAACAAAAAATGAAAGAATAACTTAACTCCAAAAATGATAAAGAGAAACAAAACTAACTCATTTTTTTATGTTGCTTCTCTTAGAATAATTTTGTGTGTATTGGTTGTATATTTCTTCTAACTTAACCCAGGTTGTCATTATATTAAAAAGGGGAGATTGTTGGTGCAATTTACACTAATGATCTAACTCAGGTTTTGATAAATGATAAGTGAGTTAAGTTAGGTATTTTGTGATCTAATTGTGTTACTAAGTGTGCAGGAATTGATAAGTCCAAAGGACCGGACACCAGGTTGAAATCCAACTAGGTCCGTGGGATCGGATAGCTAGTACGAAGTCCAGATAGGTCAACGGGCCCACCGGATGTCTGGTAGAAAGTTCGATTGGATTCAAGGGACCGGACAACCGACAAAAGTTCAGTTGGGTCTGCGGACCAGACAACTGGCATGAAGACCTGGTGGGTCAGAAGACTAGTCAACCGACTACAAGATGGTAAGTAAAGGTAAGTCACTGGAGGAGAGTGACTTTGTGAAGACGCGTCCCGATTGAGGGACAGTAGGCGTCGGTCTAGGTTAGGTCCATTTTAGACCCCTAATATGAGACCTTGACTAGTTCCTGGTCCTAGGAAGACAGGAGCTAATTACAACTTATTTTCACTGTGCTAACCTTGTTTTGCAGGTTATATGTTTTAGTTTTGGACTAACACAACTTGCAGGATAAAAGAAGTAAAAAGTCTTTGGATGAACAGTACTTGAAGGCGCCTTCAAGCATTGGAAGGCATCTTCACACTGTTCATGGAAGACATCTTCAATGGCTTGAAGGCGCCTTCCAAGGGATAAAATTTGGACATCGTCGCAGATAAGGTGCAGTGACTTCGGGATCATATTTGACCTATTGGAGGCACCTTCAATGCCTATGGAAGGCACCTTCCATGGCCTTTATAAGACAGTCTCGACCAAGCTTCATACAACAACTACTATACGAGCTACTACGTGTGAATTTGAGGTTACGTTTTGACTGCTCTGACTTCCTGCTACAACTCTGCTGCGAAGCTGATGCACCCAACGACTGCTCCGAGGATTTTTTATCGTGGTCCAAAGATCGACACCTACACAAGAGCGCTCTCACATGATCCCTAAGTGTTAGTAACAAAGTTTTTGTACTTATTTACTAAAAAGGGTAGTGTAGCGTGTTACACTTCGCCTAAATTCTTTGTACTCAATTTTCTCTTTTGGAGGTACTAGAAGAGGTATTTTAGTGGATTACCTATCGATAGGTCCGCAAGACCTGAGTCTTGGAGTAGGAGTCGCCGAAGGCTCCGAACCAAGTAAAATCGATCATGTTTTCTATTTTTTTTACTTAATTTCCGTTGCATACTTATCTTTTAAAATCCGAAAAGAAATAAGTTTTTAAAATCACGTGATTTACCCCCCCCCCCCCCTCTTATGTGTAACTCGATCCAACACTATAACATCATTTGATGGATTCAAGTATTATGTTATCTTTGTTAATCATTTTACAAATTATATATGGATTTATCCCTTACGTAAAAATTTGGATGTATACTCTACCTTTATTGCAACAAAACTCTTGTTGAAAATCAGTTCTCGATGACTATCAAAACACTCTTCACTGACAATGGAGGTGAATTCTTAGCCCTTCGCTCCTTTCTTACTACTCATGGTATTAGTCATCTTACCACTCCTCCACACACTCCTAAACACAATAGATACTCTGAACATCGTCATCGTCATATTGTCAAAACTTGTCTCACTTTATTGCACAGAGCGTCTATTCCACTCACTTTTTGTCCTTATGCCTTTGCTGCAGCAATCTATTTTATTAACTATGATATGACACGTAAAGGAGGGACCCGAGAGGGCCAGAAAGTCAAAAGTCAAGGGGATGTGGCAGTCAATAGTCAAGGGGATGTGACAGTCAACAGTCAAGAAAAGAAGGGAGTTAGACCACATCACGTCATTAGTCGTATAATTCCTGGTCAGTCACAGTTAGGGCTATTGGATCGTGATGTTTCGATAGAGGGGGGGTGAATATCGAATACGAAAAATTCTTCGATAAGAGTTAAACGCAGCGGAAAAATTAAGCAATGCTAACACAAACCAATTTTACTTGGTTCAGAGCCTGTGTCGACTCCTACTCCAAGGCCCGCACTCTTTGAGTGCTTTCGGTGGGCAATCACTAGCAATTCAAAATTTATTACAAACTACGTATAGGAAATACTAATGAAACTAAATGAAATACTGATAGAGAAATAAATCGAAAAGGAGAATTGTGTTGTCGGAACTTCGTTAGTGTCGCAGGAGCGCAGAGCAGCAGAGCAAGCAGTAGAAGATCTTCTTGTCAGTTGTTGTTTTGAGCTCCACCCCTGACTCTCCTTTTATATGAGGCTCAGGGCGCCCCGGATCCCTTCCGGGCGCTCTGGTGAGACGTGGCAGCTCCAACCAGCGAGCTCCACATGGCGACGACGCGATAGGATAAAAATTGCCTCCCGGGCGCCCGGATCCCTTCCAGGCGCCCGGACCTCCGGGCGCTCGGACCACCTTTCTCCAGAAAACTTCTTCTCCTGCAAGACAAGGTTAGTCCGAGGCAAATATATAATTTATAACTTGCAAAACAGAGTGTTAGTTCAGTTTATAGTTTAACAAAAAGAGTATGACTTAGATTCCATCTTTTCGATACCGGAATCTAGTCACGATCTCGACTTAGATATCCGAAATGGATCTAAGCCGGATCGACGCCTAATGTTCCCTTCCCGGGAATGCGTCCTCACAGTCACTCCCTTCCAGTGACTTACCTTTACTCACCTGTCAAATGTCCGGTCAGCCCTTCGACCCGTCTGGACTTCTCGCCAGCTATTCGGTCAGGCCGTCGACCTAGCTGGACTTCTCGCCAAGCGTCCGGTCAGCCCGTCGACCCGCTTGGACTTCTCGCCAGCTATCCGGTCAGCCCGTCAACCTAGCTGGACTTCTCGCCAGACATCCGGTCAGCCCGTCGACCTGTCTGGACTTCGCCTGCACACTCGGTCAGAGTGTTAGATCACGACAAACCTAACTTAACCTGATTTGTCATTCATCAAAACCTGAGTTAGACCGTTAGTGCTAACCGCACCAACAATCTCCCCCTTTTTGATGGAATGATAATCTGGTTAAGTTAGTGAAAAATATGTGAGTAAAAAAAATGTGAGATCTTGGAAAATTTAAATAATAAGGTTATTTGAGAAATAGCCTTACAGAATTTTTTCGGAATTTTTAGAAATTTTCTGAGAATTTTTCGGAGCTCGTACGATAAGTTTTGAGGGCATCAATTCCGGGTACAGATAAGGTCTATTTGGGATACCTATTTAGGTGAGGAAATGTTTTTAATTATAAATCATTTTCTTTTCCTTTAATTCATTTTCCAAATCGCCGTTCCCACATGTGCCCGACTTCTCCTCCTCCTTTTTCCCCGATGTCTTCTCCCCTCTCTGCCCCGACGCTATCCCGATCTCCTTTCTTCTCCTCCTTCCCCGATGCAGCCCGATCCCTTCTCTCCTTCCTCTCGTCTCTTCTCCGACGCCGACGACGCCAGGGAGCAGATTGCCGGCGGAGGTCTTCTTCTCTAGAGACTCACCAACGTCAAGCTTCCTTGGCTACCAGCGGCCGATTCCCTCTGCCCTTGACCGATCGTGCCATCATCAATCGCCGGTGCAGATTAGGGCTCGGAGCACAGAGGTGAGGAACTAGCTTCGATTCTTCTTCTTCCCTCTTCCTTGTGCAACCGTGCCCTAGATCCCTTGCCCTAGATCCCTTCTGTCAGCTCCGATCGATCGTCGCGAAGGCAAAGGTGTGCCCTAGCTGTATTCTTGAAGGTAAGGCATCGCCGATTCTTACTTTTGATTTCTTTGATTTGATCCGATCGATTCCAATCTTGATTCGATCAGGAGGTGAGGCTCTGATCTAGATTGTGGGGGTTTTCTTTCGGTCCTGAACAAGGAGGGAGAGGTCGGATCTAATTACTTGCTGTCTTGGACATCTCCATCTTGCTGTGATTGAGGCATCAGTTGAAGGTGATGAGATCAATTGAGTTGTCGAGCAGAGGCTTGAAGGTTTATTGCGTGATCCGGTTGTTTCCAGTAGATGATGAGGTGCTATTCTGTGGTGTTCCTGATCAGTCATCTGCTTGCTTGATTTCTTCTTGATCCGATCAGTGGAGAATCTAGTAGGTGGTTGTTCTATGAATTTTCTAGTCCCGGCAACACTCCAACAGCAGCAACATTGTCTAGCAGTAACATTACTTAGTGTTGTGGATCAACAGGACATGTATTGAATTGCTATTCATGTATTGGATTAATCCCTGATTAGTTGATACATGATGTGTAGATTTGAATTAGGGTTATGTTGATTTTGATTAGATTTAATTACTTAGATTAAATTAATGGAATGATTAGGGTTAAGACAATTAACCCTAGTCAACTATTGGATTTAATCTAAGATTGCATTTCTAATCTAATTGGTGATTAGGGATTTGGTAACTAACCCTAATTGACCGTTAGATTAATTAGGTAGGTTGTGATCGATGTGATTAGGGTTTTGCCCTAATTTAGTTTTGGAAATTTTATTTAGCTATTTCATTTGGATTTAGCTAAATAAAATATATATGTTGTTTGACACAGGATTCTGATTCGAGACAGGCGTCTCGACGTCGACTTTGGATTGCGTGATTTGTACCTTCTATTTGAGGCGGGTACCCTTTGACTTATCTTTTGATACTGTCTTATGACATGTATAGTTTATATATGGTTACTAGTGATAGATGGTAGATTTATTTCTTCCCTTGTCTTAGCTTAGTTGACACCTATCACATGCTTCTACTGTTAGATGATTTACCTTAGTCTGGTTTACTTTTATCTCTTGCCATGTGTATATGTGTTCGTGGTTATGGTTACTTAGAGTGCTTATCTACCCATGATTAGATGCTGGAGATACTTGTTATATATTGTTGGATTCATGTTGTTTATATCTCTGTTATATATCTGCGTTTACCTTTTTGGCACCTACGTATATGGAGGAGGATACGTTCAGGTATGACATTCTGTAGCCGCATGCACCATACCGCATGATTGCATGCTGGGCGATGGACGACTCCATTATTGTTGAGCTCGTCGGCCGGCTACATGAGGGCCTGCACACAACGTGTCTACTGCATGGGTAGTGGCACAGCACTCAGGGTGTGTATGGCAGGTTGCTCGGTGGTGCACCGTCGGGGTGCTCATGGGTAGCACGACACAGGGTCATGGATCCCTCCCGTCATCGCGTCCTGGGAGTTGAGAGCATTGCGCCCTCACTATGTTTGAGGTAGGAGGATAGGTGTACTCGGCGACAATCCCGTCCACTGGTCACTTCGTGGGTAGTGATGGCGAGTGCACGTGTCACAACTACCCACGGGTCTCACCATTGTGTGTGAGATACAGACCAGCGTGGGTGACCATGTCATATTGCATCATATGCATGATTGTATTTATTGTGATTGTTGCATATTGGATGATGCACTTGGGTGATCATATGATTGACATGCATACAGATTACATGCTTATTATCTTTATCTGTGTATGTCCACAGTCATTCGCCCAAGCCTCGCAGGTGAGTACAGTTTATTTCAGTTATGCATTTCTTATTATTCTTGTTGTAAACTGTATTACATGCTTCTGGTTACTCATTACAGTTTATTCAGCTATGCATACCTGTTATATTGTTAGGAGACTGTACTGTAGGTCCTATGGTTTAGGAGACTGTACCTTAGGATATTACTGGTAGTTATATGTTGCTATACATATCTATTGGATTACCTGCTGAGTTCTTTGAACTCACCCCGTTGTTACTATTTTTCAGGTTGAGGCCGTCAGGAGAGATTCCAGTCGCTAGCCCCATTATCGCGAGGATTTTCTTTGTCGGATTATATTTTACTTTTGCATCTTATATACTTGTATTGTGGGTTTGTATTGTGGGTTTGTATTGTGGATTTTACATTGAACATTCGGGTTTGCTACTTTTGTTTTCCGCTGCGGTTGTATTTTCATTACTTCGTGGATTTATTTTCTTCATTGTAGTGGAGTAGGCTGTTTACATATATCTTCGAGGTTCTATATCGTCTTTCCTTATTAAACTGTGTGGATTGATCATATATTATATCTGTGTGGAATGTTGATATAAACTGCGTGGTTTGTTTCTTAATTGTATTGTATTATTCCGGCCGTGTGTGGCCGAGGTATAGAGATATATGTATACTGAGCTTCATATTGTCCGCCGTACATGGGAGATGCTGCCGAAATTTCTTCGGACAGGACTACCTGGGGCGTGACAATTTATTTGGTATCAGAGCCAGGCTCACGATACTTGCTCTTCGTTTTAGATTTTCGAGGTTTATCTGATACCAATTTATTTGGTATCAGAGCAAAGTTTTACGATACCTACTTGTCGGGTTTCGGATTTACGAGGCTCACTTTCGTGAGCATTTCTCGGTATTTTGGATTTGTACGGGGTTCCGTCGATTTTATCGTTTCGGAATTCCGAGGTATTTTGACGAGGTTTTATTGGTTCTATTTGGGGCTAAGCAGCGACAGGATATCTCTAGACGGCAATAGGTAAATCAGGTAATTTTATAGTTTTTATACCTGTAGTGATATCTGAATAACATATTTTTTACATATATGATACGTGTTTTAGTACTTAAACGTGGTCGCACATGTACGAGGGCGATCGATTCTCTAGAGACAGAGTCTCCAGAGAGTTCTGTTAGGGTTGAGCCTGTCCGTCAGGGATAGACTCCTCAGGGTATTGTGACCACGTTAGACTGTCAGATCCTGACGGTTCCGACTTCAGAAGTACCTACCTCGCATGTACCGCCAGTAGTACCTACAGGGTACTCGGCACCTTCTCTAGCCGTGCCTACTGCGTACTCGGTACCACCACAGACATCTGTGCTGGTTACTACATACTCGGTACCTGCACCAGCAGTACCGGTTACATCTTACCCGGTACCGCCCATCGTACCTTTAGTCATCCCTACTTATGCCTACTCTGTAGTTCCATTAGTGGTTCCTACCCTGTTTATGTGGCAGCACCAGTGGTACCTCTTCCAACCTATCCATCAGTACCACCCATAAGATCAACTCCAGTGATTCTGCCCAGTACCGCAGCGATATCTACGGATATGGTTGTAGCACGAGCATGGATCCCAGCCTTGGCGGAGTTGGTGAAACGCCAATTTACGCTATTTCGCGGGGAGACTGATCCGAGCGTGGCTCAATCTTGGATAGAGTCTATGGAGCGGACATTCTCTTACATGGCCTGCTCCGAGTGGGAGAAGGCCGAGCTGGCTGCTTACCACTTACGAGACGGGGCAGAGATCTGGTGGGACACGCAGTGCTCGATTATAGACGAGCAACATATTACCTGGACGAGATTTAGGGAGGTATTTGAGAGTCAGTATATTTTTCCAGGCGTATCAGATGACACGTCGGCAGAATTTTCTGAGTCTTCGATAGAATAACCGCACAGTAATGGAGTATAATGCCGAATTTAATCGGTTAGCTAGATTCTGTCCTGAGTTGGTTACCGAGGACATATCTCGTATACTCCAGTTTGTCCAGGGACTGGACGGGCATCTTCAAGTGAAGATTGCCAGTTTTGGGAATGCATCATACACAGAGGCACGGGATAGAGCTCTTATGATTGAGTTAGTTCAGCAGAGAGCAAATGCGGATAAGCAGAGAAAACAGACTGATCGGACTTCCGGACAGATCCACCAGCCACCGACTACGGGACAGCAGTAGAGCAGTCGCACTCAGACGGGTCAGGGTACTTTTGGGTCATCGGGGCGACTCCAGAAGTCAGGACGATATTCATTTGGACGTTCCCGGTCTTCTCAGCCGAACCGGAAACTGTCCACCGATGACTCTCACTGCACCCGATGTAGATCCTGAGATCACATCACCTCTGCATGCACCCTGGAACAGTCAGTTTGCTATTATTGCAAACTGTCTAGGCACATGAGCCGAGACTGTTCGCTGAAGACTCAGCATATAGCTTCCGGGGTTCTGTTTCGGGAGGACAATTTGGTCAGTCTGGGACTCAGCGAGGCGGGCCGAAAGCCCAATCTTCGCATCGTCAGCAAAGGACAGATCCCCTTGCAGCACCTGCTTATGGCATGCACGGGCAGGAGCATTCCAGTGTCCTTGTAGAGAACCCCACGGTATTCCGCATTAGTGTTCTCCAGTACTATTCATCAAGAAGAAGGATGGTACTCTGAGGTTGTGCATCGATTATAGGCAGCTGAATGCAGTGACTATCAGAAATAAATACCCCTTGCCACGGATTGAGGATTTATTTGATCAACTCAGAGATACATCAGTGTATTCTAAGATTGATCTACGGTCTGGATATCATCCGCTGAGAGTTAGAGATTCTGATATTCAGAAGACAATATTTCGCACTAGATACGGACATTACGAGTTTTTGGTAATGCCATTTGGGCTTACCAATGCTCCTGCAGTGTTTATGGATTTGATGAACCGTATCTTTTTGGAGTGTTTAGATCAGTTTGTGATTGTGTTTATCGACGACATATTGATCTATTCACGTTCCGAGGAGAAACATGCGCAGCACCTTCGCATAGTCCTGGAGACTCTTCGACGACATCATCTGTATGCGAAGTTCAGCAAATGTGCATTTTGGCTATCCTCAGTTGGTTTTCTGGGACATGTGGTGTCTAGCCGAGGTATTTCTGTAGATCCTCAGAAGATCGAGGCTATCACTAGCTGGGAGCAGCCGAAGTCAGTCCAAGAGATCCGTAGTTTCTTGGGCTTGGCTGGATATTACCGACGATTCATTGAGGGTTTCTCCAGCATTGCTATGTCACTGACACGTCTGACTAGGAAAGGCGTGAAGTTCACGTAGTCAGAGGCTTGCGAGACCAGCTTCTAGGAGCTGAGGCGGAGATTAGTATCAGCACCAGTCTTGGTTTTACCTTCTGGTGATGACGGATTTGTACTTTATACAGACGCATCTCTTCAGGGCTTGGGCGCTGTATTGATGTAACACGGTAGGGTGGTCTCTTATGCTTCTCGTCAGTTGAAGGAGCATGAGAAGAACTACCCAGTACATGACTTAGAGCTAGCCGCTATTATCTTTGCTTTGAAGATTTGGCGGCATCACCTTTATGGTATTACTTTTGAGATTCTTACTGATCATAAGAGTCTCAAATATATTTTCACCCAGAAGGAGCTCAATCTCCGACAGAGGAGATGGATGGAGTTCCTGAAGGATTATGATTGTACTACTAGCTACCATCCGGGTAAAGCTAATGTGGTTGCTGATGCACTTAGCAGGAAGTCCAGAGGGACTTTAGCTTGTCACCGAGTTTTTGTCACGGACTTGATTCAGGGATTCTCCGAGTTGGGCCTTGAGGAGTGGAGATAGGAGCAGGTATTCTTGTTACCATGGTTGCTCATCGTCGATCGTGATGAGGATTCGAGAGGCTCAGCCGGAGATCAGCATTCTGATTCATTAGCGCCAGATAGCTTCCGGACAGTAGACCGAGTTTACACAAGATGACGAGGTATTGTTTATTTCAAGGCAGATTATGTGTACCTCAGTCTCACCCGGTCAGGGAGGAGTTACTTCAGGAGGCTCATCGATCTAGATTTGCTATCCACCCAGGCGGGACCCGTATGTATCGGGATTTGAGGCGTTCCTATTGGTGGAACGGTATGAAAAAGGACATCGCGGAGTTTGTTGCCAGATGTCTTATCTGTCAGCAGGTGAAGGCTGAGCACCAGAGACCTGCTGGTTTACTTCAGAGGATCCCTATTCCTGAGTGGAAGTGGGAGCATATTACTATGGACTTCGTGGTAGGATTGCCTAGGACTCGACGAGGCCATGATGCGATTTGGGTAATCGTTGACCGATTAACCAAATCCGCACACTTTTTAGCGATCCGGAAGACTGATTCTCTGGATCGATTAGCAGAGTTATATTGTCGAGAGATTATCAGATTGCATGGAGTTCCATTGAGTATTATATCTGATAGAGACCCGCGGTTCACGTCCCGGTTCTGGCAGAGTCTGCAGCAGGCCTTGGGCACACAACTTCGTTTCAGTACGGCATTCCATCCGCAGACAGATGGGCAGTCAGAGCGGACCATCCAGACTTTGGAGGACTTGCTGAGGTCTTGTGTTATGGACTTCGAAGGCAGTTGGGAGGACCACCTGCCCTTGGTGGAGTTTGCCTACAACAACAGCTATCATTCGGCTATCCAAATGGCACCGTTTGAGGCGTTGTATGGTAGACCGTGTTGGACACCCACCCTCTGGGAGGAGGTTGGGGAGGCCAGCTGTTAGGACCTCAGAGAGCTCAGCAGGATGCAGAGTTAGTTCGTACTATCAGACGGAGGATGTCAGAGGCTCAAGACCGTCAGAAGAGTTATGCTGATCAGAGACGGAGACCCCTGGAGTTCTCCATTGGTGATCATGTATTTCTTAGAGTTTCACCAACGAAAGGGGTGAAGAGATTTGGTCTCCGAGGTAAGCTAGCTCCCCGATATATTGGACCATTCCAGATCTTGGAGAGGATTGGAGCAGTAGCTTACCGTCTGGCGCTACCGCCATCTCTAGCTGGCATTCACGATGTATTTCATGTATCTATGCTGAGGAGATACGTATCCGATCCGGCACATGTTCTGTCAGATATATCTGTTCCTATTCAGCCTTATGTTACTTACGAGGAGGTTCCGGTACGGATTCTGGACCGTAGGGAGCGTCAGCTACGGAACAAGACGGTCCGACTGGTTAAATTCGGATGGCAGCATCATTCTAACGAGGAGGCTACGTGGGAGCTGGAGGATACGATCCGAGCATGATACCCCCATCTTTTTACTTGAGGTATGTGGGTTAGAGTTTCTCCAGCATTTATACTGCATGGTTATATTTCAGTGTTTGCTATTGGTTATAGCGAAATTTGGGGACCAAATTTTTATTAGTAGGGGAGGATGTGAGATCTCGGAAAATTTAAATAATAAGGTTATTTGAGAAATAGCCTTACAGAATTTTTTCGGAATTTTTAGAAATTTTCTGAGAATTTTTCGGAGCTCGTACGACAAGTTTTGAGGGGATCAATTCCGGGTACAGATAAGGTCTATTTGTGATACCTATTTAGGTGAGGAAATGTTTTTAATTATAAATCATTTTCTTTTCCTTTAATTCATTTTCCAAATCACCGTTCCCACATGTGCCCGACTTCTCCTCCTCCTTTTTCCCTGATGTCTTCTCCCCTCTCTGCCCCGACGCTATCCCGATCTCCTTTCTTCTCCTCCTTCCCCGATGCTGCCCGATCCCTTCTCTCCTTCCTCTCGTCTCTTCTCCGACGCCGACGACGCCAGGGAGCAGATTGCCGGCGGAGGTCTTCTTCTCTAGAGACTCACCAACGTCAAGCTTCCTTGGCTACCAGCGGCCGATTCCCTCTGCCCTTGACCGATCGTGCCATCATCAATCGTCGGTGCAGATTAGGGCTCGGAGCACAGAGGTGAGGAACTAGCTTCGATTCTTCTTCTTCCCTCTTCCTTGTGCAACCGTGCCCTAGATCCCTTGCCCTAGATCCCTTCTGTCAGCTCCGATCGATCGTCGCGAAGGCAAAGGTGTGCCCTAGCTGTATTCTTGAAGGTAAGGCATCGCCGATTCTTACTTTTGATTTCTTTGATTTGATCCGATCGATTCCAATCTTGATTTGATCAGGAGGTGAGGCTCTGATCTAGATTGTGGGGGTTTTCTTTCGGTCCTGAACAAGGAGGGAGAGGTCGGATCTAATTACTTGCTGTCTTGGACATCTCCATCTTGCTGTGATTGAGGCATCAGTTGAAGGTGATGAGATCAATTGAGTTGTCGAGCAGAGGCTTGAAGGTTTATTGCGTGATCCGGTTGTTTCCAGTAGATGATGAGGTGCTATTCTGTGGTGTTCCTAATCAGTCATCTGCTTGCTTGATTTCTTCTTGATCCGATCAGTGGAGAATCTAGTAGGTGGTTGTTCTATGAATTTTCTAGTCCCGGCAACACTCCAACAGCAGCAACATTGTCTAGCAGCAACATTACTTAGTGTTGTGGATCAACAGGACAGGTATTGAATTGCTATTCATGTATTGGATTAATCCCTGATTAGTTGATACATGATGTGTAGATTTGAATTAGGGTTATGTTGATTTTGATTAGATTTAATTACTTAGATTAAATTAATGGAATGATTAGGGTTAAGACAATTAACCCTAGTCAACTATTGGATTTAATCTAAGATTACATTTCTAATCTAATTGGTGATTAGGGATTTGGTAACTAACCCTAATTGACCGTTAGATTAATTAGGTAGGTTGTGATCGATGTGATTAGGGTTTTGCCCTAATTTAGTTTTGGAAATTTTATTTAGCTATTTCATTTGGATTTAGCTAAATAAAATATATATGTTGTTTGACACAGGATTCTGATTCGAGACAGGCGTCTCGACGTCGACTTTGGATTGCGTGATTTGTACCTTCTATTTGAGGCGGGTACCCTTTGACTTATCTTTTGATACTGTCTTATGACATGTATAGTTTATATATGGTTACTAGTGATAGATGGTAGATTTATTTCTTCCCTGGTCTTAGCTTAGTTGATACCTATCACATGCTTCTACTGTTAGATGCTTTACATTAGTCTGGTTTACTTTTATCTCATGCCATGTGTATATGTGTTCGTGGTTATGGTTACTTATAGTGCTTATCTACCCATGATTAGATGCTGGAGATACTTGTTATATATTGTTGGATTCATGTTGTTTATATCTCTGTTATATATATAGCGTTTACCTTTTGGCACCTACGTATATGGAGGAGGATACGTTCAGGTATGACATTCGTAGCCGCATGCACCATACCGCATGATTGCATGCTGGGCGATGGACGACTCCATTATTGTTGAGCTCGTCGGCTGGCTACATGGGCCTGCACACAACGTGTCCACTGCATGGGTAGTGGCACAACACTCGGGTGTGTATGGCAGGTTGCTCGGTGGTGCACCGAGGTGCTCATGGGTAGCACGACACGACGGGGTACAGGGATCCCTCCCCGCCATCGCGTACCGGGAGTTGAGAGCATTGGCTCCCTCACTATGTTTGAGGTAGGAGGATAGGTGTACTCCGACAAGATCCCGTCCACTCGGTCACTCTGTGGTAGTGATGACAGAGTGCACAATTGTCATAGCCCTACCCACTCAGTCTCACCATCGCATGTGAGATGGCTGACTGGTGTCAGGGCTGACACATGTCATATTTGCATCATATGCATAGATTGCATTTATTGTTTGTGATTGTTGCATATTGGATGATGCACTTGGTTTTTGGTTGCATATGATTGACATGCATATAAGTGACATTTTGTATCTAGTCTGATGACCCTTATATTCAGATAGGAGGTCCTGGTGAGTACAGTTTTTTTTCAGCCTTTTCAGTTTGCATTTCCTACTTTTGTTCAGAAAATTGTACCGCATGCTGATTACTGCTATTCATATCTTATTATGCATGTCTATATGGTATCCACTGAGGTCTATGGTTTAGGAGACTGTACCTTAGGATATTACTGGTAGTTATATGTTGCTATACATATCTATTGGATTACCTGCTGAGTTCTTTGAACTCACCCCGTTGTTACTATTTTTCAGGTTGAGGCCGTCAGGAGAGATTCCAGTCGCTAGCCCCATTATCGCGAGGATTTTCTTTGTCGGATTATATTTTGCTTTTGCATCTTATATACTTGTATTGTGGGTTTGTATTGTGGGTTTGTATTGTGGATTTTACATTGAACATTCGGGTTTGCTACTTTTGTTTTCCGCTGCGGTTATATTTTCATTACTTCGTGGATTTGTTTTTTTCGTTGTAGTGAAGTAGGCTGTTTACATATATGTTCGAGGTTCTATATCGTCTTTCCTTATTAAACTGTGTGGATTGATCATATATTATATCTGTGTGGAATGTTGATATAAACTGCGTGGTTTATTTCTTAATTGTATTGTATTATTCCGGCCGTGTGTGGCCGAGGTATAGAGATATATGTATACTGAGCTTCATATTGTCCGCCGTACATGGGAGATGCTGCCGAAATTTCTTCGGACAGGGACTACCTGAGGCGTGACAAAAAACCAGCATGATTTTTAAGGTTTAAGTTAGTTTTTAAATTTGACATTTTGTTTTTGTTTCTCTAACTTAACCACCTATCCCTCCCCCTTTGGCATTCATCAAATAAGGACATAAGTCAAACACTCAAAATACAGAATACAGACAAAGTTAAAATGTAAGAAATGATGTCAAGTTAACTTGGGGGAGTCTTAAATAGTAATTTAGCTTTTGTTTCTTAACTTTGGTAAAATAACTAAGTTCTGAATATAGCTAATTTAGCAACATAACTTAGTATCTTTTAAGTAATTTTGAAAGATAATTTTTGCAAAAAGTAATTGACTTTGCAAACATAAGAAAAAATTTTAAAAGCTAATTTTCAAGTATAAGTTTAGGAAAGCTAAGTTTAGATAGTTTAATTTTCAAGCATAAGTGTTTAAGTTCTAAGTTTCAAAATTTTTCAAAGTAAGTTTCAACTTTGAAACACTTTACAAACATGAGTTTTCAAAACCAAAGTTTCAAAATCAAGGTTTAAATTTTCAAAATAAGTTTCAACTTTGAAATATTTTTCAAACATGAGTTTTCAAAATTAAAATTTCAAAACTAAGTTTGAAAAATCTACTTTTCAAAAATAATTAAAATTTATTTTTCAAAACTAAGTTTGTAAAAGATTCAATTTTCAAAACCTTAGTTTATAAAATCCAATTTAGAAACTTAGTTTTGTAAAGGCTAGTTTTCAAAAATAGATTTATCAAATTAGATTTCCAAAAATAGGTTTATAAGATCAGATTTAAGAAAATATTTTTAAGAGAAAACAATTTTTTAAAATTACTTTTAAAGTGGAGAAAATAATTTTGGTACTAAGTATTGATTTAATCCTCCCCCTAAACCTGACATCTAAAATAGATGTCTAACCAATTAGGTACTTACTAACTATTAGAAGATAGTAGCTTTCACTTGGTTAGTCAAGTTAAGTGCATTGTAATCAGTTAGTGGTTGACTAAACTGAGTAACTTAGCTTGATCAATGTATGTTTTATATTTAACGCCCAGACTTATATTGATGCACTGACATAAGCATCTTAAGTCTAGGCAATTGTCCTATACAGCTCACCCCTTTCTATGTATGTCAATCACAAGTAATGTAAACCTAGGGTGTTGGTGAGATGTTCAAATACTAATCCTAGGGGAACATGATTTCTAAAGGGATTTTTCTAGTCTAAGGCTGAAATTGTTTTGAAATTCTACAAATAGGAAAGTTTTGAAAAATAATTTTAACCTAGGATTTAAAACAATCATTTTTTAAAACAATTTTTGAAAAATTCTAGTCTATCAAATTAAAGCAGAACCAATCAAATCTGAAGTGATAGTCAATAGATCAAGATATACTACAAGATTTGTAATAGTGTCATAACAGAGTTATATAACAAACATAACTACTGAGTTGATGAGGGAGGTGGTCCAGAACCCAGAGAACGAAGTAGTGCCAACAACTCAGTATGTCGGGTCCGGTCATCCTCTCGCAGGTCTCGTCGCAGGTTGGAGATCTCCTGCCGCACATCTCGTCGTAAGTCGGAGACCTCCTGTCGCACCTCTCGTCGTAAGTCGGAGACCTCTCGCCGTATGTCTCGGTGAAACTCGAAGGACTCCTGCTGGAGGCTCGACATCGCTCTCTCTAGTCCGGATACTCGATCGACTAGAGTGCGAGGAGCGGGACGTGGGGCTCGAGCTGGTGCTGGGGCAGGAGCGGCCTCGTAAGGAAACAGTGCGAGAAAGAACTCATCCTGCTCTGCCTCCTCCTGCTGGGCATCTGGGTCATGCTGGTGTTGTGCCCCCCTCTGCCAAGTCATGATACCCTCACCATTTATATGAATACTAGCTAGGGAAAAGTTCCTAGCTCCTATAACGTCAAACTCGGTCATATAGCGGATGTCACCTCTGGTAACATCAATGCCCAAAGAGGACATATATGCTGTCAGAATGTGATAGTAGGGCATATGAACTCGCCCACTAGTCACGTATCCGGCCGAGTAGATAATGGTGGAAAAGATATGTAGGCTAATGTCAATATCTAACCTATGACACATGGCATAGAGGAGAAAAGAGTGGAATGGGCGCATCATCGCGATGTCGCGAGTGCTCAGTGGTAGAATGCAGAAGACTAAGACCCTATAAAGGGCGTAGTCCTGGACTCGAAGGGTAACTGACCTAAACAGGGTCATAGTGGGTACTCGCTCGCCCCCAAAAAATATGAATAAATCATATCAAGAGTAATATGCGAGTATGGATCTCCAAATGGTAGCTCCCTGGGAGGATAGCACTGAAAGGAACAAGTGGATGACCGTACATCCAAAAAATCCCAGATGGTAGTAGGGGATAGCGTGATATCAGTGCCAGCTGCCCTAGTAGTATAGGTAAAGTCGTCTACTTTCACTAGGTTGTTATAGAATTCGGCACACAGACTTATGTTTACTGGGCTAGTACATTCAACAAGGTTCTGTAAGTTATAGTGGTTTATAGCCTCTATACTGAATGCAAGAGCATAAAAAGAATGCTCTATCTATACATTTGGTCCTAATGGCCATGTAGATGGTCGACTCAAACTTAATCCTAAGCTGATCAGTGGGAAACCTAGGGTCAATGCTAGGAGTGGAGGGCCCAGCACCAGATTTAGAACGTTTCCTAAATTATGAAACAAAATTATACTAATTAAAGAAAACAAGCATGCAACAAAATTCTAAAAATTTAAATCAAAGATAAGAATTTTACCGAGGAGCCATTGTCAAAATATTTTTAGAACTGACGACCTCGGTTGATTCGCGACCTCGTATTAACCGTAGAACGAGGAAAAATTTACTTTTGAACGCTTTCGTAGTAAAGCTTGAAAGAAGCTTTGAACGAAAGAGAAAGGAGGAGGTGCAAGTGGAGGGGGCGCCCCTGCCCCCTATATATAGGGGACTCCGGGCGCCCGGGACGAATCCGGGGTCAAGTGGGGCGGGGCGCCCGGATCCCTTCCGGGCGCCCCAGGTCCGTATACCAGGGGCGCCCACCCCTGGTTTTTTACTCCGGTTTTGTATTTTTTTTAGTGGATAAAAATTTTAAAGTTAGAAAAAATTTAAATTTAATTTTTAAGATGTTTGTTTTTTAAGTAAAAAAAAATTAGTTTAATTTTTTTAAAAATTTAAGTTTTTTTTAAAAATAAATTTTTAAGTTAAAACAAAAAATAAGTTTAATTTTTAAATAATTTTTAAGTTAAAAAATAAGATTAAATTTTTTAAAATAATTTCTAAGTTAAAAAAAAATTAAGTTTCAGTTTTAAAATAATTTTTAAGTTAAAAACAATTTAAGTTTAATTTTTAAAACAATTTTTAAATTAAAAGAGTTAAGTTTAATTTTTAAAATAACTTTTAAGTTAAAAAAAATTAAGCTTAAATTTTTAAAATAATTTCTAAGTTAAAAAAAAATAAGTTTAAGTTTTAAAATAATTTTTAAGTTAAAAACAATTTAAGTTTAATTTTTAAAACAATTTTTAAGTTAAATTTTTTTTTAATTTTTAAGTTAAAAAAAAATTAAGTAAAATTTTTTTTAAATAATTTCTAAGTTAAAAAATTAAGTTTAATTTTTTAAAATAATTTTTAAGTTTAAAAAAATTTAAGTTTAATTTTTTAAAACAATTTTTAAATTAAAAGAGTTAAAATTAATTTTAAAATAATTTTTAAGTTGAAAATTTTAAGTTTAAGTTTTAAAGTAATTTTTAAGTTAAAAACAGTTTAAATTTAATTTTTAAAACAATTTTTAAATAAAAAAAATAGGTTTAATTTTTAAAATAATTTTTAAGTTAAAAAAAATTAATTTTAAAATTTTAAAATAATTTCTAAGCTAAAAAAATTTAAGTTTTAAAATAATTTTTAAGTTAAAAACAATTTAAGTTTAAGTTTTTTAAAATAATTTTTAAAAAAATTTAAGTTTAAAATAATTTTTTTTAAGTTTAAGAAAAATTTAAGTTTTAAAATAAATTTTTAAGTTAAAAAGAATTTAAGTTTAAAAATACTTTTTTATTAATTTTAATTTAAATTTAATTTAATTTTAAGTTATTTTAATTTAATTTTAAAGTTAATTTAATTTTAATTTTAATTTTAAGTTAATTTGATTTTAATTTAATTTAATTTTAATTAATTTTAATTTAATTTAATTTAATTTTAGTTTAAGTCCTTAGTCATCTCACCCGATCTATGTTTTCAATCTGGGAATCCTATAATTTTGTGAGATGAATTATGTTCAATTTTTGAGTTTATTTTTAACTTGTGTTAGATTCAGGTTTAGCTTTGGGTTCAACAAATAGGCGTTCTCTGGATAAACTTCTGGGCTATGGTGAGTCACTTGGACATCATTAAAGTAACCATGCCTTCGAGGTTTTCCAAATAGTTCTATCCACTGGACTTAGTACAAAACCTTGGTCTAACTGGTTAGGATCCATAAAGGGTAGCTTCGGTCAGTTCCACTTAACCAAATGCACCAAGTCGAAGTCATATCTTCCTAGACATGCATAGACTAAGCTTCCCTAACGTATTATCATCCAATATTTCACCAATACCATTTATCAAGTTAACTTGAACCCTTTTTAACTAATCCTAATTACCCTGTCGGGTAAGTTGGTTAGGGTTACCCTGCCGGGTAGGTTAGTTTTAGAGGTGCCAGCTATTTTGGAGCCTCCCCTGAATTAATGGCCATTGATTTAATTTTTAGTTTTTGGTTTATGTCTATTTCTTTTATAATTATATTTTACTTGGTGATAGTTTAAATTTTGTTGAGTTCTAATATGTTTAGATTTTAAATTTTTTGGTTTAGGTTTGTGTTCTAGTTTTTTATTTGGTTTATTTGACTTTACGTAATATATTTTATCTTTAGGGATATAATATTGGTTAGGTCCTATTTGCGTGGTTAAACACGCTTTCGGAACCCAGGCTTTATTTGTTGATTTGTATTGGGTTACTAATGATTTAAAAGTTTTATTCGAGTTCGACTTATATCCGAATCCGGTTTTATTATAACATGCTTTTTGATTATTTAGAATTAAGTCTAAATTTTTGGATCTGGTGGTAAATTTTTCTAACATATTTTTTAAATTATTAATTTCTAATTTTAATGATGAATTCTCCTCCTCAAGTGTTAGATCTTGAGTTGGTTTATTATTTACAACTTGTTCCTTGAGGATTTGGTTTTCCTCGAGGAGCAATTTGTTTTCATTTTCTAATTTAACTAATTTATTATTTAAGCAAGAAATGATTTTAAAGAACTTTCGATTTAAGGTTAGGAATACCTCTTCAGAACCTTCAGAAATGAGTGCAGACTCATGGCTCGATTCGGGTTCGGACCCGTCTTCCGATTCATCTTCCAACTCTGCTTCGCGGGCCATCAGCGCGAGGTGGCTCTGGTGCTTCTGATCTTCTGCTTCCAATTCTTCCGAGGAGGAGTCGTCCCTCGTTGCTTTGAGGGCCTTCTTTTTGGTCAGCTTCGGTTTGCCGATCTTCAATCTCGGGCACTCGTTCTTGTAGTGGCCCTTCTTGTTGCATCTGAAGCACGTCACACTCCTCGAATCGGTTGGAGAATTGATATTTTGAAGGTCCTTCTTGCTGAAGCTTCTTTTCCTCCTGGTGAACATCTTCCTTACCAGGTTCACCAGGTGTTCTTCATCTTCAAAGTTCTGGTCAGAATCTTCTTCCGGGTCAGACTTGTTCTTCTTTTCTTTTGAGGAACCTGCAAATAAAGCTACACCTTTCTCGACCCCGGCGTTAGTTTGCTCATGCAGTTCTAATTCACAAAAAAGCTCATCTAGTTTTAATTTTGATAAATTTTTTGAGATCTTGTAGGCATCTACGATAGATGCCCATAAGCCGTTGCGTGGAAAAGCGTTTAAGGCATACCTTATTAAGTCCCGGTTCTCCATTTGGT
Source organism: Zingiber officinale (assembly GCF_018446385.1). Taxonomy (NCBI): domain Eukaryota; kingdom Viridiplantae; phylum Streptophyta; class Magnoliopsida; order Zingiberales; family Zingiberaceae; genus Zingiber; species Zingiber officinale. The sequence goes on along the minus strand of NC_056001.1, from coordinate 100,235,748 downwards.
GCCCTATTACGTGGAGTCCGTTGAGAATGTCTTTGATTCTTGCGTGGAGTTGGTTGGCCGTTTCTTCTTCCTGCATTTTTATATTAAATATTCTATTTAAAAGCAAGTCTCGTTTTGTTACCTTGGCGTCGCTCGTTCCTTCGTGCAACTCGATCAGTTTGTCCCACAGCTCTTTAGCGTTTTTATGTGGTCCGACCCGGTTCAGTTCTTCTCTAGTTAATCTGCACTGTAATGTGTTGATTGTCTTGTTCTCTATTGATGCCTTCTTCTTTAAGTCTGTTGTCCATTCTTCAGGATCCAGTAGATTCCTGGAGCTGTCTACTGGTATTTTGTAGGCTCTTGTGACGCTCAGCCATTGATCGAAGTCTGTCTTTAGATATACTTCCATCTGCTTCTTCCAGTACGGGAAATCATCCCCGTTGAAAAGGGGAGGTCGCACTATGCTGAAGCCCTCGATCTGAGACATTTTTAATCTGCAAAAAAAAAAATAAATGGAAATGTTCCAAGACTTGGTCTTGGATTTAGTAGTGCGGGAAGAATTAAATAAAAATAACTAAATTAGTGTTGCACCAATTTAGATTTAATTACGACGGAAAAAATTCCAAAAAGGTAATAATACCAGTTTGGAGATATGCGAAAAGCTGAAAGCCGAAAATAAAAAAATTTTAAAACAAATCACCCCCTTGCCTGATTGGTGGTTGCACCAAATTAGAGCGGTACTTGCTCTGATACCACTTGTTGGATCGTGATGTTTCGATAGAGGGGGGGGGGTGAATATCGAATATGAAAAATTCTTCGATAAGAGTTAAACGCAGTAGAAAAATTAAGCAATGCTAACACAAACCAATTTTACTTGGTTCGGAGCCTGTGTCGACTCCTACTCCAAGGCCCGCACTCTTTGAGTACTTTCGGTGGGCAATCACTAGCAATTCAAAATTTATTACAAACTACGTACAGGAAATGCTAATGAAACTAAAAGAAATACCGACAGAGAAATAAATTGAAAAGGAGAATTGTGTTGTCGGAACTTCGTTAGCGTCGCAGGAGCGCAGAGCAGCAGAGCAAGCAGTAGAAGATCTTCTTGTCAGTTGTTGTTTTGAGCTCCACCCCTGACCCTCTTTTTATATGAGGCTCGGGCGCCCTAGATTCCTTCCGGGCGCCCTAGTGAGACGTGGCAAGTCCAACCAGCGAGCTCCACGTGGCGACGACGCGATAGGATAAAAGTTGCCTCCCGGGTGCTCGGATCCCTTCCGGGCGCCTGGACTACCTTTCTCCAGAAAACTTATTCTCCTGCAAGACAAGGTTAGTCCGAGGCAAATATATAATTTATAACATGCAAAACATAGTGTTAGTTCAGTTTAATGTTTAACAAAAAGAGTATGACTTAGATTCCATCTTTCCAAGACCGGAATCTAGTCACGATCTCGACTTAGATATCTGAAATTGATCTAAGCAGGATCGACGCCTAATGTTCCCTTCCTGGGAACGCATCCTCACAGTCACTCTCTTCCAGTGACTTACCTTTACTCACCTGCCAGACGTCCGGTCAGCCCTTCGACCCGTCTGGACTTCTCGCCAGCTATCCGGTCAGCCCATCAACCTAGCTGGACTTCTCGCCAAGCGTTTGGTCAGCCCGTCGACGTCCTTGGACTTCTCACCAGCTATCCGGTTAGCCCGTCGACCTAGCTGGACTTCTCGCCAGACATCCGGTCAGCCCGTCGACCTGTCTGGGTTTCGCCTGCACACTTGGTCAGAGTGTTAGATCACGACAAACCTAACTTAACCTGATTTGTCATTCATCAAAACCTGAGTTAGACCGTTAGTGCTAACCGCACCTGTTGGTGCAAGCTGCACTAAAATCGAACCTGAGTTTTGATGTTGTCAAAGGTTCAAGTTAAGTCTTTTTATGATCTAACAAGTTGACTGAGTGTGCAGGATGTTTACTCAACCGGGAAAGTCCTAGCTGGAGGCTAGGCGGAGAAATCTTAGCAGGTCATGGAACCCAGGTGCAAGTCCAAGTGGGTCGAGGCTTGGCAGAGTGATTGAGAGGTCTGGAGGACCGAAGATTTAAGGAAAAGTCCTGGGGAGCCGATCAAGGCTGAGTGAAAAGTCCAAACTAGATCTGGAGGATCAAAGTTTGGCAGGTAGGTTGAGGTATACAAACTGGAGGAGCGACAGTGAGGTCGGGTTCTCGAAGGGAACAACCTTAGGTCGCTGATCCAACTGAAGAAATCGGGAAGGTTTCCAAGTTGAGATCAAGAACAGTTCTACTATTCTTTTATTTCTCATTATTATACTATTGTGGTAATATCTGTGTTGCAGGTTGTTTTGGTCTAACATCTGTGTTGCAGGTTATTTTTAACACTGTCTTGCCGGTTAAGTTGGATCGGTCGACCGAACCAGAGGATCGGTCGACCGAACCAAGTAAGATCAGCACATAAGTCAGTCCAGATCAGAACTGAGCCAGAATCAGATCAAAGTCTGATCGGTCGACCGAACCGTAAGATCGATCGACCGAACCATGATGACTCAACCTAGCCAGTTCATCAGCACCGATCAGCAGCAAAGGAAAGATGGGTTGATCAGTCGACTGAACCCAGGGATCGGTTGACCGATCCAATCAACATTAAAGTCACATTAAAACAAGATTCTGGCAGACTTCGACGAACAAGGAAAAAGCTTGTTCGGTCGACCGATAAAAGGGTTCGGTCGACCGAACCATTAAAGATCAGTTAATGCAAAAGATCGAGCCAACGTCAGACTCCAGCCAGGAAGGAAGGGAGCGGGTTCGGTCGATCAAACAGAGGGATCGGTCGACCGAACAACAATGACACTTATAAAAGGAGCTCGAGGTCTGAGGCTCAGTAACTTTTCTCTGATCGACTCAGTTTCTGTTCTGTAAGAAAATCGTGCTACAAGCCTTCATCTTCTTAGCAAGCCACACTATCCGGAAGTGCCGACCAAAGCTTCAACTGCATTTACTTGTTGGTATATTTTTATATAAGCTTGCATTGTAATTCACTTAAGCAAGATGGTAGGGTTGTTACTATCTTGCTCATTTGTATGATCTGCTTCTTTCCGAGGATCTCGGAAAGAATAACTATAGTGATTTGCCCATCGGTGCGATCAAGGATCGCGGGCCTGCGAGTAGGAGTCGAGCTAGGCTCCGAACGAAGTAAAAAAACCTTGTCTCTTTTCTTATTTACGCTGCATGACTTTGGTTTCAAAAGATTAAAAGAATAATTTTTAAACGCGCGATATTCACCCCCCCCCCCCTCTATCACTCCAAACGATCTATCAATTGGTATCAGAGTCTGGTAGCTCTGAAATTACTTAACCATTTTTCGAGCAACTTTAAAAACTTTTTCTTTTGCTTTAAAAGTGTTTTATTTAATTTTTAAGTTTTTTTTCTTTCTTTATCTCACACTGCTAATCCCAAGACAAAAGTCTTGGAAATTCTTTTTGTTTCTCAATTTTTGGTGCAAGAACAAATGGTGCAATCCGAGGGATATTCGACCGTGCATCCTCCGCTATTCGATGAAAGCGATTTCTCATACTGGAAAAAGAGGATGGAAGTTTTTATCAAAACAGACATTGATCAATGGCTTATTATCCGATGCGGCTACACATCACCAGTCAACAATCCAGAGGAATGGATAGAAGAAATAAAGAAGAAAGTACAAATTGATTCAAGGGCACTCAACACTCTACAATGTGGATTATCAAAAGAAGAATTCAAACGAGTCGGCCCCTTCGACAATGCAAAAGATTTGTGGGATAAGTTAAGTAAACTACATGAAGGGACAAATGATACAAAGGTAATAAAGCGTGATCTTTTATTAAATTCATTACTAAATATTAAAATGCAAGATGGTGAGTCGGCAAGCCAACTACACATGAGGATTAAAGACATCCTAAATGGACTGCATATCATCGGCCATCAACTTGAGAATCGTGATATCATCAGGTATACACTTAACTCATTCCCTCGAAACTCCTTATGGGCATCTATTATAGATGCTTATAAAGTTGCGAAGGATCTTTCCATTATTAAATTAGACGAACTATTTTGTGAATTAACATTACATGAGCAGACTAACTTGAGTCAAGCTAAGAAAGGGTTAGCTTTCTATGCAGGGCCAAACAAGGAAGCTAAGCCTCGAATAAAACCAGAACCAAAGCACTTGAGTCATATAGCATTTATGGCAAAGACTGAAGAGTCCGAATCCGAGTCTGAAGATGAGTATGAGTCAGAGTCTGACGACGAGTCTGAGATAAGCCATGGATTTGCATCAGTTTCAAAAGGACACGATAAGGTAACTTTTAATTCGAAGTCTGAAATGTTGAAAGTAATTAAATGCTTGTTTAAAAAATTAACAAAATCCAAAAAACAAAATAACTTGCTACTTAAGGAAATAGACCACCTTAAGGAACAAGTTAACTTGAGTAACTCGACTAATCAAGTGCAAGTTGGAACTTTGACTCAAGTTACAAAACTTGAGGAAGAAAATTCCAACTTGAAAAGACAAGTCGAGTAACTCAAGAAAATGTTGAAAAAGTTCGAACTGGGATCCAAGTGTATAAATATGGTACTTGAATCGCAACGAGTCGTGTACAACAAATCAGTACTTGGCTACAACCCTAAACAAACAAACAAATCATATTTGTCTTTAATTAGTCAAAAAGTTAGAAGTCAAGTCCAAGCATGGGTCCAAACAAAATTTTTAATCAAACAAATTGAACCAAATATATACTTGGTCCCTAAGAGTCAAATCCATTACTTAGATAGACCTTATCTAAGCTATGACTCAGGGGGAGCAAGTAGAAAAATAATACAACCAACCTGATTAACCAAACTCAATACTTAGGACTAGGTTTATTTATGCTTGGAATGGTTAGATGAAAAAGGTTTACCAAACCCTATAACATAGCATCGAAATGGATTGGGATGATAGTACGTCAAGGAAACTTTGTCGAAGGCATGTCTAGGCTGAATATGGAATTCTACCTGGTGCACTAGACTTAGTGGATCTGACCGAATCTACCCCAGTCAAACATGGGCTAGTTAGACCAAAATTTAGTATTAAGTTTTTTGGGCGGAAACAGTTTGGAAAGCCTTCAGCAAGTGGTCTAATGATATCCAAGTAGGTCGTATGCCTCGCCACTGAACCGAAAGCTTATCCTTAGGACGCCTGCTTGATTAACCCAAAGCTAAGTTTGAATCTAACATGAGTTCAATAACCTTTATTGAATAATTAATTATCAAACTTTAATTCAAATTTAAATTCATTATCAAACCTAATTCAAACTTAAATTCATAACTAATTATCAAACCTAATTCAAAATTAATTATCAAACCTAATTCAAACTTAAATTCATAATTAATTATCAAACCTAATTCAAACTTAAATTCAAAATTAATTATCAAATCTAATTTAAAATTAAATCCATAATTAATTATCAAACTTTAATTCAAATTTAAATTCATAATTAATTATCAAACCTAATTCAAACTTAAATTCAAAATTAATAATCAAACCTAATTCAAACTTAAATTCATAATTAATTATCAAACTTTAATTCAAACTTAAATTAAAAATTAATAATCAAACCTAATTCAAACTTAAATTCAAAATTAATAATCAAACCTAATTCAAACTTAAATTCATAATTAATTATCAAACTTAATTCAAACTTAAATTCAAAATTAATTATCAAGCCTAATTTAAACTTAAATTCATAATTAATTATCAACTCTAATTCAAACTTAAATTCATAATTAATTATCAAACCTTATATTAAAACTGATTAAAAAACTATTTTCAACTTTTTAAAACTTTTTAAAACATATTAAAAAATTATTTTAAATTTTTTAAAACTTATTAAAATTTATTAAAAAAATTATTTAAAAACACATTAAAATTCATTAAAAATTATTTTAAAACTTATTAAAAAAATTATTTAAAATTGTTTAAAACTCATTAAAATTTATTAAAAATTATTTTAAAACTTATTAATTAATTATTTTAAACTTTTTAAAACTTTTTAAAACTTATTAAAAATTATTTTAAAACTTATTAAAATTAATTAAAATTATTTTAAAACTTAATTAAAATGATTTTAAAACTTAATTAAAATTATTTTAAACTTAATTAAAATGATTTCGAAACTAATTTAAAATTATTAAAAAACTTAATTAAAATTATTGTAAAACTTAATTAAAAATTTTTTAAAAACTTTATTAAAACTTAATTAATTTTTTTAAAATAAAACTTTGTTAAAACTTAATTAAATTTTAAACTTAAAATAACTAAAACTTAACTTAATTTTAAATAACTTTAATTTATACAATAAATTATAAATAAATCAATAAATTTTTTATCTCAAACCTAATTTATTTTAATTAAAACAAAAATTAAATCATTAATTAATTTGAAGTTAATTAAATTAACTTTACAAATCTAATTAACACAAAATTCAAAATAATCGAAATTTAATTCTCAACTTAATCAATTAATTTATAAATTCTCTAATTTAATACGTAAATTAATTCACGTTTAAATAATCTTAATCTAATCTAATTAAAAATTAACATTAATTAATTTTAATCAATTAATTATTAAGTTGCTTTAATTAATCTAAAATTGATTAACAACTTAAACTAATCACCGTATTTTATTAATTTAAATTTAATCCTAAATTAATTAATCTTAATCAATTCAAAACTAACCTTTATTAAGTTTAACTTAAATAATTAACTAAATTACTCCAAAACGTTGGTCTAACATATATTTTTCATATATCGCTTGGTCTTTAGATTATTTAATTAAGGGGGAGCATCAACATCATTTCAAAACCAGAATTTTTCAAAATTCATATTTTCAAAACTTATTTCTTTTAGACTTATGGATTTTAAAATATATTTCAAAATTCTCTTTCCAAAATATTTCAAAAATTATATACTTATTTTTTAAAAAAAAAAAGTATAAATGTTCTTGATTAAAAATATTTTTTGCTTCAAAGTTTCTTCTTCAAAATTTGACTTAGATTAAAAAAAAAAATTTAAGACTAATTTAAAAACTTAGTTCACTATTTTCTCTTAAAAATTTCTAACTTCCAAAGTTTTTCTTAGATAATTTTTCAAAAATACATTTTCAAATAGATTTAACTTAATAATTCAAAGCTTAGATATTTTATGGATTTTTATAAAAAAAACCTTTTTTACTATTATTTTCAATCGAATAACTTCTAACTTATACTTAGAGAACCTTGATTTTAAAAATTTTCAAATCAGTTTTCTAACTCAAACTTAGTTTTTCTCTTAAACTATTTCAAACATGTTGGTATTACCCCTATTTTTGATGTGTGTCAAAGGGGGAGAGATAGTAAATTTAGGGGGAATTATTGAACTCAGGGGGAGAGTTAAATGTTTGTTTACTTAACTCTGCTTATTTTTAACTTAACTTTGAACCTTTGTTGCCAAACATCAAAAAGGTGGAGATTGTTGGTGCAAGCTGCACCAGAATCAAACCTGAGTTTTGATGTTGTCAAAGGTTCAAGTTAAGTCTTGTTATGATCTAACAAGTTGACTGAGTGTGCGGGATGTTTACTCAACCGGGAAAGTCCTAGCTGGAGGCTAGGCGGAGAAATCTTAGCAGGTCGTGGAACCCAGGCGCAAGTCCAAGTGGGTCGAGGCTTGGCAGAGTGATCGAGAGGTCTGGAGGACCGAAGATCGAAGGAAAAGTCCTGGGGAGTTGATCAAGGCTGAGTGAAAAGTCCAAACTAGATCTGGAGGATCAAAGTCTGGCAGGTACGTTGAGGTCAACAAACTGGAGGAGCGACAGTGAGGTCGGGTTCCCGAAGGGAACAACCTTAGGTCGCTGATCCAACTGAAGAAACTGGGAAGGTTTCCAAGTTGAGATCAAGAACAGTTCTACTGTTCTTTTATTTCTCATTATTATACTATTGTGCTAATATCTGTGTTGCAGGTTGTTTTGGTCTAACATCTGTGTTGCAGGTTATTTTTGACATTGTCTTGCAGGTTAAGTTGGATCGGTCGGCCGAACGAGAGGATCGGTCGACCGAACCAAGTAAGATCAGCACATAAGTCAGTCCAGATCAGAGCTGAGCCAGAATCATATCAAAGCCTGATCAGTCGACCGAACCGTAAGATCGATCGATCGAACCATGATGACTCAGCCTAGCCAGTTCATCAGCACCGATCAGCAGCAAAGGAAAGATTGGCTATCGGTCGACTGAACCCAGGGATTGGTCGGCCGATCCAATCAACATTAAAGCCACATTAAAATAAGATTATGGCAGACTTCGACGAACAAGGAAAAAGCTTGTTCGGTCGACCGATAAAAGGGTTCGGTCGACCGAACCATTAAAGATTAGTTAATGTAAAAGATCGAGCCAACGTCAGACTCCAGCCAGGAAGGAAGGGAGCGGGTTCGGTCGACCGAATAGAGGGATCGGTCAACCAAACAACAATGGCACTTATAAAAGGAGCTCGAGGTCTGAGGCTCAGTAACTCTTCTCTGATCGACTCAGTTTCTGTTCTGTAAGAAAACCGTACTACAAGCCTTCATCTTCTCAGCAAGTCACACTTGTTAGGATCCTTTGTACTCGTACGGCTAGAGAGGGGGGGTGTGAATAGCCGACCCCAAATCTTTGCTCGTTTCTTTCTACAAATTAGGTTAGCAGCGGAAATAACAAAAGGAAACGAAAACAAAACAAACCAAACCTCAACTCGTCGATGTAACGAGGTTCGGAGATGAAACTCCTACTCCTCGGCGTGTCCGTAAGGTGGACGAAGCCTATCAATCCGTCGGTGGATGAGTCCCCGGAAAACCGGCTAATACAATATACTCCTTGTGGGTGGAGAAACCTCGCCACAATATTCTTGCAACAGCAAGAAAGGAATACAACAAGAAATACAAGAAGACAAGAACAATAAATGTAAAAACACAGGTTTTCTTGCCTCCTCGCCGACTGGATTCGTTGAAGCAGCAGCTCCTCAGAACACCTACAACAGCAGGATATCCCAGTCGAGAAGCTCACGCGAAGCTTGTGAAGAAGAGCTCAACAAAGCTCAAGCACCGAACAGCAGCTCTGTAGAAGAAGAGAAGAGGAAGAAGAAAGTGCAGCGCCTCGACCCTTTATACCGCGAAGAAGACAATGAAGAAACTAGCCGTTATGTCAGAACGGTTAGAACTCGATCGGCCCGCATCGATCACGCCCAGGCGCGTGAAGCTTCGCTTGTCACCGATCGTCCCGCATCGATCAGTGTCGCGATCAAGCCCCGATCGGCCTCGGACCGATCAGGAACCTCCGACGGTCCATAGACCGATCAGCCGCCTCACGCCATCGATCTATGCCCGATCGGTCCGCCGATCGATCAGTGAGCATCGGTCGGCAGACCGATCCACGGCTTTCTTCGCAGTTGCGTTGCCCCGATCGGTCTCCGCATCGATCGATTATAACCGCGAGCCATCGATCGATTCCGACGGTCACCGCACCGATCAGCAACGCACATCACCGGATCGGTCACCCCCGATCCAACTCCTAGGTTTAGAGTGCCCTCTCTACCGGTTCTGAGAACGAGCCACCGAGCCCTCTCCGACTCCATATGCCAAGCTTCACTCACTTGGACTTCTCAACACCGATGTCCGATCACCCTTGATCCATCTGGATTTTCCCTGCCCGGCTTTACTCACCAGACTTTCCACCGGCTTCACTCACCAGATTTCCACTGCCTAACATCCCTTAGGATTTCCCACCGCCTCGCTTCACTCACGGGACTTTCCAACCGCCTAACATCCCAGTTAGGACTTTCCCACCGCCCGGCTTCACTCACTGGACTTTCCCTGCCAAGTCTCCATACTTGAACTTTCCAGGCCAAGTCTCCATACTTGGACTTTTCCGTTGCCAAGTCTCCATACTTGGACTTTTCGCGTGCCAAGCTCCCTGGACTTTTGCCAAGTCTCCATACTTGGACTTTTCCAGTGCCAAGCTCCCTACTTGGACTTTTTCCGTGCCAAGTCTCCATACTTGACTTTTCCCGAATCGTCAACCAGGTCAACCACGATCCACTATTGCACCAATAATCTCCCAAACATCTATTCTTGTCCCACATCAAGAATAGAACTCTCTCACGAGTGTCAAACATCAACATGCAACACAACTAGGTCAACCTTGACCTAAGGTTGCACCGACAATCTCCCCAAGTCAAACATCAAAATACAACTCGAGTCACGTCAACTCGAGTCGGGTCAACCAGGTCAACCTTGACCTAAGGTTGCACCAACAATCTCCCCCTTTTTGATGTTTGACAAAACCATAATCAAGTTAGGTTAAACCGATAACCTTAACTCAGGTTTTCCAATGTTCTTCCTTGAACATTCTTTCCAAACTCCAATATTCTCCCTTGAACGTTTCTCCCCCAAACTTAGGTTAACCCGATAACCTAACTTGGGTTCCCCAATAATTCTCCCCCTTTTTGACACACATCAAAAAGAATTCCAATATTCTTCCTTGAACATTCCTTGACATTCTTCCCCTAGCTTAGGTTAACCCGATAACCTAACTTGGGTTCCCCAATAATTCTCCAATGACTACTCTCCCCTTTTTGACACACATCAAAAAGAAAAAGGAGGGTATCAAGGTCAAGAGTTTCTTCCTAATGAAAGTCCCATACCTTTCATTTGAAACTCTTAATTTCCCCCTTGATACTAAACTCAACAATCAACTTAGTGATAATCCCATATCACTAATCCTTAAAAGTCTTTTGGAGTAAAAACTCCCCCTAAAAGTCAACTTCCCTTGACAATTAGGTAAACTTCCCTAAGGTCAACTCCCCCTGACCATTGCACCAACAATGTCTTAGCGAGTTTCAAACCTTTAGAAATCCACAAACCCAACTTCCACCTGAAATTTCGGACCAACGGTTGAAAATCGAACTCGCACGATCGATCGGTCCCCGCATCGATCGAATCCCTCGATCGGCCAGCACCGATCCACCTTCACCGTCGATGGATTTCCGCTGGTCACCGATTCATGCCGATCGACTTCTCGGTCGGTGACGACGATCCATACTCGAATCGAGATTGATTTCCTTCCTGAAATTCGAAACTCCTAATAAATTCCGAAAATTCCAAAATCGTAAAATTTTGAGGATACATTCCTCATATCATATATTATCATGGAAAAATAGTTTTCATGAAAATAACTTCCATTTTTCAATCTTGATACAAAGTTCAAAAACTTTGAAATATTTCAAGTTTAACTCAACTTTGTATCACAATGTTCAATGATGAATGCTATCACTAAGATGGCTTCATCAAGGTTTTACAAATCAATTTCAAAATGATTTTAAACCTTTTAATTTAGGACCATAATCTTAGGGCTAAATGTACATGACTTGTACACAAGCTTTCCCTATGATCCTCCATTTCTTGAATTAGGCTCATCTAGGTACAAGAACTATGCACCTTGATCCTAACTCATGATCTTAATATCTCACACACATCTAAAGTGTATCAAACACATCCATGTCAATTTTGATGTGAGATATGGGTTTAGGTATCTTAGACTAAGGTCTCATGCATTTTCTAAACACAAATTTGATCTCAATATCAAAATGTGTTTTTCATCCTTAAATCAATTCAATTGATTATTAATGCAAGAGATGATGACATGACATAAAATGATATCATAAATGGAAAACATGTGTCAATGTCATGATGTCATGGCATAAAGTATGAAACTTAACTAGAGCATGACATATAATAACCTAAGCATTATCATGACATTTCAAATGATCATAAATTAAATATGATGTCATGACATGGCATATGGCAAACAACCATGGTAAGTTAACACAAATAAAATACCTAGATTACCTATCTAAGTATCCTTAATCACTTAGCTAACTTAAATTCTAATCCTAGATTGCCAAAAGTGCTCCAAGAAAATGTCAAAACCCAAATTGGCATTTCTTGATCTCTTGTTTGATTTATACCATTTAAAATTCTACAAGAGTAGCATTTCTAAATTAAGGCCCGGATTGCCTTGATTACCTAAGAGAATATCAAAATCCCAATTTGATATTTCTCTAGGTTTTTCCAAATTGTGTCAATTTAAAGTAAGATTAATATATTCTCACTTTGGCACACTTTACTCTTCCAAGGAGTGAATGATAAAGATTATTCCATTTCATTTTCAAAGGTTCCCAAAAACCTTGAAAATGCTCCTTGAGTGTCAATTTCCTCAAAGTTGGGTTAACTACCCTTCTTATTGGAGTTGACACTCTCTAACCCATCTATGGGGTAGAGAAGATGCTCCTAGGAACCCAATACCTATTAGAGCTCATTGGGTTCACTAAATATTCACTAGGGATAACTTCCCTAGCAACCCTCCTAATGACCCTCTTAGGCTTTAAAGCCTTGGTCATTTGGGTCTCATCAAGGTCAACTATAGGGGTGACTCCCCTTGTAACCTTGGTAATGGTCTTCCTAGCCCTAGGTTTTGTTCCATAATCGAATGGAACATTGTGGTAAGTGGGCTTGACCACTTGGGACTTAGGTTTGTGACCCAAACCTTTCTTGTCCTTGGACATTGGTTTTTGACCCTTAAACCCTAGAGATGACTTCTCCAAGTTCTTAAGAGCCTTTTCCAAAGTATCAAGTCTTGACCTCAAGACTTGATTCTCCTTCTCTAATACCTCAATTTTTGATTTGTCATTTTTCTTTGAGGTATTCCTAGGCATGTGTCTAGTTGTTTTGGGGTTTCTACCTAGGTTCTCCTTAGCCTTAGATGAGTTAATTCTAGGGTTAGCATTTCTAGAATTGTTCTTATCTAGGCTAACATGCTTGGCTCCTAAGCACATGTATTGATTCCTAAGGTTATCATGCTTGTTATTATCGACAAGTGCAATAAAATTCCTAGCATGCATTTTATTAGAGTTGCAAAAATGAACCTTAGAGGTTACCTTAGGGTTTGCCTTAGCTCCCCCTATCGATGTGCTCGGTCTCTTGCCCTTGTGAGGTTGCCTCCCCCTCGGACAATGACTCCGATAATGTCCCCTTCGCTTGCATTGGAAGCACACCACGTGCTCCTTGCCCTTGCGTGTCGGGACTCCGGCTACCTTGACCTTTGGCGCCGGTGGAGTCTTCCTAACTCTCTTTGGACATTTGCTCTTGTAATGTCCATACTCCCTACACTCAAAGCATAATATATGTAATTTATTTGAAACTAAAATGCTTGAGTTACCTAGGGATGAGGGTGGATGCGAGCTCTCTTCTTCATCCCTTCCGGAGGTAGAAGCTTCTTCTTCTTGCTCCGAACTTGAAGAAGAACTCTCCTCCTCTTCTTCCTTAGATGTTGAGTAACCCTCAACTCCTAATTCTCTATCTCCATGAAGTGAGCTACTTGATGACTCACTTGTCTCCTCTTCATGACTTGAAGTGGAGTTCTTCTCATGAAGTTTGGCCAAGTTGTTCCACAACTCCTTGGCACTATTGTATCCTTCTACCCTACACAAAACATCATTAGGTAAAGAAAATTCAATGATTTTCGTTACCTCGTCATTGATTTCGGATTGTCGGATTTGCTCTTTCGTCCACTCCTTCTTCTTGATAGGTTTTCCTTCCTCATCCATCGGAGGGGAAAACCCTTCTTGTACACAAAACCAATTTAACATATTAGTCCTAAGAAAATACATCATCCTTACCTTCCAATATGTGAAGTTGTCGTGAGACTCGTAGAAGGGTTGAATCGTGACATCTTCTCCATAGAGATCCATCTCTAGCTTTGCTCCCACGGGTGTTGATCCGATGAAGAGCGGCCTCGCTCTGATACCACTTGTTAGGATCCTTTGTACGGCTAGAGAGAGGGGGTGTGAATAGCCGACCCCAAATCTTTGCTCGTTTCTTTCTACAAATTAGGTTAGCAGCGGAAATAACAAAAGGAAACGAAAACAAAACAAACCAAACCTCAACTCATCGATGTAACGAGGTTCGGAGATGAAACTCCTACTCCTCGGCGTGTCCGTAAGGTGGACGAAGCCTATCAATCCGTCGGTGGATGAGTCCCCGGAAAATCGGCTAATACAATATACTCCTTGTGGGTGGAGAAACCTCGCCACAATATTCTTGCAATAGCAAGAAAGGAATACAACAAGAAATACAAGAAGACAAGAACAATAAATGTAAAAACACAGGTTTTCTTGCCTCCTCGCCGACTGGATTCGTTGAAGCAGCAGCTCCTCAGAACACCTACAACAGCAGGATATCCCAGTCGAGAAGCTCACGCGAAGCTTGTGAAGAAGAGCTCAACAAAGCTCAAGCACCAGAACAGTAGCTCTGTAGAAGAAGAGAAGAGGAAGAAGAAGTACCATGCTCTCGACCCTTTATACCGCGAAGAAGACAGTGAAGAAACTAGCCGCTGGCCGCAACGGCTAACCTCGATCGGCCCGCATCGATCACCAGCGCGAAGCTTCGTTTGTCACCCGATCGGTCCCCGATCAGGTGTCGCGATCAAGCCCTGATCGGTCCGTGGACCGATCAGGAACCTCTGATCGGTCCATAGACCGATCAGCTTACCTCACGATCGTCACTGATCGGTCGGCCCGCCGATCGATCAGCCATGGGTGGATCACCAGACCGATCCACGGCTTTCTTCTCGCAGTTGCGTTGCCTCGATCGGTCTCCGCATCGATCGATTATAATCGTGAGCCATCGATTCGATTACGATCGGTCACCGACCGATCGTGGCAACGCACATCACCGGATCGGTCACCATCCGATCCAACTCCTAGGTTTAGAGTGCCCTCTAACCTAGTTCGAGAACGAGCCACCGAGCCCTCTCCGACTCCATATGCCAAGCTTCACTCACTTGGACTTCTCAACACCGATGTCCGATCACCCTCGATCCATCTGGATTTTCCTTGCCACTTACGAGACTTCCATCATCCTTCACCGCCTAGACTTTTCCTTGCCTAACATCCTGCTAGGACTTTCCTTGCCAAGCTTCTGACCACCCTTAACCAGCTTGACTTTCCCTTGCTAGTCATCATGCCAACTTTTGACCTGACTAGACTTTACCTTTGCTAGTCTCATAGTCAAGCTTTGACCTTACTTGATTTACTCACTTCCAAGATCCAAGCTCCTGCTTGACTTTTCCGTGCCAAGTCTCCATACTTGGACTTTTCCAGTGCCAAGCTCCCTACTTGGACTTTTCCGTGCCAAGTCTCCATACTTGGACTTTTCCCGAATCAGGTCAACCAGGTCAACCCTGACCTACGGTTGCACCAATAATCTCCCAAACATCTATTCTTGTCCCACATCAAGAATAGAACTCTCTCACGAGTGTCAAACATCAACATGCAACACAACTAGGTCAACCTTGACCTAAGGTTGCACCGACAATCTTCCCAAGTCAAACATCAAAATACAACTCGAGTCACGTCAACTCGAGTCGGGTCAACCAGGTCAACCTTGACCTAAGGTTGCACCAACAACACTATCCGGAAGTGCCGACCAAAGCTTCAACTGCATTTACTTGTCGGTATATTTTTATATAAGCTTGCATTGTAATTCACTTAAGCAAGATGGTAGGGTTGTTACTATCTTGCTCATTTGTACAATCTGCTTCTTTCCGAGGATCTCGGAAAGAAGAGCTATAGTGATTTACCCATCGGTGCGATCAAGGATCGCGGGCCTTCGACTAGGAGTCGAGCTAGGCTCCGAACGAAGTAAAAAAACCTTGTCTCTTTTCTTATTTTCGCTGCATGACTTTGGTTTTAAAAGATTAAAAGAATAGTTTTTAAACACGCGGTATTCACCCTCCCCCCCCCCCCCTCTATCACTCCAAACGATCTATCAGCACCAACAAGGGCAAGTCCCCAGATCTGAGACATAAGACGAAGCTTGGTCTAGTTCCTGGTATGCCTCCGACTAATCGAATTTCCCCAGCTCGGGCTTTGTAGATGGTCCTAGTACTTTTACTATGACAACTCTCGACCGGCTCTTCAGCAGTCAAATCATGAAAGATGGGTCCCTCACCATAGTCTCAAATAAAACCCGGTCGGTTTACCATAGCTCATCCTCTTTATCAAGGCTCAGTCCTAGTAGCACATTTGAGCGATCATCCCAGGTTGTCTGTAGCTGAACCTGGGTAAGACGAAAGCACTAAGCGACAACAATATTAGAAAATCGTAACCTCCTATCAGAGAATAATTGTCATACGCTAGGGAATATTCCAGTGATCTGCCACTCTCTGAGAATGGAACCTTCATTCTACCAATAGGAGGTTGTCGTACATCCTCTCTCACCCGACAAGCCTTGACACCCGACATTCTCTAACAGCGGTCAAGCTCAAAAGATATACAGAGTCGTATAAAAAGGAAGATCCTCTTTCTTGGCCAAGTACACACACATCTGCACTCATCTTCAACAGTTCTTTTTTCCATCATACACTACTTTTCTGGAGAAAAAGGACTTAACTTAGCATCGGGGGGCCTACACTAGGGACTTTTTTTCTTGGTTTTTGGTCTTTAATGCTCTGGGCGCTTGTTTGAGTGTGTGGAGAGTCTAAGTACCACTAGTTCTCCTACTACAGACTTTGGGGTTCCATGTGGGGGTTCACCTTCACTACAAGAAAAACCCTCATAGACATCGGTGGAACAACAACAGTTTTAAGCAAAAACCGATGTCTTTGAGTATTTTACACCGGTTTTTCTAAAAATCGGTGTCTATGAGCGCAGATTTTCGTTCATAGACATCGGTTTTTTAGCCGATGTCTATGAGCGCCTTTTTTTTTGTTAATAGACGCTGGTTTTAACAGCGGTTTTTAAAACCCGATGTTAATGAACCAAAAAATAATAATTTAATTTTTCCACCAGCTAAAATTTATAACACTTCACAAAGTTACCTCCAAACCTAAACTAATATCGCGCCTCTTCTCTCAGCCTAAACCTAAACCTAAACCTCCGACCATCTCTCTCAGCCTCATCTCCCTCTTCCCCTTCTTGGATCTCTTCCCCTTCCTGGATCGACGCCCCTTCCTCTCTCGATTAGGATCAAAACCACCTGCTTCGGTCCTAAGCAAAATCGCAGCATAAATCGTTCCATTCTGCCTCCTCGTCTGATCCTCTCTTCCTCCTCCTTCCTCTCTTCGTTCTTCCCGGCTAAGGTAGGGGCCGACGAGATTCGAACAGCGAGAGGATGCCCACGACCACCATGGCACGGTTGGTCGGCAACGTGAGGGAATCTGAAGGAAGAGAGAACAACATCGAGATATCTGATCTTGTGTAAAGGGGTCTCCTTCTTCTGAAGCAGAGAGATCGAGTGCAGTACGAGAATAACGAAGTATGTCTGCCTGCTAAAACCCTAAAATTACAGGCATAAAGGGCTCTCCGTGCTTCATTTTCTCCTTCTCGACCTCTTCGCTCGCTGGGTACACGGTCATCTTCAAAACCTCTCGTTTCCTCTTTTCATTCTTCTTAATCGTCTGATTGCTAAAGGTTGAGGATGGGGCGGGGGAGGGTTGAGGTGAGGAGAATAGAGAACAAGATCAATAGGCAGGTGACCTTCTCCAAGAGGAAGGTCGGGCTGCTAAAGAAGGCCTACGAGCTCTCTGTTCTCTGCGACGTCGAACTCTCCCTCATCATCTTCTCCAGCCGCGGCAAGCTCTTCGACTTCTCCACCACCTCCAGGTTTTTGTAATTTAATTTCCACCCTCTAAGGTTTTTTTTTTAATTCAGTTTTCGATGCCTAATTCCACCCTACTTCTTTCTAACATACATTTACACATTGTTTCAGTGGATGCGATGTGCTTATTTTAGATACTGGATTGGGAAGTGCAGAGAATAAAGCAAGGGTCAAGGAGTTGCTTCATGTGGAGGAATCAAAACTAGAGGAGGAAGAGGGTAAGTGTTTTTACTCATAATATTATTTTAGTTTCTGTTCAGATCAGTTGGCACTCGATTCTGTGCTTTAGGAAATACCACTCCAGCAGTGAGATGGGTTCGAGATGATAAATATGATTGCATCCGATTAAAGCATTACAAGGTGAGCTATATTCACTGTGTATCCCCCCTTCAGAGTACATATGTATCTGTATAGTAATTAATTTCAATATAGGCACATCAAATTACCTTAATTGTTTTTGGGCATAGACTTAATCCTTTGGATTACTTTATTTTAATTGGTAGAGTATTTGCCACTACCTTTCTCTTATTCATTCTTTTGCTTTGCAGGTTGTGACAAAAATTGATTGGCATCGAAAAGGAGACTATTTCACTACTGTCGTTCCTAGTGATATCCTAATTATGAATTTTAGTTGTACTTATTTTTAGTCATTCCTAGTGCCTATTTTATATCTCATTTTTGTTTCTTTCTTTTTTCTAATACACACTGACAAATTGGAAATATATAAAAATCATGACATTATACCTAGTTACCTAGCCTTTGAGGCTGGAATCAGGATGAAACCTAAAGTGCCCTGAAAAGTTTAGGCATACCAAATTCTCTTTTGTGTACCATAAAAAGGAGTTCCAGAGGAAGCAATAGAAGACCGGTTAGGTGTTTTAGTTATCTAATGTTTGGAACATCACTGAACAAACAATCAGAATAAAAGACTGTATCAATCCCACTTTTAGAATATGATGTTAGCAAGCAACTCCTATATTCCTTGGTTGATGTCTAGATATCATATGCAAGTTACACTATAGCCATTGGTTATGCACATTTATATTTTCTGCGTTTTATAAACCTTGAAACTCCCTTGACTTATTTATTATAGGTGATTCAAGAGCAATCTTGATACACCAACTCTCCAAGAAACACACACAAAATCCTTTTAAGAAGTTACATGGTCTTCCAATAGCTGCAGTTTTTCATCCAACACGGTCGATATTCTTTATATCAACCAAGAATCATGTCCGTGTGTATGATCTTTTAAAGCAAAAGCTCGTTAAGAAGCTTGAGACTGGTCTTCGTGAAGTTTCTTCCATTGCAATTCATCCAGCAGGTAATTTTCTTGTAGTTCTTTTTCAGCAAAACTTGAATTCATGTGTTCTTTTCTTCTATAACAAAATATTATATGTATAGGCGACAATGTTATTGTGGGCAGCAAGGAAGGAAAAATGTGGTGGTTTGATATGGACCTTTCATCCAAACCATATAGAACCTTGAAGTAAGCTCAAATTATTTGTTAGGCTCTGTGTTTTATTACTTTTTATGGTATCTTACTAACTTCTCGCATCCCTTATATGATGAATTTCCAATTTTTGGACCCTTCTCTTTAGAAGTATCTAATCTTATTGTGTATGATTTTTAACCTGCAAATCTACAGGACCCATCCCAAAGACATAACTAATGTCACCTTCCATCGCCTGTACCCTCTCTTTGCCTCAAGTTCCGAAGACTGCACTGCTTATGTGTTCCATGGGACGGTGTATTCGGATCTTAATCAGAATCCTCTCATCGTCCCATTGGAAATCCTGCGTGGCAACAACAGTTCTAATGACAGAGGTCAGTTGTGTTGCCAACTTTGTTATTTTCCTTGTTTTTCATTTACCGCGTCTAGATTAAGAAATGATGGCTTTCTAACTCAAATAAAAATTGCAATTCCTGCCTATCTTAGACCTAACATTAACTTATTAATTGAACAAGTGTTTTAGATTGTAAATTTCATCCGAGGCAGCCATGGCTATTCACAGCTGGAGCAGATTCTGTCATTAAACTGTATTGCCACTAATGATAGATTCTCCAGGAAACTTTGAAGAATCTCCTCGAGTCAAGATACGTGAGCACTTGCTGATCCTACATGACTACAGTAGCAAGTTCATGTTCTTTGTTGAAGCTGTAACCTATTTATGAGGTCGTTCTATATGGCACCGGCACCTAGAGCAAGTTCGTGTTCTTTGCTGAAATTGCAATCTATTTACAAGGTCTTTAGGTTAGTTTTGTTGTTAATTTATTTTATTGTTGGCTGCTAAAACTGTCTATAATTTCTAAATTACTTATAAAGTTATATCCTTTTATGTCGACTTCTAATTTATTTTATTAAGATTTTTGAACTTACGCATCACCTTCAGATTTAAGTTAGTTACTTTATTTTCATTGTCTTTGAAGGACTACTGTTATTATATATTTTCCTAGTTTCTTGTCATGGTTATTCCTTATCCTCTATCCTTTATGTACTTTCTTTTGCTTTAGATGCTAGAACAAAAAGCAAACTAATGCTTTGATTGAGGTTATGAAAATTCATAATTTTTTGTGCTCCAGAGACAAATTAATTCTTAGCAAAGGATTTGGGTTCAATTCCATCAATAAGAAAAATGAAAAATAGTACTAGACATGATCTTTGTTTAAAAATTCATACGGGCTATGAAGAATGCTCCTAAACAAGGAGACAACAATGTTAAACAAACATGTTAACAACATTTAACATCAAAATAGTGTTGTAAATACAGAAATTGATTTTCCTCATTATTATTCTTCTTCTCTGAACTTGGGATAAAAGCTACTGAGGTTCCTACACAATTGGGAGACTTTGCAAAACCAAAGTAACTAATTTATTAGGTTGAAATGATAGATAGATGAATATTATGGATACTGTTGTAAAAAGAATACTGTTGTAAGAAGAATATTTACAAAACCAACGTGTAAAATTCAACGTGTGTTGGAGCTAATATTTGTAAATATCTGAAGAGTTGAACTTCGCAATAAATTAGATGTGACGTGAATTGTGGTACTTGGTGCATCAAGTGGTGTATAAGTTATTTGACATATTACTGTTGAAGAGTCAAAGGATTTCTCAATTTCATTCTTAATTTAAACAAGACATTTTTTTCACTGGTCTCTAAATTCAAGCTCTTTCTATGTTTCAGTAATTTGTGGGAATCATGGAGAGCAAGACGTGGATATGGAATAGGAAGTCCACAGGGAAGAACATTGAGGTTAGCAGTAATCAAATCATCTTTTTGATGGTTTATTACTGATTTTTGCACAACTAATGTTTCAGTATAAACAATTCTCGGACTCAAAGATCGATATCTTCTATTACTGATTTTGATTGTTTATTACTGGTTTTTTATTGTTAATTTTTTGGATTATAAATAAAGAAGGCAACAACTCATCAGTACCAAACAAATTTTTAGCTCTTCTAGACTGAGCATATGTCTCTTCTTATGTTGAGAATCAATTTGTAAATGCCTATGATTTCTCTCAGAAAGGGAAGACCCTGGAGTTGGAGAAATCTGTAGAAAACTTGAACGAACAGCTATCTTCTGTCCGCAGCGAGTCCAATGCTAAAGATGATCTTTTGGCAAAGCAAGCAAAAGTAGCTGAGGAAGCAATTTCATGTTAGATTTTTTTTTTCCTTTCATTTTCTTCCCAACACAGAAACTATGTTGTTTTAAGAACAAACCATGCATGATCTACTTGTTAGGATGGGAAAAAGCAGAAGCTCGAGCTCTGGCTTTACAGAAACAATTGGATGATGCCTTCCTTCAGAAGAAAATGGCAGAAGAAAGATTAGTCGAACAGGATACAGAATTACAAGAATTCAGGCAACAACTAATTTATTAGTTGTAAATACTGTTGTAAGAAGAATATTAGTTACTTTGCAAAACCAAAGTAACTAATTTATTAGTTTATGTATTTTATGGATACTGTTGTAAGAAGAATATTTATGTAATTTGTGAATATTTGTGTATTTTATAGATACAGTTGAATGAAGAATATTTGTGTAATTTGTGAATATTTGTGTATTTTTTTTGTTACTGTTTCGGAAATCAAATTTGTACTATTAAAAAATACTGATATTACATCGGTTTTCCACCGCTGCAAAACCGGTGTTATTAACTAATATTACATCGGTCGTATACCGCTGTCAAAACTGGTGTTATTAACATATAATATTATATCGGTTTTACACCGTTGATGAAACGGTGTTGTTAAGTGATACTACACCGGTTAATAACCGATTCGAACACCGGTGTCGTTAAGTGATACTACACCGGTTTTAAACCGATGTTTAAAATGGCAGACTTTTTACATCGCCTTCATAGACATCGGTCGAAAATGTAATAGACACCGGTGGAAAACTGATGTCTATGAGGGTTTTTGTTGTAGTGCTTTCTGACGCGCATACACAAGGTGTGTTAAAGTCGCCTCTCTATCAACACTAACGCCATCTCCGTCGACCTCCGTAAGGATCAGATTCTGGACAGGATCAAATTGCATGCCTAAGGTCGATCTTTCCCATATGTCCTCTTTTGAAAATTGTTCACCACCATTCATGATCTTTCTGAGCTTCAAGTATTTTGGTGTCTATACTTTCCATGGCTGTGGTCCTACTCTCACCACAAGCTTGATCCCAAGTCAACCTCTTGTGTCTTCCTTGGCTATTCTCTCACCCAGAGTGTCTTCCTGTGCTATGATGTCACTCACAAAAGAGTCTTTGTATCTCGTCATGTTAAGTTTTTGGAACATATTTTTCCATTTGTCATCACCTCCTCCTCGGACTAACCGGATAGCTGGTACGAAATCCAGCTAGGTCGACGGACTGACAGGATAACTTGTACGAAATCTAGTTAGGTCGACGGGCCGATCGGATAGTTAGCACGAAGTCTAGATAGGTCGACGGACTGACCAGATATTTGGTAAGAAGTCCAGCTAGGTCAACAGGTCGACCGGATAGCTAGCACAAAGTCCAGACAGGTCGACGGATTGACCAGATGTCTGGAAAACTAATAAGTTAAGGTAAGTCACTGAAGGAGAGTGACTAAATGAGGGCATGCCCCGGTTGAGGGGACAGTAGGCGTCAGTCCAGCTTAGATCCATTTGAGATTTCTAAGTTGAGACCTTGACTAGTTCCTATTCCTGGAAGGACATGAACTAATTACTACTCTGTATTATTATTAAATTATCCTAATACTTGCTTTATAGGGTATTTTTGGACTAACATTATTTTGCGGGGTAAAAAGAAGAACATTACCTTCGGATGAGCAGTGTCTAAAGGCGCCTTCAAGCAGTGAAGGCGCCTTCGTACTATTCATAAAAGGCACCTTCGATGGCTATGGAAGGCGCCTTCCACAGGATAAAATTTTAACGTCGTAACGGATAAGAGCCGGGTTATTCGGGATCAAACTTGCCTCATTGGAGGTGTCTTCCATGGCTATGGAAGGCGCCTTCCATGCTCTATTTAAGGCTGCTCGCCCAAAGCTTCTTCAACAACTGATATACAAACTTCTATGTGTCCGATTGAGGTTCCGATTGCTCTGGACTACTACTGTGACCCTGCTACAACGTTATTGTACCCGACTACTGCTGAGGATCTGACTAACACCGAGCCAAAGCTAACGATCTTTGAATGTGTTGGGTAACAAGCTATAATCAAGTTTTAATTATTTACAATAGGACAAGTGTAGGGTGTTGCACCTGTTCCTTCTTTCTCTGTAATCGATTCTCTATTTTGGAGGTACCGGAAGAGGTTTATAGTGATTTACCTATCAATAGGTCCACGGGACCTGAGTCTTAGAGTAGGAGTCGCCGAAGGCTCTAAACCAAGTAAAATCACCCGTGTTTTTCTTGCATTCTTTACTTTCATTTTCTTTTTCCACTGCTTATACTTTAATTTCAAAACCTAAAAGATGAGTTTTGAAAACCACATGATTTACCCCCCCCCCCTTTCACGTGCGTCTCGATCCAACAAGTGGTATCAGAGCAAGTTTTACTTTGATTTGGTGCAACCACCAATCAAGTCGGGGGAATTATCATTTTTTGTTCTATCTAAATTGGTAAAACTTTACCTATTCAGATAATTATTTTCATTAGGTTTTAATTTGAGATAGGTGCAACACCTCTCAAATTTTTCTACATTTTATTTATCTCAAACACTGCTAATCCAAGACCAAGTCTTGGTACCTCGTTTTAGTTTTTTTTCTACAGCTGTAAAATGGCACAACTTGAAGGGTACATCACCGTTCGTCCTCCTCTATTCAACGGTGACGACTTCCCTTACTGGAAGAAGCAGATGGAGATGTACCTGAAACCGACTTCGACCAGTAGTTCAGCATCACTAGAGGCTACAAAACTCTCGTCGACAATGCCGAAATTCCAATGGACCCAAAACATTGGAATCTGGAAATGAAGAAAAAGGCACAGATCGACTTCAAAGCTCTCAACACAATTCAGTGCGGGCTAACGAAAGAAGAGCTGAACTGCGTTGGCCCACATGAAAATGCAAAGGAACTTTGGGACAAGCTCATAGAACTGCACGAGGGAACCAACGACGTTAAGGTAACAAAGAGATATTTATTTTTAAATAAATTGTTTAATGTCAAAATGCAGGATGGTGAGACTGTCAGTCAACTACACGCGAGAATAAAGGACATCCTCAACGGACTCCATATAATCGACCACCAATTCGAGAATTAGGATCTGATAAGGTGTGCCTTAAAATGCATTTCCTCAAAATGCACTGTGGGCATCCATCGTGAATGCTTATAAGATTTCAAGGAACTTGTCAAAGTTAAAATTAGATGAATTATTCTGTGAACTAGAACTGCATGAACAAACTAACGCTAAATCAGAGAAATGTCTTGCTCTTATTGCAGGGTCATCAAAAGACAAGTCCAAATCCAAACCGGAACCTGAAGTCAAGTTTGACCTAGACTCAGATGATGAAGAGCACCTGGTAAACTTGGTAAGAAAAATGTTCACCAGGAGAAAGAAGAATTTCAGCAAAAAGGACATGTAGAAGATCAACTCCAACAAGAAGAACGTGACCTGCTTCGGATATAGCAAGAAGGTGCACTACAAGACCGATTGCCTGAATCTGAAAAAGAAGAAGGCTCTTAAAGTAATGTGAGACGAATCATCAGGGGAAGATTCAGACAGCGAAGAAATGAAGCATTCCAACTACCTCGCACTGAAGGCATATGGACTAGAATCGGAAAGTGAATCGGAAGACCGGTCCGAGCCCGAGTTGAGCCACGAGTCCATACTCATTTCTAAAGGTTCTGATGAGGTATACTTTAGTTTAAATAAAAAATTCTTTTAAATCATTGCATGCTTAAATAGGAAATTAACTATTTATGAAAATCAAATAAACGAACTAACAAAAGATAATGATAAACTTAATGAACAATTAAAATTAAACTCAACAACTGAATCAATTCAAACTGAAATCCCAACTCAAATTGCAAAACTTGAGGAGGATAATTTTAGATTGAAAAATGAAATAGTTAAACTAAAGGAATTACATGAAAAATTCACAACTAGATCCAAGTATCTTGACATGATACTTGGATCACAAAGAGTTGTGCACAACAAGTCCAGACTCGGATATAAGCCCAGCTCAACCAACAAATCCTTTATATCTTTAGTTAACCAAAATAAAAAATCAAAGTAAAGCTTAAGTTCCGAAAGTGTGTCTAACCACGCAAGTAGGATTCAATCAATATTATATACCTAACGATAAAAATTATTATATAAATCAAAAGATTCACCGTTAAACTCTAAAGTCAAATTTTCAAAAATAAATACAAAACAAAAGAAAAACCTTAAGTTATTTAAACCTAACTTAAATAAATACAATATAAATAAAAATTATAATAAAGTATATTATAATTATAAAAGTAATCGACATAAACTCAAAACTTAAACTCAAAATGTTCAATAATTCAGGGGGAGGCTCCAAATTAGTTGGCACCTCCAAAATAATAACTTACCTGGTAGAGTAATTAGGACTAGCTAAAATAGGGACAACAGTTTAACTTAACAAAAGTATTGGTGAAGTTTTAGATGATAGTAGGTTAGGAAAACTATGTCTATGCATGTCTAGGAAGATATGACTTCGATTTGATACATTTGACTTAGTGGAACTAACTGAAGCTACCCCTTACGAATCCTAACTAGTTTGACAAAAGTTTTGTATTAAGTTCAGTGGATATGACTATTTGAAAAATCTTGAAGGTATGATTACTCTAATGATATCCAAGTGACTCACTATAGCCCAGAAGTTTATCCAAAGAATGCATATTTGTTGAGCCCAAAGCTAAACTTGAATCTAACACAAAGTTAAATTCAACCCTGAAATTAAACTTAATTCATCTCACAAAATCATAGGATTCCTTGATTGAAAATATATATTGGGTGAGATTACTAAGGAACTTAAAATTGAAAATCAAAAGGAAGAAACTTGGTTAGGACATAGAAGAATGTCACATACAAACTTTAGAAATATAAGTAAATTAAATGGGTCAGTTAGAGGCTTACCAAAATTACCTAACTTAGACTCAACAATTTGTAATGCCTATCAACAAGGAAAATAAATAAAGTCTACTCACAAATCAACTAATCAACTTCAAACAAATTCAATCCTAGAACTATTTCACTTAGACCTATTTGACTCCCATGGGATCAAATCAATAAATGGAAGTCTATATTGCCTAGTAATAATAAATGATTACTCTTGATTTACCTGGGTAAAATTCTTAAAAAATAAGGATGAAATATTTAAAATCTTTAGTAATTTTTACAAACAAATTAAAAATAAAAAGACTAAAAAATTAAAAGAATCAGAAGTGACAACGAAGACGAATTTAGAAATCACAACTTTAATCAATTCTACCTTGAAAATGGTTATCATCACGAATATTCATGCCCTAAGACACCCCAATAAAATGGAATAGTAGAAAGAAAGAATAGAACTCTACTTAAAGTCTCTAGGACAATACTAAATGAGTATAATCTGCCAAAATACTTTTGGGCAGAAGCTGTTAGCACAACTTGCTATGTACAAAACAGGACCACTATAAACAAAACTCATAATAAGACATCATTTGAACTCTATTATAATAAACAACAAAATATTAAATACTTTAAAGTATTTGGATGCCCAGTCTACATACTAAATACAAGAGAATACTTAGGAAAATTTACCTTAAAAATAGAAACTAGAATTCTTTTAGGCTACTCGCTTAATAGTAGAGGTTACAGAGTATATAACAAAGTTACACTAAGAATTGAAGAAACCTCAAATGTAAAATTTGAAGAGTCCAACCAAACCCAAGAACAAACCCAGAATTAAATAATCGAATTTATTCGAGGTACCACCAGTCAAGGGGGAGCCAGTGAAAACCTAAGTCACGAAGAAGAAGATCAACTTTAACTAAATGAACCTACTAGAACCATAAGAGTAAACCCAAATCATACAATTGACCAAATAATTGGTGACCCAGACCTAAGAGTTTATACTAGGTTATCCTTTAGAAATTCAAGTCAAATATCCTTGATCTCAAAAATTGAATCCAAAACGATAAAAGGATCCTTACTTGACCCAGACTGGATCATAGTCATGCAGGAAGAACTAGTCCAATTTGAAAGAAACAAAGTCTGGGACTTAGTACCACCACCTAACAATAAAAAGGTAATAGAAACAAAATAAATTTTCAGAAATAAACTAAGTGAAAATGGGGAAATTATTAGAAATAATGTTAGGCTAGTGGCTAAAGGGTTTAGTCAAGTCGAGGGACTTGACTATGATGAAACCTATGCCCGAGTAGCTAGACTTGAATCTATTAGAATGCTACTTAACTATGCAACCCATAAAGGATTTACACTTTATTAAATGGATGTTAAATCTACCTTTTTAAATGAGCTAATAAAAGAAGAAGTGTATGTAGGCCAACCACCTAAATTTGAGAGTCTAGATCATCCTACCTATGTCTTTAAGCTTTAAAAGGTCTTATATGGTCTTAAACAAGCACCTAGAGCCTGGTGTGAATGATTGACCACCTACCTAATTTCCAAAGGGTTCAGTCAAGGATAAATTGACCTAACCTTTTTTGTAAAGTTAATTGAACAAGATATATTTATAGCCCAAGTATATGTAGACGACATAATGTTTGGTGCAACTAATTCAGAATTCTTACAAGAATTCATAACCTTAATGGAACAAAATTTTGAAATGAGCTTAGTAGGTAAACTAACTTACTTTTTATGTCTACAAATTAAACAAACTAATAAAGGAAATTATGTCTATCAACAAAAATATATTAAGGAATTACTTAAAAAATTTGGAATGAAAAACATCAAAGAAATAAAAACTCCAATGACAACTAACACAATCTTAGATAATGCCCCAAATGAAAAACCAGTTGACCTAAAACACTATAGAAGTGTCATAGGTAGCCTTCTATACTTGACTATAAGTCGACCTAATATTTTATTTACAGTTAGTATGTGTGCTAGATACCAAATTTGTGCTAAAGAATCTCACTTAACTAACGTAAAAAGAATTTTCAAATATCTAAAAGGAACTTCAAATGTAGGAATTTGGTATCCTAGAACAACTAATTTTGAACTTATAGGTTACTCTGACTCAGACTATGTTGGCTGTAAACTAGACTATAAAAGTACAAGTCGTGGATGTCAGTTACTTGGCCCATCACTTGTCAGTTGGTTTAGTAGAAAGCAACATTGGGTTGCCTTATCTACTACTGAGACAGAATATATAACAATCGGAGAATACGTTGTGTAATTGTTATGGACGATGCACACTCTAAAAGATTTTAATTTAAACTTTACAAAAATAAAAGTACTAATTGACAATGTCAGCTCAATTAATTTAATAAAAAATCCTGTGCATCATTCAAGAACCAAGCACATTGAAATTAGACATCACTTTATTAAGGATCATGTCACTAAAGGTGGCATGTCACTAAAGGTGGCATTGAACTCAATTACATTGAGTCCAAGTCAAACTTAGCTGACATATTCACCAAACTCTTTCCTAAAGGTGAATTCAGCAACTTACGACGTTAGTTAGGAATATGTTTAATAGACTAGGACCAATATTTTCCATATTATTTTCAACATTTCTAAATTCTAGAGCAAAATTCTTTATGTATGTTTCTCAAAATTCCCTGTTTTTAGAATTTTCAAAATCAGTTTTAGCCTTAGTCTAGATTGAATTCATAGAAAGCATGCTTCTATAGATTTAGGACTTGAGCATCTCACCAACACATTAGGGCTGCCTTGTTTGTGTATTCTAAACTTAGAAAGGGGTGAGATGCATAAGCAGCTTGCCTAGACTTAAGATGATTATATCAGTGCATCAACATAAGTATGGACATTAAATACCAAACTTATAGTGATTAGGTTAAGTAATTAAGTTTAGTCAAATACTAATTGGATAAAAAGACTTAACCTAACTAACTAAGTGAACACTGCTATCTTCTGATAGTTAGTTAGTAACTAATGGTTAGACAATTAAGGATGATTTATAGTTAATTAGATTATTTTGAAGTAATCTCAAGTTCAGGGGGAGGATCACAAAACTTTGAACACATTCCGTTTTATTTTTTCAAAAATCCATTTTTAAAATTTAAGCATGTTTTGAAAAATTATTTTGAAAATCGTCTCAATTTTTCCTAACAATTTTAAATTTTAACTTTTATCTTGGAAAACTTTAACCGTAAATCTCTTAAAGTTTTTTTTTTGAGAACTCAACATTTTCAAATTTTTTCTAGAAAACTTCAAAGTTTCTAAAGTTAGTAGATCTTAAAAGTATTTTCAACCTTATTTATCTTGTGAAAATACTAATATACGATTTTTTTTTAAATGTCTTTAAAAATCTTTAAAATCTGCTTTATAAGATGTCATGAAAATACTTTGAAAAAGTTTTTTAAAAATATTTTTTTCCAAAACTTTTTTAACTTTGAAATTTTTAATAAGTTGGTTTCTTTATCCTTTTGAAAGGATAAGTGATTTCAAAACTATCTTTGAACATATTTTAACATATGTTATCAAATTTTTTAAATATTATAGTTATCACATTTTGCCCTCCCTCAAAGTAATCCTGGGAATCATTGTATTATAAATGCTTTTTTTACTTTCCCTAGCAAATTGTTTTATATCTATTCATATTTTTTTTTTGTGAATGCCAAAGGGGGGAGGGTTAAAGGGTTAAGTTGAAACAAATCAGAATCCGAATAACTTAAACCAAATCATGTGTCTATTCATGCTTGCATTTTCCCCCTAACTTAATCCAAGTTGTCATTGCATTAAAAGGGGGGAGATTGTTAGTGTGGTTTGCACTAACGGTCTAACCCTGGTTTTGATGAATGACAAGTAAGTTAAGTTATGTTTCGTCATGATCTAACCACTTGATTAAGTGCATAGGAAATCTAGCTAGGTCGACAGGTCGACCGGATAGTTGGTACAAAATCCAGCTAGGTCGACGGATCGACTGGATAGTTGGTACAAAATCTAGCTAGGTCGATGGGCCGACCAGATAACTAGCGCGAAGTCCAGATAGGTCGACGGTGTAACAACCACCCTTCTTATAACTCTACTCTGAGGGTGACTATTACTTACTTAAACTCTACTTAACTGATGTTAGTTACTCTAATATCAGAAATATTTAAAATCTACGAAAAAAATAATCTGAGCATAGAACTCCATCATTTATTTTAGTTCTTACTACACTTTATAGCAAGCATGCATGGCAATTGCTATCAAGAAAAATTATAGAAGATTAATGCCTCTACTTGACAACAGCTAGCATACATGCAAGGAAGTAGTAATTATTCTGCCACCAATTAAAACATCTCACTACAATTTCGTAGCAACAAAATAAATTCAGCTACCTACAGCATATTAGAATTGAAATTGAGCATGCAATCTAACACTAAGCAGGCAACATAAAGTATCCGCTCTTGCATGTTTATATCCTCCACTACAGCAACCCAAGTCTCCTTTTCCCATCAGCCCAGAGAAGAAGGAAAAAAAACAATACAACTCCAGCCGAATTCCAAAAGTTCCAGCAAGCAACATAAATCACAAAGACAGGTAAACATTTCGGCAGTACTAAGAGGCATTTTCAGAACCAAGCAATGCAACCAAACTGATAACAAATCTCTATTTTTTTTTCTAATATTTTGAATAAAGAGTCTAATTAAACTTTCAGTTATATCAAAGGAAAACAGCCACAGTACTTCCAAACCGAAACAGTTTTAGCAGTAACAGTTAATCCAGCTAAATGATAAGAAGAAAACAAAACTAGTAGTGTAAGGAAAACTAATCTCTATCAACCTCTAACCAACTGCTCCAACACTATTAGAATACCAATCTAAATTAACCCTTAACAATGCAAAATAACTCCAATCTAGCAGTAACAAAATAGCATGTACACTCCTTTATTTTCCTAGCAGATAAAAGAATCTAAATGAGTCTCAACAATGTCCCAAGTCTTCCATAGTTCAGCTATCACACACCTTCACCATCACCACCTTGTCGCCTTTCTTTCATACCTGAGCTTTTCCTTTATCTGCAGTAGGAGGAAAGTAGTATCTATAAGCTAAAAGCTTAGTAAGTGCTATCTACTCACAAAAAATCGATAAGAAATGCATGTGCATAAAAGAAAGCAGGAAATACATGCTCCACATGAAAATAGCAATTACAACTAAATCATGCATCTCTAAAAGGAACAATAGATTTAACTTGCCAAAATTGCAACTTAGATGAAAGAAACTGTTCTATTTGTTCTCCAACTTATACTCTTATACTTGAAAATAATAATCAACTTCTCTTGGGCCCGGTATTGTACCACTTAGCGCACATTCTTAATAAGAATCGAGGTAGCTAATCCCAAAACTACTAAGATACTTCTAGGCCTTGTGCCTAGGGGCATCTTGGAGCCCATCCCTTGGACCTTGTGTCCGGTACATGCCATTTAAAAGTAAAATACTTTTTATCTTTAAATACTTCTTATAATAAAATGCCTTGGCATTTATTTAAGCACTTAGTGTGCTTTGATTCTAAATTCTGGAATTCAGGATCAATTTGTGACCCTGGTCTTGCTTTGCTTGTACTTCTCACATATATACATTATGCAAGAGATTCTAAAACCATATGCCACTGATATATATCTGTATATATTCAAAACAAAACTCAACAGTAATTAAAAGACTACATGGTCATAGGAAATAAGTTTAGTCAGGCCCACGGCAGCAACAGATTTCAAGTAGTAAGCTTGTAAAACTAATTTTTTTTTTTGAATCTTAACAATCCTTTAATCATGCTGTGACTTGAAGGAAACATAACTACTTAGACATGCTTGAAATGTAAGGTAAATACATCTAAATAAGCATGTTGTAACAATCAAGGAAAACCATCAAAAAAAAATGTCCGTGCTCTAAAAAAGAAACAACAAAAAGACTTGATCCAAAGCCCAAACCGAATTGCTAGAGCAAAGGTTGAAATCTAGACAATATGCTAGGATGAAGGGATGCTCTTGTTCATTACACAACAACAAAAATGCAAACAAAACCCCGAAAGCTACTCCTACCGCAGGTGAGAAGCACTTACTTTGGGTTCTTGGACTTACAACCGAAGGGAAAGTGCTCTAGGGTTTGGATGAAGTGAAGGTCTCGGCGATCCCTTCCTATCCGCGTGTTCTCCTTGACGAGGAGACCACGAATCCGTGAACAACTCCCGGAAAGAAGTCCTCGCCGTCCGCCGGAAACGGAGCCCTAGGAGGTGCTGCGTTTTCGCCCGAGCAGGAGTCGGCGCCGTCGCGTGAGAAGAGAAGAGAAATTTCGAGAGAGAATTTTAGGTTTTCCTCTCTTAACTTGACCTCTTTTTATAACCTAGGGTTATTTTATTAAATACTATACCTTAAATATTTGTCCGTTCTTTCCTTAATTAATAATAGCCGCTGGCACAGTTGGTTGGCTGCGTTTTGCTTAAAGCGCGGCTCGCAGGTTCGAGTTTCGGCTGCAACTATTTTTCTTCCTATTTATTCTCTATTCACTAACTACTGCTTAAATATTATTCACTCCATATAAGGTTAACAAAACTGTGTAGCTCAGCTGGTTGGGCCGATTTTTGCTTGGGTCAGTCTGACCCGAGGTCGTGAGGTCGAACCTCGCTTTCAACAATTTTTGTCAAAAGTTCTTTCTTTTTGTAAACATACTAAACGACCTCCAAAAATTACGTAAAAATACTCTAAAAATTCCTAAAAATCTCTAGAATATTTTAAAAGTATTTCCAAATATTTTTATGGACTTTTAGAACTTGAAATAGGGAAAATTGGGTCGTTACAGACGGACTGACCAGGTATCTGGTAAGAAGTCCAGCTAGGTCAATGGGTCAACTAGATAGCTGGCACGAAGTCCAGACAGGTCGACGGACTGACCGGATGTATGACAAACTGATAAGTTAAGGTAAGTCACTGGAGGAGAGTGACCAAGTGATGATGCATCTCGATTGAAGGGACAATAGGTGTCAGTCCAGTTTAGGTCCATTTGAGATTCCTAAGCTGAGACCTTGACTAGTTCCTGGTCCTAGAAGGACATGAACTAATTACTACTATGTATTATTATTAAATTATCCTAACACTTATTTTGCAGGGTATTTTTGGATTAACATTATTTTACAGGGCAAAAAGAAGAACATTGGCTTCAGATGAACAGTGTCCGAAGGCGCCTTAGTGAAGACGCCTTCGGACTGTTCATAGAAAGCGCCTTCTATGGCTATGGAAGGCGCCTTCCATAGGATAAAATTTTGGCATCATAGCGGATAAGAGCCGAGCTGTTCGGGATCAAACTTGCCTCATTGGAGGCGCCTTCCATGCTCTATTTAAGGTTGCTCGCCCAAAGCTTCTTCAATAATTGATATACAAAATTCTACGCATCCGATTAAGGTTCTAACTGCTCTGGACTACTGTTGTGACCCTACTACGACGCTGTTGCACCCGGCTATTACCGAGGAACCAACCGACACCAAACCAAAGTTAACGATCTTCAAAGGTCTTGGGTAATGAGTTGTAATTAAGTTTTAATTATTTATAATAGGACAAGTGCAGGGTGTTGCACTTGTTCCTTCTTTCTCTGTACTCGATTCTCTCTTTTGGAGGTACCGGAAGAGGTTTATAGTGATTTACCCATCAATAGGTCCGCGGGACTTGGGTCTTGGAGCAGGAGTCACCGAAGGCTCTGAACCAAGTAAAACCGCCTGTGTTTTTCTTGTGTTCTTTACTTTTATTTTCTTTTTCCGCTGCTTATACTTTGATTTTAAAACCTAAAAGACAAGATTTGAAAACCACGTGATTCACCCCCCCCCCCTTTCACGTGCATCTCGATCCAACACAATTGATTGGTATAAGGCTCGCTATGTTGCCAAGGGTTTTCATCAGCATTCTGGTGTTGACTTTCATGATACATTTAGACTTGTTATTAATCTAGTAACAATGCACATTATTCTTAGTCTGGCTGTGAATTGGGAGTGGTGTCTTCACCAACTTGATGTCAACAATACGTTTCTTAATGGTCACCTTGAAGAGGAGGTTTAAATGGTGCAACTTTCGGGTATGTGCAGTGTCGAGTTGCCGGATCATGCGTGTCATTTGCATAAGATGCTTTATGGCCTGAAGCAGGCTCCGCGTGCCTGGCATTTGGAGCTTCACGCTTTCTTGGTCTCTCTTAGCTTTGTCGCATCTCGAGCTGACACCTCTTTATTTGTTTATTTTTGGGATGATACTTTTATCTATTTCCTTATATATATTGATGATCTAATTATTACAGGGAGTGATGCTTCTTTTGTTGACGTCAAAGAATGTAAACTTTAAGCAAATTTTATGATGAAGGATCTTGGGGCTTTTTCCTTTTTCTGCAGTGTTGAGGTTCGCCCAACCTCAAATGGTCTTCTCTTATCTCAACAAAAATATGTCATTAACCTTCTCTCCAAACACAACATGCTTGACTCAAAGTCGGTCTCCACTCCTATTGCTACTGGCTCTCGTCTTACTTTACATGATGGGTCTTCATTTTTTTGATGTGACTAAGTTTTAACAAGTGGTTGGGAGCTTACAACTGTTGGGATGTATAGTATAAGCCTAGCATTTGTATGAACATCTATTTTGAAATATTTTGAAATGAGAATCACTTTGGTCAAATGTTTGCATTTTATATTTATATATATGTTAATGCAGTTGTCCATTTAATTTATATTATAGATAACATGGTGTGTGGTGCCACACAGAAGATCATATTATCGGTTCCTTATAAATTATAAATAGTAGCTCACAACCAAGATGGGTTGAGACAAACCATTAGAACGGTTGTAGTGTAATTTGGTATTAGTCTAACTTGACTATAAAATTACACTAGTACACTATGTGTGTATTGAGCAAGACCGTTTGAGGTTATCCGATTTGTACTGACTACGTAAAAAAGAACAGAACATCTGTTATTATGGATGTGCGTCCTCTTAATCCCTATATAATAACAAGCGCGTATACTTAGTATTTATTTTTTTAACTTATCAACGGGTGAGATTTATTTGTTAAATCAATAGGCCCGATGAGTTGGGAAATAGTACTATTTATATGGTGTGTTGTTGATTATAGAAGAAATCTGTGTCCTAATTATTTAGGCTGATGATGTCCCCTTGAGGAGCTCATAAGGATTATCATGTAAACCCTACAGGTGGACATAGTCCGACATAATAATAAAGTTGAGTGGTACCACTCTTGGAATCAGATGTTAATTAATTGAGTTGTCAGTAACTCATTTAATTAACGGACATACGATATCTTAAACATGGGGAGATTAACACACTCATGATAAAAAGGAGCTCATATTGTAATATGGGATTGGTGCGGTAGTTCAATAATAATCCTATAGTGGTATGAGTTATTATTGATGGACTTGAGTTGGTTGTTTGGGTCGAACACAGGATGTCCAAGCCCATCAGGAGGCCTATACCAATTCCTCCTCTAGGTCCCTGTTGTAGCCTCTATATAAAGCCTCGCATCCACCCATCCGATTTGTTTTGGTTTTG
Source organism: Zingiber officinale (assembly GCF_018446385.1). Classification (NCBI taxonomy): domain Eukaryota; kingdom Viridiplantae; phylum Streptophyta; class Magnoliopsida; order Zingiberales; family Zingiberaceae; genus Zingiber; species Zingiber officinale. Next base: position 100,199,887 of record NC_056001.1, on the reverse strand, counting down.
GTTTGATTTTTTCTTACCTTCCTAAGGTCGGCGGCAAGTCTATAAAAGGAATAGGTGGTGGCCCCAAAACCTAATTTTTCCACAATTCTCTTCTCTCCTCCTAGGGCCAGTGGCACACATCCTCCTTCTTGTGGTCGGCGCCCCTCACCTCCTCCCTCCTTGTGGCCGGCGCCCCTCCCCTCCTCCTTGCTTAGGGTCGGCGCCCCCTCATCCTTGCTTAGGGTCGGTGCCCCCTTCTCCCTTGGTGGGCGGCGACTTGAAGAAGAGGAAGAAGAGGAGTAGACGCCCCATCCTAGAGATTCCTTGGTGGTCGGCGGTTTGGAAACAAAGAAGAAGGGAAGGGTGGGTTTGTCTTGCTAGATCATCGCCCACACGACGCCCAAGAAGAGGAGAGGAATATGACAGAAGATCAAGAAGTCTTTAGCTACAAAGGAAAGGTACAACTAATTCTTTAATTTCACTGCATAATTAGTCAAATTTTCTTTGTATCGATTTTGAATATCAACACAAGAGGTCAGCAATCTTGTACTTCGATCAAGGTGTACTTTGATCTGTCAAAAACTTGCTTGATTGATCAAACACATGTCTGATCAAACATGCGGGTTGCTAGGAATAGTTCTGTACTTGTACAATTTTTGTACAGAGAAATTTAAACAGAACGAAATTCCAGCGCCTTCAAGTGGTATCAGAGCGAGTTTTCTGGTTCTACGTGATTGGTTTTTGGTTAAATTATGCACTGCTCATATATAAGTTTAGGCCGGATAATAGTAGGATGTGCAAGAAAGATTAACTCTATGGTTGCAGACATCCTAAGTACAACTATTATGGTTTTGTGTATTTGTGTATGATTTGAACCCTCGGGCATGTCGAGGTTGTTTTGTGTGTGCATGATTGTAATAATTAAATACGGTCGGTTGCCGTGTCATTTTTTACATTCTGTTCGATCTAGATTACATGTAAATTCTTTTGTGGAATATAGGATTGATAAATATAAATTTTATTTTTTTGTTGCGGCTTGTATCCTTGCTATGCGTGGTACTATTTTGAGGACCGGAGGCGCGGTGAAGAAGGAAGCAAGATAGACGCGATAGCTTGATCCATTGGCGGCATATTGGAGGACAATGATGGATGAGGCGCATATTGTAAGACAGCGATGGATGAGGCCATAATAAATGAACCAAACTTATCTTTGACATCTAAGGTTGGGTCATATTAACTTGAGTAGGATTCAAAGGTTAATAACCGATAGACCTTTGGGTTCATTGGTAGTAGAAAACTTTTCGACCTGCGAGACTTGCTTGGAAGGAAAAATGACCAAGAGGCCCTTTAAGGCAAAGGGGTATAGAGCCAAAGAAGTGTTGGAATTGGTTCATTCTGATTTGTGTGAGCCTATGACTATCCAGGCAAAAGGTGGTTTCGAATATTTTGTCTCTTTTATAGACGACTATTCGAGATATGGGTACATTTACTTGATGCGCCGCAAGTCTGAGTGCTTTGATAAGTCCAAAGAGTACAAGGTTGATGTGGACAAGCATTATGGTAAAAGTATCAAGATACTACAGTCTGATCATGGTGGAGAGTACCTCTTAGGAGAGTTTAGGAGTTACTTATTAGAGGTCAAGATTTAATTCCAATTGTCTGCATCTGGTACACCCTAACAGAATGGTGTAGCGAAACGAAGGAATATGACTCTTATGAAAATGGTTAGATCAATGATGAGTTATTTAGAATTACCAAATTCATTTTGGGGATATACTCTGGAAACGACAGCGTATATTTTGAACTTAGTACCTTCTAAGTCAATACCCTCTACTCCCACAGAATTATGGAATGAGCATAAAGCTAGTTTGAAACACATTCAAATTTGGGGTAGTCCAGCACATGTGCTAAAGGGAGACGCTGATAAGTTGGAATCACGTACAGAAGTTCGCTTGTTCGTGAGATATCCTAGAGGAACGAAAAGTGGTTTGTTTTATAGTCCTAAAGATCAAAAGGTCATTGTTAGCACCAATGGCCGATTTTTAGAAAAGGACTATGTAATGAACCACAAGTCCATGAGTAAAATTGTTCTTGAGGAAATAAGAGAGGATACTTCTACTTTAGTACCGACGGTACAAGATGATATACCACAAGTAACTGCAACACGTGTCATAAATGATGCACAATTACAGGTAGTGCCTCGTCGTAGTGGGAGGGTTGTTAGGCAACCTGATAGATTCATATTTTTGGGAGAATCTTCGGACTTGATCCTTGGTGAACATGAAGTTGATCCCTGGACATATGATGAAGCACTTCAAGATAAAGATGCAGCATCTTGGCAAAGTGAAATGAACTCTGAAATAGAATCTATGCATTCTAATCAGGTCTGGGAGCTTGTAGAACCACCAAATGGTGTAAAAGCCATTGAATGTAAATGAGTCTACAAAAGGAAAAGAGGAACAGACAGGAAGGTAGAAACCTTTAAAGTGAGGCTTTTTCCGAAGGGGTATACTCAGAAAGAGGGAATCGATTATGAGGAAACTTTTTCACCGGTAGCCATGCTTAAGTCTATTTGGATTCTTTTATCAATTACTGCTCATATGGATTATGAGGTTTGGCAAATGGATGTTAAGACAGCTTTACTTAACGAAAGTCTTAAAGAAAACATCTATATGAAGCAACCAGAGGGATTTACTGTGAAGGGCAAAAAACATCTTGTATGTAAGCTCAATTAGTCCACTTATGGATCGAAGCAAGTTTCGAGATCTTGGAACATCCGGTTTGATGAAGTGATCCAGTATTATGGATTCATTCAGTGTCCGGATGAGTCTTGTGTATACAAGAAAAGTGACGGAAATGTTGTGGTATTTCTTGTACTATACGTAGATGACATTTTGCTTATTGGCAACAATGTCAAAGTGTTGTCAAACGTAAGGGTATAGATGTCCAAGCAGTTTGATATGAAAGACTTGGGAGAATGTGGACATATTCTTAGGATCAAAGTAATAAGGGATTACAAGAAAAGGATGTTGTGCTTATTCCAAGCTCAATATATCGATATTATCCTAGCTCGTTTTAGCATGCAAAACTCCAAGAAAGGTTTTCTACCTTTTCGGCATGGAGTACTTTTATCTAAAGAGATGTGCCCTAAGACATCAAAGAAGATAGAGGAGATAAAGACAGTTCCTTATACTTCGGTTATAGAAAGCCTAATGTATACGATGCTATGTACGAGACCAGATATCTATTTTGCCGTGGGCATGGTTAACAGATATCAAAGTAACCCAAGACCAGGACATTGGATTGTCGTAAAGTATATATTAAAGTACCTGAAAGGGACTAGAGATTATATGCTGGTTTACCAGACAGATGATTTGCTCCCTGTGGGGTACACGAATTCGAATATCTAATCAGATAGGGATAGTAGTAAATCAACCTCAGGGTATGTGTTTACTTTGAGAGGTGGAACCATAGCATGGAGGAGTGTTAAGCAGAAATACGTTTCAGACTCCACCATGGAAGCTGAGTATGTGGCAGCCTCTGAGGCAGCCAAAGAAGCTGTATGACTCAGAAACTTCTTAATGGACTTAGATGTGATTCTTGGTTTGCCCAAAGTTATCATAATTTATTGTGACAACAGTGGTGCAGTATCAAACTCGAAGGAACCACGAGCCCATAAGGCAAGTAAATGTTGGATCGAAAAGAATTTAAATATCTCCACAATAGCATGATATTATCCACTTTGGGCCTAGACCCTCATGGCTTTGCTCTTGGGCTCTCCCCAAAAGGCCTCATCCAATGGAGATATCTTTTCTCTTATAAACCCATGATCTTTCTCATGTGTTTCCAATATGGGACTATGTTTGCAACCTTGCAACCCCAACAATTCCCCCCTCAAACAAAGGACCATAGGCTTCCCACGTCCGATCCTCGACCCACCAAGTCTTCCTGCCCCTCGATCCACCCGACCTACTAGGACTTCCTTGCCTAGTCGCAACTAGGACTTCCTACCTGGTGTCTGGTCCTCTTGATCCGAACATAGGAGCCCCCACTTTCTTTGTTCGAGGTCAATATTATACTCACATGGCTCAATCAGACCATAGCTCTTGTGCACAGTCGGCGGTTAAACCTTCTAGTAGTCCGGGCTCTGATACCAATTGTTGGATCGTGAAACGTCAATAGAGGGGGGGTGAATATCGATTCGAAAAACAACGAGTATAAACGCAGCGGAATAAGAAAATTGAACACAGTGGATTTACTTCGTTCGGAGCCTGTGACGACTCCTACTCGAAGGCCCGTACTCCGTGAGTACTTTCGTTGGGCAATTCACTAGCAATTCGAAATATAGATTACAAGTTAAGTACAATATTGCTAATAAGGAAAAATTACCGACAATAAAAAGACTTAGAACAGAAAGGAAAAGCTTGTCGGAGATTGCAGCGCAGCAGGAGCACAAGGAAGCAGATTCTTCGTTCTAAGAGTTGTCTCCTTGAAGCTTGCTCACCCCCTCCTTTTATAGCCCTTTGGAGGGGTCTCCAAAGCTTATCAGATCCCAAAAATTCAGATCAGATGAGGAGAGTTCGAATCTGGCTGATCCGAGTCTTCTCCAACTACTTATTTGATACAGTCATCTTCCGAAGGTCATAACTTTTGACTCCAAGCTCGGAATCAAGATCTATCAGTTGCTACGCGTGCAGAATTTGAAGCTCTACATTTGTATCTACAAAATAGAGTTAGAAAAATATATGTATAGATATTTTATATAGATTTATGAGTTAGATCATGTCTTCCCGAGACCGGAACCTAGTCAGGGTCTCAATTTAGGGATCCAAAATGGACATAAACTGGACCGACGCCTACTGTCCCTTAACTGGGATGCGTCCTCACAGTCACTCTCCTCTAGTGACTTACCTTTACTTACCTGCCAGACGTTCGGTCAGCCCTTTGACCCATCTGGACTTTGTGCCAGCTATTCGGTCAGCCCGTCGACCTAGCTAGACTTCGTGCCAAGCATCCGGTCAGCCCGTCGACCCACTTGGACTTCGTGCCAGCTATCTGGTAAGCCCGTCGACCTACCTGGACTTCTCGCCAAGCGTCCGGTCAGCCCGTCGACCCGCTTGGACTTCGTGCCAGACATCCGGTCAGCCCGTCGACCTGTCTGGACTTAGCCTGCATACTCGATCAAAGCATTAGATAACGACAAATCTAACTTAACCTATTTGTCATTCATCAAACTCTGGGTTAAATCGTTAGTGCTAACCGCACCAACAGTAAACACATTGAGCGCAAGTACCACCTGATACGAGACATCGTAAAACGAGGAAAGATTATTATCGCCAAAATTACATCAGTAGATAACTGGGCAGATCCTTTCACTAAGGCCCTTCCAGCGAGAGCCTTTGATAGGCATGTTGAGGGGATGAGAATCAGATGTATGGCAGTATTTATGACAGCATAGTCTTTTAGTATAAGTGGGAGATTGTTGAAATGTATACTATAAGTCTAGCTTTTGTATGAACATCTGTTTTGAAATATTTTGAAATGAGAATCACTTTGGTCAAATGTTTGTATTTTATATTTATATATATGTTAATGCAGTTGTCCATTTAATTTATATTATAGATAACATGATGTGTGGTGCCACACAGAAGATCATGTTATCGGTTCCTTATAAATTATAAATAGTAGCTCACAACCAAGATGGGTTGAGACAAACCATTAGAACGGTTGTAGTGTAATTTGGTATTAGTCTGTCTTAACTATAAATTTACACTAGTACACTATGTGTGTATTGAGCAGGACCGTTTGAGGTTATCCGATTTGTACTGACTACGTAAAAAAGAACAGAACCTCTATTATTATGGATGCGCGTCCTCTTAATCCCTATATAATAACAAGCACGTATACTTAGTATTTATTTCTTTAACTTATCAACGGGTGAGATTTATTTGTTAAATCAATAGACCCGATGAGTTGGGAAATAGTACTATTTATATGGTGTGTTGTTGATTATAGAAGAAATCTGTGTCCTAATTATTTAGGCTGATGATGTCCCCTTGAGGAGCTCATAAGAATCATCATGTAAACCCGACAAGTGGACTTAGTCCGATGTAATAATAAAGTTGAGTGGTACCACTCTTGGAATCAGATGTTAATTAATTGAGTTGTCAGTAACTCATTTAATTAATGGACATACGATATCTTAAACACGGGGAGATTAACACACTCATGATAAAAAAGAGCTCATATTGTAATATGAGATTGGTGCGGTAGTTCAATAATAAACCTATAGTGGTATGAATTATTATTGATGGACTTGAGTTAGTTGTTCGGGTCGAACACAGGATGGCCAAGCCCATCAGGAGGCCTAAATCAATTCCTCCTCTAGGTCCCTGTTGTAGCCTCTATATAAAGCCTCGTATCCACCCATCCAATTTTGTTTTGGTTTTGGTTTGACTTTTTCTTACCTTCCTAGGGCCGACGACAAGTCTATAAAAGGAGTAGATGGTGACCCTAAATTCTTAATTTTTTTCACAATTCTTTTCTCTCCTCCTAGGGCCGACGGCACACATCCTCCTTCTTATGGTCGGCGCCCCTCACCTCCTCCCTCCTTGTGGCCGGCGCCCCTCCCCTCCTCCTTGCTTAGGGTCGGCGCCCCTCCTCCTTGCTTAGGGTCGGTGCCCCCCTTCTCCCTTGGTGGGCGGCGACTTGAAGAAGAGGAAGAAGAGGAAGAAAAGGAAGAAGAGGAGTAGGCGCCCCATCCTAGAGATTCCTTGGTGGTCGGCGGTTTGGAAACAAAGAAGAAGGGAAGGGTGGGTTTGTCTTGGTAGATCGTCGCCCACACGACGCCCAAGAAGATGAGAGGAATACAGCAGAAGATCAAGAGATCTTTAGCTAAAAGGAAAGGTACAACTAATTCTTTAATCCCGCTGCGTAATTAGTCGAGTTTTCCTTGTATTGATTTTGAATACCAACACAAGATGCCTGTGATCTTGTACTTTGATTAAGGTGTGCTTTAATCCATCAAGAACTTGCTTGATTGATCAAACACATGTCTGATCGAACATGCGGGGTGCTAGGAATAGTTCTGTACTTGTACAATTTTTTACAGGGAAATTTAAATAGAACGGAATTCCAGCGCGTTTAACAACATCTCCGTATGACTCATCCTAATATTTCCTTTATGATCAACAAGCTCTCACAGTTTATGCATGATCTTTCATAGACGCATTGGGGCGTTGTGAAGCGTCTACTTCGATATCTCAATGATACTAGGGATCTTGGCATTTGTCTTCTTACGGATACACCTCTTACTCTTCATGGTTTCTCCTATGCAGACTGAGCAGGAGATCAAGATGATCAGTATTCTACAAGTGCATTTATTATTTTTCTACGTGCTAATCCGGTTTCCTAGAAATCTACTAAACAACGCACAGTTACACACTCTTCGACTGAGGATGAATATCGCGTCATTGCCTTTGCGACATCTGAGATCCAATGGATTAAGTCACTTTTTACAGACTTGCTTCTTCCAGTTACCATGCCTGTTGTGCTCTTCATTGATAATTTGGGTACCACATATCTTTTAGCTAATCCTGTATTCACTCTCGGATGAAGATCTGACTATTGACTATCACTTTGTTTGTGATTTGGTGCAGACCTCCGAACTACGAGTTACTTTATTTCTATTGAGGATCAATTGGCTGATACACTCACCAAGTCGCTTTCTTTACCTCGACTGTTTGCTATTTGCAGTAAGATTGATGTCATTTATGGGACACCATCTTGAAGAGACGTATTAGGAAATAATTATTATTAGTAATACTTATTTGTTTCCTAATTATTAGGAAGTACTTATTTGTTTTTTAATTATTAGAAAATACTTATTTGTTTTCTAGTATTTTATATGTTTTTCTATTTTTAACTTGTAATAGTATTTATATACCACATATTATCATTAATAAAGCGCATGAATTCTAATCATGAATTCAAGTTTTAAAAACAGACTATTACATTAAGTTATCCATCCCTAATGATGTTTGTAAACAATATTTGTAAGTAACATTCACTAATAAAATTCTCATCACCATGCTAAACAAATAAAGTAACTTTTAAAAATGGAAAAATAAGTTTATATTATTAACGTAATAATCAACAAATAATTCTAAAATGTAAAGATTTTAAATAATCAATAAATTTTAATTAAGAGTTTTATAACATCTAATTTGAACCAAATTCAATCTTATGAAAAAAAGTCAAATAAAATTTGAACAATTACTTTAATAACCTAGTTCATTTTAGAATTGACACAATTACTTTATGAAACAAGTTTAAACATAATAAAATTTGACTCAATTTATCAATAATAATAATACAAATAAAAAATAAAAAAGTAAATTAATGATAATTTCTCTATAATAAAAATATTAAAATTTTTGATAAATAAAAAATATTCAAGATCGAAGTATTATAATAAATAAAATAAAATTACAACATCTATAATAAATTAAATATTTAATTTTTATTATCTAATAGTTAATATTTTTCTATTTTGATAATAAATATAATCCGAATGCTTAAAATATTTTAAAAATAGGAGGTGTGATTTAAATATATTAGAAAGTTAGATAAGTGAAAGCTTTAATGGTTCAGTATATTGCCTCGTATTTATTGATTGTCCATTTACTACTATTATTTTGAATGATGGTTATGACCAAAATCCAACTGCAATTCAGCTCTCGGTCATCTACGATACAAAACTAAACAATAAATTAACCACTATAATAATGGTTTCATTTATTAGGAGCTCATTCTGATTTTTTTTATTCAATAAATTCTCAGTTGTTTTTTTATAAGTGAAGGAAAAAGAAAAATAACGAAGATAAACTTTAGATGCAATAATAGAAAGATTTAAGAACTATTCCGAAAAAATGTAAATTGTAGAAGGTAGAAGGCTATGATGGCGAAATTATTTCATCCTCTCTCTCTCTCTTTTTAATTTAATAATATTTAATGCACGTCCCCTCCCTCCGCTTCGCCGCACTCCACTCTCCTCCTCCGCCTCTCTCTTTCTCTCTCTCGTGGAATCCGGAAAGAACAAGATCTCACCTCGCTTTTGCCCTCTGTCTTCCCTCTGCTCCCTAGGAGCGATCCCGATCCCATGGTTGCTGCCGCTTCACCGACGGGGAACTCGGACGCCCACTGCTCGTTGCCATCGTCGTCGCCGGTCGCCTCGAAACCGGATGGCGAAGACGCCTCCGGAAACGCAACCCTCGCGCAATCTGTGGAGTGCTGCGACCGCCGGGACGGCGATATGTTGGTAATGACCGTCGAGCGAGGCTCTTCTTTGTTCGATTTTCAATCTAGGGTTGTCGTTGCGCTTCTTGACCGCAATTGGGATGGCCGAACCAGGTATTGTCGAATAGGAGCGAAGAGTACCGGTTGCTGTTCCGTCTTCCTTCTGAGGAGGTCAGTGGTGTTCGTCTTCTTTCCAGCTCGTCATGTGACATCTCTGTGCGTGTTAGATTTGCTCCTTGCAGATTATGGTTTTTTTTTTTTTAAGATAATATTTTGCCTCCTTGCCTTTGACAAGTTTGGTAGTTAGCTGATGGTGGATTAGAGGAGCAGTTTGCCAGGATTGCGTGTAGGAAACTTTGCATGTGTAGGCAAGCAAATGAAGATTAAAATTCTCGTAGCTTTGTTGCTCAATACCTTTATGTTGTTCTCACATTATTAATTTTGAGGTGACGGACTACTGGTCAGGTAATTAGCAACATGGATGGTAAATTTATTTGCACGTTGGTTGATTGCTTAACTTGATGACTGCAAGCTATACCCAAAGCATTAGCATCCAAATGGTGCTGAAGAGGGTTGGTTTGGAAATGTTCCAGCCCAAGTTTAAGATGTTAGCAAAATTTTGCCAAAATTATCTTCTAGTATACATGCATGAAAGAATCCTCCGTGCTCAGTGTTGCCATGTGCTCCCTGTTGCCATGTTTCATTTGAGCCAATACGAAGTAAATCAATCAACTCCATATAGTGGAAAAAAAAAAGAAAAATCAAATTCATTAGGAAGATTTCTATATCCCTGACCAGAAGCATATATTGGGTCTTATATATAGTTTTGAAATCAGATTACAAGGTCTATGAAGATGCTGCTGCCTTACATCTTGTCATATAATAAAATAGGCTTTGTCATCTTGACAATTAAATCCAGTTCCTCTAGGCTCTATCCTGCAAGGTGGTATTAAATGAGCCATCCAACATTGAATTTCATCAAGTTTGGGCCTGTGGATGAGACCAACTTCTGGCGTGTCTTGCTTCAAACAGGTGAAAGGTATCACTATTATCAACTGATCAATTAAAGTCTGGAAGAAGACATTAGTTAGGTAAACCTCCTGCCTCCTAATGGCATGCAAATGCAGGTTCAAGGTGAGCCATTTTATCTTGAATATTTGCAACCAAACTTTGAAGATTAATGGGTTAGCCGAAGGGTGTTGGGAGTTGTTGGTTCAAGCATGATTTTGTAATAGCAGTATACCTAGTTTGAGGTGATAAAATTTCCAAAGATCCTTGGTGGAAGGGTATTGATTTAAAAATATAACCTACATGGTCACAGGAAACAAGCAACTCTATAACCTATGCCTCGTCTAGCTAGCCTCACAAAAATTGGGAAGCATATGATACAAAGATCTCTGTAAGAGCTTTTAGGTGCTAGTTTAAGTTTCTAGAAAGGAGAATAAGGCCTTGTTGCTGGTTGTCTACATTAAGAAAATTATAAACAAGACATGTTGTGATAATACCTATACCATGTCTCTTCAAGTTCCAAGTCCAGCATCATCATCATCCTAGGAAGCTCTTAGATAACCAAACTATAATTCCAGCATATTCTCCCTTTAAAAATATACCTAGCCATGAATATATTCTTTAACTATTTTTCTCTAGTTCTGGAGTACCACAGTTCCTAGTGTTTTACTCAAAGATAACAAAACACTTCTATAGTCTATCATAGAATCTTTTAGTATAGTTTCCTTATAATTTGACATAAAACCTCACTTGTGCATTCTTACTGGTTTGACATACCACTTGGAGTGATGATTTGCTTGCGAGGATCCCTTTTTTCCTCTGGCGGAAGGAGACAATTGAATTAATATATCATCTATGTAGCAAATAGTAATAAATACAGGTATGACAATGACACTTTGTATGTATAATGTAAACAACTTGCTATTCTCCTTTCCACTAATCTTAGTGGAAATGATTGTTAGTTTCTCTTGCCAACTGTTTTTAGCATTTTATATCCATGATGGATGTAAAGTTCATATCCATAGAATCTTTGTTTAACAACCTAGTAGGACATTCTGATTTGGCATTTTATGCCACAAGCATGATTATACTTTCATGATACTTTTCAGATCATCAAGATTTTTTAACTTCACCTTCTTTACCCTAATGCCAATCTTTGTCATCCAATGTCTAGTTTCCATTTTTTGTTCTTCCTAGATCTTTTGTTTATATGAAGTTTATCAGCATGAACATTTCTATATGTAGGTTCTTATTAAAGATTTTAACTGTGCCTTCCAAGAAAACATCCTTCTTCAGGTACTCCTGCCTTTACTGGGTTATATATGGTTTTAGAAGGGCTTAATATTCTACACAAGCTAATCATGCGAAGGCCATGATTATCTTGGTTTAAACACCTAATTAAATTTCCAATAACTTTTTTGGATTTCCTTCACAGGGTCACATGTATTTATTTATCCACCATATCTGCTTTTATTCAAATATATTTGGATTTGAGACGAAGGTAAGAAGAGGTGCGCTTATGTTGATGCAATTCGAGTTTTGCAGTTCCTTCTAATTTTGATGTTATGCTGCATAGTATATGACTTTTTTTTTTTACTTCCCCAATTATTATCTAGATGCAATTCGAGTTTTTGCTACCTTTATTATACTCACATTGGGATGTATGAATTTGCTTGAGTACTATCAATTCAGAATTCACACTTGTCAGGAATCTGCCAAATAGGGTGTTGGTTGTAAGCCAATGCCCTATTATCCTTTTGCTTTCAGTTCTGGTATGCACTAAAGTTGTAGATGATGGTAGGTGGTGGTGGTCAGGGACCGCCTATCGCCTCCCTGACCGCCACCACTTCGGCCTCCTAAGCAGTGCCTAGGCGATTAATTTTTTTTTTATTAATTTTTATACATAATATTACTAGGAATCATTATTTTTTATAATATTACTTTTAATAAAATATATTAATTAAAAATTAAAAAATAAATCTAAATATTTTAAAATAAAATATAAAAATATTATATATATATATACATATTATAAATTAATGGGATAATTTTATTAGGCTTTAATTAAGTCTACTTAAATTATCTAAATCATAGTTAGGAGTTGAATAAAAATAATAAAGTATTAATATAAAGTTATTTAATTAAACCCTAACTTATAACTTACTCGCGTACTCTGTTTCGGATGAGCAACAAGTTTGATGCATCGTCGGGACTGAGCGATGAATTCGGATGCATAGCCAGGACCGCACGAAGCGCTTGGGTGATGTGTCCGGGCCCATTGCGGGGCTTAGGTGATGCTTATGGGCTCATGCGACGCATTCAGACTAGTCGTCGAGTCAGGGCAACGCGTTCGGACGCATCGTGGTGGCGAAATGGAGGCAATGACGATGGCGGTTCTAGGTGCAGGTGACGGAAGGAGTTACCGCCTCAGGTGGTGCGGTTGATGCCTGGCTCCCACCTAAGCGGTGGCTAGGAGGCTGCCTCAGCCGCCATTTAGAACACATGTAAACTTTCTCATCAGGTTTGAATTGCCCGAAAGTTAGTTTTACATTTTAATTTGCTAGTGCTGGAAATATTGGGCATGATTCTATCCATCCTAAAACATGATTAAAAGAAGCAATATCTTAAAGTAACACAACAGGATCTGAATATGCAAATCAGTGATAACTGATACTGATTAATCTCGTACTAAGTAAGATTATTTTATAACATTTTATGTTACATAATTTTAGAAAATTTAATTTATCCAATAGATATGTAAATTGTAAAGTATTTTAAAATATATAATGATTTTTATGTTATTTTATAGAGTTTTATATTGGTACACGAAACAACATGATGAACACAACACAACTCACTATGCACAAAATGTTTCCCAGTGTCAATTGGGTTGAGAATTGTTAGCCTTGTGGCTTGCCTGTGCTTGTTTGGTCAACTTTTACTTAGCTCCCTGTATCTCTGAACACCAAGTTAATATCTTTTGTGAATCCTTCATTTTTCCCTTAGTACATTTTTTTTTTCAGCTTTTCTTTGTCATTTACTGCAAAAATATCTGATTCTAAAAAAAGCTTTATTGCACAGAGAATAATACCTTTACACCAGGTAACTGCTGTCCGTAAAGCAAAAACAGTTGCAATTTTTCCTAATGCAATTGAAATTTTTGCTGGAGGGAAAAAGGTAACAATTTGTTGGATAAGTAAATTTTCAGCCTCTAATAATTTTAATGCCTTGCATTACTTTGAGAAGGCTTTCCATTTATTGCTGTTTATGTTCAATTGTTTGTTTTGCTCCTAATCATCAAGCGATAACAAACCCTGCTATGTCTTTTTTATTGCCTTTTAAGTTTATTTATTTTTAATAACAGTACTTCTTTGGATCATTTTTGGCACGTGATGAAGCATATGGATTTATCATTGATAGTTGCACACAACATGGCGTCGACATAAAAACCATGGTTAGCATTCTATTTTTCCTTGTTTGTCAATTTCATTGATTATGTTCACTGAGAGTGCTGGCCATTGCATCTAAGCAATACACTACTTCTGGAAAGCATTTCACTAACAGGGTTTCATGGTAGAGTAGTGTTGGGTTTTGAATTTTCTAGTGAAATTTTATTGTCTCTTGAAATATTTTTGTTCAATTTTTATGTTTGAAATTCTGTTGGTGGGTTAAGTCAATGAGGATATGATGAAGTTGGTTACTTTAAAAACTTCCAAACGAATTTGGTTTATTAAAATGTATGGTCAAATATCTA